>NC_092875.1:24211120-24511120 GCF_028372415.1 Notamacropus eugenii | reverse complement strand
ATAGGAGCTTACCTGCAGGGGATAACTAGCAAGCTGCTCTTCTCAATTCACCAAGGAAAGACAACTTTCCTGAGCCTCTCTGATCCATGCAATTATTATCTTCCTCCTGAATGAGTCTTTAGGGGCTGTTTTTCAGGAAGGTGTCTAAGAGCTCTCTGATAGTAAGAAGTACAGTTTCTCTGGATTGCATTTACAATAGCACCAAAACATGTTATAAAGGCTACCTGATGAGGAAAATTAAGACATGGAATTTTAAGTATTCGCTAAAAGGGTCTCAATTACTATCCCACTTCATCTTTAACATGTTGTAGGATGCAAGAGGGCAGGAAATATCTTTTGCCTCTTTTGGTATCCCTGGTGCTTAGCAGAGTGCTTGGCATATAGTAGGCACTTAATAAATGTTTATAGATATATCCTGTATTTAATGACCACATGCCGAAATGTAATTTTTCAGAAATTGAGTTTCTGAAATCAATAGCAACATTTTCTGACAATAAACTCTGCCTTATTATCATAGGCTAAAAGCAGCTGCTATAAACAAGCTGTGTTGTAACTGGTTGGTCATTTTGGGGCTGGCAGAGAGGAGGTAAGGCCAGATAATCTCTGAAGCCCTTTTTCACTTCTGCTACTTTGTGAATGATGAACAAGTCAGAGCAAATCTAAGCAGATGCTTGATCAGCCTTTAGTTGACACCTTTCCCTAGCCAAGCTCACACAGGCCTCTCCCAGGACCAAAGGAGGCTCATCTGCTCAGGCAAGCCCCCGGCAGCTTGAGTGTGAGACCCCCATTACACACCAGGACAAAGAAAGGTCTGAGGTATCCTCTGCTCACTGTAACTTTAAGGAGACATTTAAAAGCCTTGCCCTTGTCTAGCACAAAAGCACTTGTCAAAGTGTCTAGGCTAGAACTAAAGCTCAAGCTTCCAATCTGGTTACGTGTGGAATTAAAAAGAAAACCCTCCTCCAACAATGATGCTTCCAAATAGGATGCACTTCTTGTCAGAGAAGTCTAGAGAGACACTTCCTAGGCCAAGGACATGAGTATTTCAGCACTTGCCTGTTTATGACCAGAAAACTACACTACTAGCATTCAGGAGAAAAGCAAGCCAAACTCACGTCAGTGTTGCTCCAATAAACAAGCAACAAATAACCCCTCAGGATTACATATCTAATACATCCCCGAGCAGGACACATCAAAATACATCTGATCCTGTGCCTAGGACAGGAAAATTCAGCAACCAAAATTTAAGGAAGGTAAAGAGACTCTGAACGTATCAGAATTTAGGAAACGTACTCAAGAAGCAGGCCCAAGGACTTCGGGCAATTTTACATCTTTTAAGGAACGGCTTTTCTCTTGCCAAGTCTGCTTCAAGTGGGCTTTTATCTTTTACTCCTGGGCCCAGACATACAACCTAGGGAATGAACAAAGGCTGACACCATTTACCTGAGTCACAAAGAAAAGTTGGGGATAAAGGAATTCCTTTATCTCACTGGGAACAGTCTGAATCCCACCTGGCCGTGGCTTGCTCCTATGAACTTCTAAAGAATTCACCATCATCAGGTTAATACCACCACAACCTTGGTGGATCGTGTCCTCCCTTCTGGGGGGGGGAAGCCACATTTCCTTTACCTGCCTCGGGCAAAGTACTTGCCACAAGATTTGTAGGTTTGTTCCAAGGAGTTAGGACCTTAAGGGGTCCTTAAACCTCAAAGAATGAGAACACCCCCTCATTCTAGAGGAGAAAGAGGAAGGGAGAGGGAAGGCAAGAGAATCCATACCCAGGACCTGCTACCTCTCAATGGAGTGTCCTTTCTGTTGTACCTATATTTTGTATGTTTAATGCTACAGTTAATAAGTTCTGTATTTTTTTAAACAAAGGTATATACGGTTCTTGTTATGAGTATATTAAGCATGTAGAATTTGGAATTTAGAGGACTAACAGAAGAAATTATTTCCTATCATTTGAAACTTAAAATGCCAGTACAGAACATGTCCTACACTGTGGCACCTATTGGCTAAGCGTGGCATTGCAGTCTCACCTTATCAAACACCAACTGTTAGCAGAGGCTCTGTCTGGTGCTTGAATTGAAGACATTTTCTCTTGAATTTTTGATAAGAATATGACGAAACTGAATTGCTTCTCTGTTTAAAAAGTGTCTGCTGTGCATTATGCTTCACACCGGATTATGTATTTAAAGGAAAACAAGTTCAAAGCTGTTCTCAATGCCAGCTCACCGGAGGGTCAACGTTCCTCAGCCAAAGAAAACTGTCATTAAAACACGTCATCATTTGCTTAAGGCACATTCGAGCTCCACAGGTGAGAGGAAGAGAGCGAAGCAGACAGAGCGCTGACTCTCAGGACAAGGATCAGTTAAGCTGCAACGGGCCGAGGGCCAGAGTCTTGCTGCACCAGCACCTGCCTTTGGAGGGATGAGCCGAGCATGGCAGCTGATGGAAGGACTTCAACCAGCTTCTAGACTTGATTTACCAAAATTGGCTGAGCCAGAAGGTGAAACCTCCTGGGGCTAAAGCTGAGGAGAAAGTCTGGCTTGGGGGTGGGAAGAGACTGATCAGGTTAAAAAGACTGAATTTGGTTAACTACGAGAACATAAAAAACAAATGTGTCCGAGTGAAAGGATTGGACCCAGGAGAACAACTTACACAATAAAACCACACTCCAACGCTGATGGATGACCAACCTGGACAAAACACCTGGCCCACCTCTGGATGGAGAGGGCAAGGACTCAAGAATGCACGTGGGGACAGTGTCTTTGGCATAACCATCTGTGTTTGTCACTGGGGTTCTGATTTCCTTCTTTTTCAATGGGGGGGCAAGTGGAAGAGGCCAGATTTTAATTGATTGAAAAAAAATTTAATTTGAGCTCCTTCCTGCTGAGGCCTGGCCACCTTTTCCAGCACTGGTTGCATAAATTCATTTGTTGAGGGAGGGGAATTAGAACACCGTGGACTCCCCATTTCTGCCTCTGAGTTCTCCCTGTACTACCACCACCCAGAACCCTCTTCTCTGAAGGTTAGCTCAATCCATCTTTATCACCCAATCAAGATTCTTGTAGCAGGGGTCTACAAACCTCTGGTAAACCTCTCTGGAGTTTCCTTCAGTAAATTCAGTTCTTGGCTCATTCTTTCCTCAACTCCCACCTTCATCCTAAGAGACTCTTAACATTTTTCTCAACACTCCCTCAAGCACTCAGCTTCACAGCTCCTCCATTCCCTCATTTCCCATCCCCCCACCCCTCCGCAATGCACCACCTTCCATGTTTCTGAGCTCTGGTTTGTTGTGGTTTCTCTTTTTTATTTCCTCTGCATCATCTTACCTGACCTCATCAGTGCCCATGGATTCAATTATTACCGATATGAGCCTAAGACTTACTTACCCAGCTCTAGCTTCTGTCCTAACCTTCAAGTTGGAAAGTTTAAATGAATGTCCTGTAGACATCTGAAGCTCAACATATTTCAAACTGAAATTCTATTTTTCTCCAGCCCTTTCTGACAGCATCGCCCTTCTCTACCTAACAAATGCCAGTGGCTCCTACCACCTCAGGATCAAACACAAGAGAATCTGTTTGGGGTTCCAAGTGCTACATCACCTGCCCCCTCTGACCTTTGCAGTCTCTTCACACTCCCCATCCATCCTCTGTTGTCCAGTGACCCCAGCCTCCAGACTGTTCCCATAAGATATTCCATTTACTGGCTTGGCTGCCCCCCAAGCCTAGTATTCTTTCCCTCTTCATCTCAGCCTTGTGGTTTCTTTCATCCCATTTTCTAGAAAGACTTTTTTTGGAGGCATCTTAATTCTAGGGCTTTTCCTCTGTTATCTCAAATTTATCCTAAATATATCTTGTTTGAACATAGCTGTTTTCCCATTATATCCTTAAGAGTAGGGCCATCTTTTGCCTTTCTTTGTATCTCTAGAGCCTAGCACGTTCTAGTGTGTAATAAATGCTTGCTGACTGGTTTATTCCATGACATTACATGGCTATGAATATCAGCAGTTTAATTTTTCAAGGCTGTGTCCTATAATACTATTTTACAAGATGTCAAAATTTTTCTTTACCCTTTTCAAATTTTACTTTACATCCCTTTTTGGGAGAAAGAGCTAAATGCATTAGAAAGGGACTTGCCTTTCACCTTCCCAAGGTCACACTGCTGGCCAAAGGCAGAGCTAGGGGCTGGAGCCTCACATAGGTTCTTTCTTGTTCATGCTGAAGAGCTATCCCAGCACTGCCTAAAACCAAAACCTGCACTTAAGCCTGGGTCTGCTCTCACTCCAAACGTGTTTCCCTGTTGTCTTTTAGAGCTTAATTAGCCATTAGAGCAAATACCCACTCTGGCCTAACTCAACCCCAAACACGTCTTGTAGGGATGGAGACTGCGGCCCATCCACGCCTACCCATCCTGTGAGACTCTGCTGTATGTCCTTTTATAAAGTTTACTGGAAAACAATGGGTTGGGTGCCTGTTCTGCTTCTTCAAGGTCTCAAACACTGACTTATAGCTCAGTCTTGCTATATGCGGCCTTCTCATGACATTCACCTATACCCATTCCCTAGCTACTGGGGACCCTTTCTGTTTCCAGTTCTTTGCCACCACAAGAAAGCGCTGCTCCAAAGATTTTGTACCTGTGGCTCCTCTGCCTCTCTGCAGGGCACACGGCTTAGCCACTTTTCAAGCCGGCTTCCAAACCATTCTGCAGAATGGCTGGACCAAATCATCTTGACTGCTGACTGCCAGGTGTGTCTTGGTCAACTTCTTCTAGTCTGATGGGGGTGAGGGGAACCACAGCGTTGTTTTAATGGGCATTCTTCCAATTACTAGTAACTTGGAGCAGTTATTCCTAGTTTTAACTCACCTTATTTTTCAGGCACACAATTCTGTGATCACATCCTTCACATCTTCCTAATTCACTATTCCCTATTTGTGACACATTATCCATCACCGTGTTTCTTTCCACTGCCCTCTGTGGGATACCAATATTCAATACATGAGAGCTCTGAACACAGTGCTAATGTCTTCGAGCCAAGCAAGGCCATAAGAATATTGGCCTCACAAGTTCAGGTACTACTGGAGAAACAGAATCACATTAACATTAACAACCAAAAGACAGGAGGAAGCAGCAGCTGGAAGAATAGCTGACAGATGTGCCTGGGAGAGACAAACACAGGGTGTTCCAAAAGTCTTAGTGCAGCCTTTTAAAAATGTTTAATCAAGATTCCCACCATCTTCCGCTCCACATGGCTCTACCTGATTTTTGAACTTTGTATAAACTTTCATCAGCTGCTGCTCAGCAAATGAGAGGACTGCATTTGTAATCCAAGCCTTATGATCTTCCATAGAATGAAGTTTTGATGCATCCATAGAGTGTGGATGAAACCCCATGAGAGAATGTCTGATGGAGAGAGACTGGGTGACTGAAGGGGTTGAGCAAGGGGTCTCTGAGAGTGTCATCCAGAAGGAAACTGTCACAAGCACCAGATGCCCAGTCCTGCTAAAGTAAAAAACTTACTATTGAAAATTCTCAAAACGAAACTGGCATTTATTTTAAAAATTAAAATAATCAAACTTTTTGCAAGTTTGCATTATTTTAAACTTCTGAAATTATTAAAGATTCATTAAAATGGTGGCAAGATCTTGGGGCATCCACGCAGCATTTGGTGGAGCTGACTGGGTGGGCCTTTGTTTTGGGAAAAATCTTCAAAGAGAATTCTGCGATTTCCCAAAGGTGACACAGACGGCTGATTCTCTCCTGCCCAATCCTGGGCCCAGCTCACTGTTCACTTACGTCGTCCAAGGCACACTTAATGACAGATGAGTTCCACAGGCTGTTCATTCTTGTACAGTTTTGACATCTGTATGGGAGACACCTTGTGGTAAGAGAGTTTCCGTAATGCTCCACTAAATTAAACGCTTTCTTTTAGAGCCAACAAAGCGGGATGTGGTATTTCTATATAGTTCAGCCAAGAATACAAAGATAAGAAATGGGGCGTACTGTAGAATAACGCCTGTGAAAACGGTCCTGTCCTCAGAGCCTCACCAAAGGATGCAACGTGCATCCAATGCACAGCTGATCCTCCTACACATTTTTATTTCCATCACTGGTAAGCAGACACAGAAGCCCGCAGTTATTGCTGTTTTCTTGGCTGACTTTCTGGGGTAATGAAGTCTAAGATCCTCTCCTTCCCCCACTCCAGCTCCTGTGGGATCTTTGGTTCCTTCGGTTACTTTGGGAAGTGATCTCTGTCACCTCCAGCACAGCTTCTGCCTAGAGCGGATCCGCTCCATGTGCTGCACTGCCACGGCTGCTCCAAGCATGCTTGGGTTGACCAACTGGGGGAGTGGGGGCTTGCTATCCTTGGTGATTACAAGCGTCTCTGCAGCGCTTCTCCTTCTGTCTTCCTCTCATCCTCCAAGTTTCACCCTCAGGAACACTTTGTTCACTTGGATAAACTTTCTTTTAGTTTAATGTTTCTCTACTTATGAAGCAATACTCCTTATAATTTTCCATCTTCAACAGAATATTCACAATTAGCCTACATTTAAAATTAATTATTCCCCTGACTGCCAGTACCTTTCATCTGGCAAGGAGCTCAGGTGTCTGATGATGACAAAGGTGGTTTTTAGTTTCTTTTAGTCTCACTTTGCCAACTGATTTACACTGATTTAATGCCTGGATATTACTATAATTGTTCCAGTATTTGGTATTTAGTAATATGTTTAGTATCAATAACTTAAACAGCTCAGGCTGGCTCTGGAAGATAACTGGAATTATGCTAAAGGGCAACCAAAATACCCAAACTCCTTGATCCAGAGATCCCACTGCTAGGCATTAACCTCATGGAGGTCAAAGAAGAAGAAAGGTTCCATTATACATCAAAATATTTGTATCAGAACTTTCTACAGTAGCAAAGAATTATAAATAAAATAAATGTGCACTGATCAGGAATAGATAACCTACGATGGTAGCTAAATGTGAAAGGATACTACTGTGTAACAGCAGTACTGTGTGATGACTTCGCTCTTCTCCACAATGCAATGATTCAAGACAATTCCAAAGGACTCAAGGTAAAAAGCACTATTCACTTCCAGAGCAAGGGCTGGAGTCTGAATGCAGATCGAAGCAGACTCTTTCACTTTCTGTATTTTTTTTTCATGTGCCCCCCCGCTTTGTCACAATGTGACTATGTGGTAATATGTTTTGTATGATTCAACATGTATAAGGTATATTCAACTGCTTACTATTTCAGGGAGGTTGGAGGTGAAGAAGGGAGAGAAAAATTTTGGAATGCAAAGATTAAAAAAAACAAATGTTAAAAATTATCTTTACATGTAACTGGAGAAAATATTTAAAAAATATTACTGTGCCGTAAGACTATGAAAAATTTGAAGAACCAAGATACTTATGTAAACTGATGAATGAAATAAACTGGATAAACAACATCCATGATGACAACAACGGAAAATGGAAAAAAAAATGACAAAAGAGAACCCTGTGTAATCATAATGATCACATCTGGCTCTAGAGAGGAGCTGCCAAAACGTGCCTTTCTTCTTCAGAGATGGGGGTGGGGGGCCCCTACCAGGAGACAGAACCCTGCTCAGACTGTCACAGCTCCTCTTAATGCGCTGGCTGGTTTGGCCATATTGCTGTTCCATCTTTCTTTGTCCTGAGGTGTGATGACCGACTGTGAGGAGGGGGTCTTCTTACAGCTCTTGTTTGGGGCCATTTGGAAACATTCATTAATGACTCTTTTGTGGTCATTATTCTTTCTCCGTATACTGTGCTGGTCAATGTGGACCTTGTTATTTCTCATCAGTTCACGTTGAGTCTTTCCAAGATTCTCCATATTCATCAAGCTCACTGCTTCTTCTAGCACAGGTATATATTCCACTCTGTTCATGTACCACAATCCTTTTCCTCTTTCCTCTATCAACAGGCACTGACACCCCTCCCATTCCTGGATATCACAAAAAGTGTACTATCAATATTGGTATACGTTGGGCCCATCTTTTTTTCCTCCTTGAGGTTATGTGCCCAGCAATAGAATCCATGGGACAAAGGGTACAGACATTCTGGGTACTTTACCTGCAGAACTCTTCAGTGCTTTAAGAAGAATTAAGTGGGTTCATAGCTCTCCCTACAAGAGCCCCTTCCATGCTGACCTCACCTATCTTTTCATCTGTTTGCTGAGTACAAAGAGAAAATGCAGGATTAGTTTAGATGTTCACTTCTCTTACTAATTTTCTGTCACCATCACTGTGGAAACAAAAGGCATCGACATATAAATGAAGGCCACGGTGTGTTATTTCTTGTTTCTTGGGTTACCATCACAAAAGAATACCTCATTAACTGACCAGTCCATTGGTGATGAGAAGCCTCTTCACACTTAAATTAGGCTCCTCCTTGAAGCCTTGTGAACATAACACAGCCCACCAGGGTTTGGGCTCTGCTAGCCTTTGAGAGCTTGGGTGAATCACCTCCACCCCCAAAAAAGTCATCAGGATTGGGCTTTGTGAACAATCATTATCTAGAGAACAGCTACAGGAATCTTCTTATGGCATGGATTTTAACTTCTTTCTAGACAAAGTACCAGATGTCAAAGAGAATTTCTAGGTATTAAAAGGATGTAGATAAGGTAACCTTAATGAAAAAACTTACCAAGGGTTTTCAACTATTACTGGGGATTTTTACTATTAGACTGCATTTTTGATTCTAGAGTAGAAGAATCTGCTTTACTGAAATTCGCTTCAGAATTAACGTTTTCTGCACTTTTTTTTTTGTGCAAATAGGATGCACAAGGTAAAAGTGCCCCTTGTACACATATTATTGAGAACTTCCACAGTCAGTCTCAGTGGTTCTGTTCTCTTTTGCATTAGAGGAAAGCAGAGAACAACAATATTGATGAATAAATTATGCTTCACAGTGTGCCTATATGGATAAGAGGAAGGAGAGGGAGAGAGAGAAGATGAGAAGGTAAAAGAAAGGGGAGAGAAGAAAAAGAAGAGGGAGGGGGAGAAGCAGACAGATGAGGGGGAAGGGGAGAGAGGGAAGGAACTGAAGGGAGAAGAGGGCGAGGGATGAAGTGGAGCTCTCTGTACTTCCAAAATAGTTTATGTGAAAGTGAAACAATGACTAAAAGCACAATTCACGGTAAATATTAATAATGGTGACAACAGCACTGCATATTTCCAAAGCACTCAAGTGACTTCAGGGTCAAGCAACCAGTAAGGGTCTGAGGCACAATTTGAATTCACGTCTGACTTCAAATCCCCTTCAGCTTCACTGTTGCTGGGCCAACAGAATGTAACAAGGTCAGAGGCTCAGCAAGGGCTTCAAATATCTGGCACATTACATGAAGAATATTGTGGTGGTTAAAAATACATCCCAAAGGAGGCTGAGAATGACCTCTGGTAGCTGGAAATCATCCAACACAATATGGACTCTGAGTCTCCTAACAAAACACCGACGATCAATTTTTCAGGTTTCCCGCAAAAGTCAACAAGTCTAGTTAACAACTCTTGTTTCATACCACCCACCTGAGGGGCTGAGCTAATTCTAATTATCCTGTTCTTTCAGGAAGAAAGGAAAGAATTTTATGAAGTGACCTGATCAATCCTGGTCTAATTTAAAAATAATAATCTACACAGTTAATCGTTCACAGGTTTCTTCAAACAGAAAACGAACGAATCACATAAACAGGCATTCCAAAATGCCTCTGCCAGTGAACACAGACTAAGCTTTTCTCTGCTGTCTGTCAAAAAGCCAAGTCACTAGATGAGAGTCAGGGGATGTAATCATAATGAGTAGTTAATCTGTGGTCTGAAGTAATATTTAATTTTTCTTTTCCAGTCATTCTGAAATAAGCAAATCTCTTTAAATTTTTTTTTTTTTTTACAAAATACAAGATGTTTCAAAAGAGATTAACTTATTTTCACTAGCCTTTTAACAATATATCTGATCAATACAATGCTCCTTTCCTCACTTTTTTCCATCTAAGATTACTCCCCTGCAAGATAGCCAAATGATTTCATGCACACACCTTCCACTCTCTCCCAAGAGATCATAATATCTTTCAAACAGACAACAGGGGTTCGTCTTTTCACTCTAATCTGTGTAAATGTGTAAATTTGTAAGTCATTTTCCTTCTCTGTATAACACTTAGGTTATTTTCCTTTATCAACCCCCACAAACAATCTAGGCATTAAAAGGAGAAATCCAGATGAGATAAAGGCATTGAAATGCTTATAACTACAAAATGAAAATTGTTTTTAAAAATTCTGCACATTTCATTTCACTATCTAAATACATGATGGACACTCAGGTCCTGAAACAAATGACAAAGCCTATTTTTTCTTAATGACAATGTAACAGAAGGACATGGTGATAAGAAGCCATACAACAATAATTTTACTTGCTATTAACTTTACATTTGGGGCCTTTAAATAAACGTAAGAGTAATTGCGAGCAAACCCCTAAAATACAGTGGAGTCCACAACCCTAAAGAACTGTTTCAAGGCTCAACCTTTTCTGGTTTGAAGAATCCAAAGCAGCGTCACATCCGCAGCACTTGGAGGTCAGCAAAGAATTTTATACACTATTTCCTCATTTGGTCTTCACAACAACCTTGAGAGGCAGGAGTTGTTACCGTCCCCATTTTACAAAAGAGGAAGTAGAGAGAAAGGGGGATCGAGTCAATTCAATTTATTAAGCATTTTCTATGTGCCACAGTCCCTCATTTCTCCTGCTTCCCTCATCAATCCTCCCACTAGCCAACCCACACTCTAAGTCACCCCAGGACGTGGCCCCAGCTTCTGCCGTCTCCATGCCAACGACCACCTTTCTGCCTGTGTCCTGGATTTCATTTCTCCTCTTCTCTAGGAAGCGGCCCCTCTGACAACCTCACCTACTGCACACACTCCTTATTCACTGGCTCCTCTTTTACTCCTCCTTACAAACAGGTCTAGATATCCCCTTTGATCCCCTTAGGCTTCCACCTCCTCTCTTCCCCCACTTTCATGAACTCTTAAGAGAACCACCTTTCTCAAAGCACACTCACTTCTCCAT
The DNA here is from genome assembly GCF_028372415.1 of Notamacropus eugenii. Taxonomy (NCBI): domain Eukaryota; kingdom Metazoa; phylum Chordata; class Mammalia; order Diprotodontia; family Macropodidae; genus Notamacropus; species Notamacropus eugenii. The sequence goes on along the minus strand of NC_092875.1, from coordinate 24,500,041 downwards.
CTCTTGTGTGTTTCAGACAAATCCATCCCCTGTGCTCTGGCTTGGGCAGAACCCCTTTCCTGGAACAGACTTTCTTCTAATCTTGGCCCTTTGGAATCTGGAGCTTCCTTCGAGGCTCACTTCAAGGACCATTGCCTTCAGGTTGGTATGGCCACCTCCCTTCTTCCCCCATTGTTAGTGAAACTCTCTAAAGAAGTCAATCGGCATCTGTACGACACTATTTAATTCTCTATGCACACTCCATAATATTGGTGCTGTGAGGACAAGGGATGTTTCTTCTTTGTCTCTGTCCTCCCCCCCAACCCCCGGTATCAGGTGAAATGTCTGGCACGTATAGGGCATTCAACAGACACTGGCTGAATGAAGGCATTGACTGTGTCTGTAGTACAAGGTAATCAAGCAGCATCAGAACAGAAAAGGATTCTTGCGCTGGTGGCACAGACCTGTCATGTGAGGTCTTCTTAACACTGAAAAAGGAAGTAAGAGGAGAAGACTAGAATGGTGAAGAGTAACAGGCTTGTAGGTAAGAACAACTTCTATGAAAACCAAAGATGAGGCACAGCCCAGGAACACCCTTCAGGCTTACCAAGGTGTGCCATCACCAAAACCCTGGGGAAACTAGGGAGAGATGGAACTAGAAAAGCCTAGAGGAGGTAACAAACTGCCACTACTCACCATCCATGAGGAGCCAGTGACCGGTCAGAACCCAGATGAGGACAAGCATGACAGAGAGGGAGAAGGAGAGCAGCTCTGCAGCAGTGAAACGTCCACAGCAGCCAAAGGAAATCCTAGGAACAAGCCATTGACACCAGTGCTTCAGTGAGTGAACAGAACCGCTTTGGGTCTAGGGAGGACAGGCTCTGTGATACTGTAAGAACTGAGACAAGACTGTCTGCTGACTCAGATAACAACCTGCTTTAGAACGAGTCACACGAAGTTCAGAGGAATTTCTGGGCTCAGGATGATAACTGGCTCTTTAGCTCCAAGTATCAACATGAGTGCTAACAGATACTACACATATTATGTCAAAGGAAAGTAAACAATGAGATTCTTTTCATAAATGAACAAATAAAAAAAATTATTTACTAAGAAGTTACTAGGTGCAAAATAGTTACTTTAAGCCTAACAGGTTACATTGAAAATATATACTCTTATCCTATAATCAATTCCTAGAAATTCATTTGCTTTAGTAAGAGTCTACCAAATGAATGGTATAAAAATGGCAAATGGCAACTGCTAAAGGTGCTGTGGAAGAGCTGTGAGTCTGTGCGGCCACTCTGAAGTGAGGTTTGTAACTATGAAACAGTCTGACCAGTGACGCTACGATACATCTATACGCCCACTAAAGAAGTCAATGATCAGCCCCTTTTGTGGTGGCACACAACTAGAAACTGTGGGGATGTCCGACAACTGGGAGATGGCTGAACAAATTACTGTATATGAATGGTGAGGAACTCTACTGGGTTGTAAGGAAGTGGGTGGGTTACAGGGCAACTTGGGAGACTTACATGAATGGATGCAAAGTGAAATGAACACAACCAAGGAGACAATTTTAAAAAATAAGTTTTTATTGATATTTTGTTTCTCATGTCATTATAATTAATCCAATGACCTCTCTTCCTCCCATACAGTATTTTTTTAAGAGGAAAAAAAAGTCAGCACAACTGATGGTTATACTGAAAAAGTCAAAAAATGTGGGCAAAAACGTGTGCACAAACGTGTGCGTATCTGGGCCTCACACCCCCAGGAAAGGGCAGCTTGGGGCACTGTGAGTCCTGCTGGATAGTTATACTTAATGATTACTTGTGTCACTCCTTCCCTTTCTGTTGTTTTAGTGTGTATGTTGTATTGCTGGCTCTGCTTCTTTCACTGCATCAGTTCATGTAGATTTTTCCTGTATTTATCACACACATTTCTTACAGCACAATAATACTCCATTACAGTTATGTATTTCAATTTGTGTTAGGCATTCCCCAATCAACAGCATCTTCATGTTTCTAATTCTTAGCCATCACCAAAAATGCTGCTCTAAATCTTCTGAAGTATTGGGGGCTTTTTTTTTCTTTTGTCAATGGTTCCCTTAAGGTTCAAGCTCAGTCTCTGCTTCAAAGGACAGGGAAATTTTAATCACTTCATATCCACAAAATCAAACTGCTTTCCAAAATGTACCATTCCCCAGCTCTTCCAACAACGTATTCATGCGCCTATCTTTCTTCAAATTTCCCAACACCAACTGTTGTCATTTTTGTCAGTTGTGAGGTTGGACCTTAAGGCTGTTTTGATTTGTATTTCTCTTATTTTTGTTGCCTTGTTTTTATGTGGCTGTGAATGCTTTTAGCTCTTCTGAAAAATTTTTGTTCATGTCCTTTGACCATTTATCTACTGGGGAACGGCGATTACACTTTTACACACTCACACAGAGTTCTCAGCAAACCATCATTAGAGAAATTTGATAGACTTGTTTCCTATTTGACCATTTCCCTTCTTGTCCTACAAGTATTAATGTTGTCTGTGAAGACAACATCAGTTTTAGTTTCCAGTTCTCTCTTCCCCATATTACGTTCCCACAGTTAAGCGTGTAAAGGGGCCCTGTCACACTAGCACTCTTCCTCTCATCCCAACCCCCTCTCTTCTTGTTTGATGCCTTTGCCTTTAGGTTTTTGTTTCGTAGTTCCTTTTTCTCTCCTGCTTTCATCTGGTTATCTATTTTTCTTCCCCATCCCCTTTCTTCTTCCGGAGGGTCAAGCGTCCTAGAGTACCGGAGAGTTCAGAGTGACTGGAGAAAACGTCTAGTCTACCACCTTTGTGCTCATGTAACCCAGAAGTCCGAGGGAACAGTTTATACAGTAACCACATTTTAAAGACTTAGGACCACCAATCAAGCAACGACCAATCCCAAGTCCAGAGAATTCATGACAGATCCAGAATACAAATCAAGACTTTGTTTTTAAAAAGTCACAGCCAATGTAGGAATTTGATTTGCTTGACTCTACGTGTTTCTAGCAGGAATAGATAAGTAAATAAATGAATAAATAAAAATACATGTATACACACAAAAAGAATGGTAGGATTTAAGAGGCTGTGATCACACGACTCTTATTACTGCATACACTGTTCCAGCATTTTTAAGTGCTTCCTCTTGCTGAAGATATACTGTACCCTCTGGTGGAAGCTTTTCGGTACTAACTTGTTTAACCCTGGTTACTGTTTTTCTTAATGTTGAGCTATCCTTTCATTCATGGTGTTGAATCCAACAAATTCACATAATAAATTTAAAAAAAATGTGACTGTGGCCTCTGCTAATATTTTATTTAAAATACTTAAATCTCCACATGAAAAAAGACGGTAGAAATATTAGCTGGTAATTCAATTTGTGTGGAAAATTGTTCTTTGGATTTAAGTGTAAACATTAAATTAAATCAAAGTGGCCCAAAGTGCATCCTTAGAGTAGTATATAACAAAAGGCCTATTTGGTTTTTCCTGCTAGAAAGGAAAAGTGTCACCTCTACATAGTAAGTCCTGGAAAGGAGACTGTTCACATTCAAAAGTTATTATCTCGTGTTCTCCAAGACTGCAAATTTCAAAAAGGAAGCACATTATGATGACCCCAACTTCCTAAGATATATCTGTATTTCCACAGCTGCAATGCAGTTCATCAGGAAGCAATAATTTTCTACTTCAAAGGGAAAGAGAGAAAATTTTTTTGGATAATTCCAGCAAATACAGGCTCCTAACACTTCTGCGTTCAAATGAATAACTTGACCGACTCTTGGTTGATACTATCAAGGGTGAGAGAAAAACAAACAGAAGTGTAGTTTATAAACAATCTGTAAGCCCTTACTTGTTCTGCGGCGAACAGGGTCGTGTTAAATACTGGCACATCGGGAGGAGAAGGAAAGCAAAAGCTATCGTTGCAAGAACTGGAGAAAGAAAAGACTACATTAATAAATTTGTCTACTCGACAGGCTCCAAAGCTCTCCTTGGTAACTTCTCTGCACTGCCTCCCAACACTCACTGGAGAGAGATAAAGCCTTCCTCCAGAGCTGACCACTCACCTAACTACTGCAGTCCTTGAGGAGGTGTAAAGATCACAGCTTTCCCAGTGAAGGCCTCTGTAGAGCTTACATGGGCCCAGAGTCCCTGAGGTTTAGTGAGGTCACACAGGAGTGACTTCTGCACAGAACAGGGCCTAGACTGGAACACAAGGCCTCTGTCTCTAAATCTAGCAATCTTTTCATTACTTCACACTGCCTTGTCAAAACCAAGGTAATGGATTCTCTGTGGCTGCACCTTCTCATACTGCACCCTTCAAAACAAAAGTTGAAGGGCAGGAGACTGATAATCAACTACCTAATGGGAAACCTATGGGTATCTGGAGTTTGGGTAGGAGTGAAAACCACCTCCCACGACCACCTAGAGTGAAAACAGGTGGTTGAAGAGGTGAGGAGCGGGGCAATTTGACTGGTTGCCTCCTTAACACACCGATGCACATAGGAATTAGGGATTGCAAGGTTCGTTAACTGAATATACATTTACTAATAATCTTTCCAGAGCTAGGATAAAATACTTGTGTGCCTTACTCAACATCTGAAAATTGTATTCTTACCCACCAATATTATTGTATCATATACCACTTATCGTACAATAAGTATGCATACGCCCTGGAAAGTAGATGGCATTAAATATGTACACAAAGAAACACAGGGTGATGATAATGATGAAATATATGCTTCACAGCCCTCATCCAATGGGTTGGCCCCAAATATCTGTTTACTTTGCTTGATCCTAGCCCTGGCTCTAAAACTTCCTACTATGGGCCAGGACCGGAAAACGTCAAAGAGGGGTTGGTCAATTTTTTGCAATGGTGACTGGCACTTCGGGGTTATTATTTTGTTGTTTTTAGGCATGTCTGAATCATTAGAGAAGGAGCTAGAGTGTATTAATTAACTCAACTAAGGTCATGTACAACACCCTCATTAATGCTCACTTGCTTGAATTTTCTCCTTGTTCTTTCTGTCTTTTGGCAATTCTGGACAGATAAGCAAGGGCTTAAGTTATTATTATTATTAAAATGTTTTAATTCTGAAATTAAAAACTAACCAAAATGGTCATTTCTATAGACAAAGAACAGTAAGAAGAGGCCTATACATGAAACTGTAGATGTCTAGTAGGTACTATTTGCTTTCTTTTTAAATATATAATAAATTCATCATGTAACTTTCAAAACTGTCCTTTCTTCATACTCTTCCTTCGGTTCCTTTCTATACATTGTTTTAAAAAATGCTTAAACGATCCTACTTTTTCCCCTTTTTGGGGCTAGTCTATCCCTAACAACCTCACCACCCTCCTTTTATCCTCCCAAACTGAAAAGTCAAAGGCCTAAGTGATCATAAGTCCTCTCTATGCAACATTTGAGGAGTCAGATTTCATGGAAATAAAAACATGTACAGTATGTATACACACACATATATACATGCGTACATATATTATATATACATATGTATGTACACACACACACACACACACACACACACGTGCATCTTTATCCCTGGAGAGCCTAGAAAGCCGAGTTTTTTCCTTTCAATAATGTTACAATCGTAAGTAAACAGGAAGAACCATTTACCTGCTGTACATATTGTAAAGACTACTTGAACAGAATCAAAGAAGAAAAACATGACTAGAAGGGAGACAGAGGCTCCAATGGGAAGGAACAGTGCTTGGGTGGAGTCAATAGTTTGGATACCTGCAAAAGAAAAACAGGACAGATTTCATTAGGTTACTCCCAGAAACCTATAACATGTGAATTATTCAGACTCTTTGTTTCTCCTCTATTCCCTATTATTCACCATTTGTATAAAAGACAACTTCCCCCAGGGAGATTCAAGCTAGCTGTCTGAGGAGCATGTCCTTTAAAGGAATGTGTTGCGATGATCTGATGAAGAAAGTACTTACAGCTCCCTTTTAAAATGACTTCTGATTTTTGGTTTATTCATGTTCTCTTTTCCTGACTGCTACAGACAGACTGAGAATTGGCCATGGAAGACAACAGGCTTGGAAAGGTTTGGGTAGGCCTGTGCGCATCAACAGCTTCAAATGCAAACGTTAAGTGCCTACCATGTTCAAGGCTCTGCGATACAAAAGTAAGAACAGAAACTTACCTTCTAATAATGACTGGCCTATTTACATGGAACTTTACAGGGTTTATCTCACTGGAAGCTCACCAGGAGACTGAGACTGCAGGTTTTAGGGCTAAGGAAGCTGAGGCCCAGAGAAATGCAATGTCCTGTATGTGATCATGTGGTAGCACTACAGGTGGAACATGAGAGCTGGTCTTCCTGACTCCATGTACCACGTTCCCTCTACTAGGCCTGAATGGTCTATTACAGGATGCCACACGTACACAGGGCATTTTACATTTATGTGTCTATGTAAGTACAAGTAGAGTTTCAATGAAGGGGGCAAAGGGGAGAGCTGATGAAGCACCCCAGCAATACCAGAGGGAGAGCTGGCTGTGGATACCAGGAAAGGCTGGCAAGAGATGGCCCACAGGCAGCACTCTGAAGGAAGCAAAGGAATCTGAAAGATGAAAATGAGCACAGCACAGGGTTTCTAAAATGTCACAATCTCTGATCTCATGTTTTTCCAGGAATACTGCAGAGTGGTTCCAACCAAAGTCTTCTAGGTCTCTGGACATCCTGGGCTGCCCCCCTCTGTTACTTGTCCCTCCTACTCCATGACCAGCCTCCTCTTCCAGTCATCTACCTTGGTTTCTTCTCTATAGCTTTGGACACTGCTGACCACCTCACTCTTCAGGGATACCCTCTACTCTCCAGGCTTTTGGGGCTGCTCTCTTTGGCACTCTATCCATCTGTCTGATCAGGCCTTCTTAGCTGGGTCGCGCCCCTCCCCCCAACTGTGACTGTACTCTAAGGCTCTTTCCTGGGGCCCTTTCACCTCTCTTTCTACATCCACTCACTTGGTGACAGACCAAGACAGATGATCAGGTCCCACTAATCTGACCATCATTCTTGGCAGATGATTTCTAGATCTATGTATTCTTCCTGAGCTCCACTCCCTCATTTCCAACTCTGTGTCCCACAGGCACCTCAAACTTGACATGCCCCAAACAACTCATCTCTCATTATCTTCAAAACCTGCCCTTCTGCCAGCCTATTTTTGTCCAGGGCATGACCATTCTTTTGAATCACTAAAGTTTCCAACCTAAGAATTACCAATGACTTCATTACACACAATCAGGTGCCAAGTCCCGTCAATTCTACTTCTGTGATCTCTCTCTTATCCATCCCCTATTCTCCCCCTGACAGGGTTACCACCCTACTTCCAGGCTTTAGCCCTTTCGCCTGACCACTGACACAGCTCCTAATTGGTCTCTGCCTCCAATCTCATCTCTGTCACGAGGCTATCAAAGGGATGATTCTAAAGCATAGGTCTGGTGTACCATCCCCTGCTAAAGGAGCTCTAATGACTGTTGAGGTTCTCTGTTGGGCATGGAAAGACCTTGTTCTTGCTCTAGGCTTAATCTGCATTATGCTCCATCAAGCTCTCTGCAGTCTAGCCAGAGTTGCATTGCTAGCTTCCAATCCCTGGGGTATCCTTTTCTTCCCCTCTGCCTCACAGCACCCGTCTCCTTCACAGCTTATCTTAAGTATCTTAGAGGAATCTCTTTCCTGACCTTCCTTCCACTGCTAGTGCGTTCTGCCCTTAAGAAAAATCTTCTTGTACTTATTCTGTGCGTATTTCTTACAGATTTCTGTATGTATCTGTTTATTTTGACAGGGTATACGTTCCTTAAAAGAAAGGACTGTGGCTTTTTTTCCCTTTAAATTTCCAGCAACTAGCACACTCCCTGGTTTACAGTAGGTGTTTAATAAATGCTTGTAGACTGACTGGTCTTTTATGCCCCTTCATGGAAATCACGCTCAGTAACGTGCATCAGTTTACATAGGCTCGCTCTAGGTCTCTCAGTGGACCTTGGGGTGGCCTACAGGTCTGGGTCTTCTAAGACTGGTATTTATTCTGTTATTTATAGCCATGTGTATAACCAGCTGAATGTCAGTGTTAAAAGGATGGGTTTGCATTTGTTTCAAGAAGAGACTGGAGATCATTTATAGCACGTTTCCCAAATGCAACCTTGCCCACTGTTTTCTCATTTAGTTTGGGCCTGACCTTTGCTGTCCATCTGTGCTGTCTGGTCAAGAGACACTGTAACATTTTTATGCCAAAGTTTCTGAATGTACCTTCATTTTTACAATGGAGTCAATTCAATTCAGCAAACATATTAAACACTGGCTATGTGTAAGGCATGAATGCTTGGGGCTAGGGATACAAAGATAAAAATGCTGTGATTCTAAGTAGAAAGCAAGAATGATGATCTCATAGTTGGGGCCTTTTTAACATTATTGGGAAGTAAAGAAATGGGAAAACCAGCAAAGAGGTGGTGAACACAGCAGACAGGAAAGGCATATTGAGATGGAGAAGAATCTGCCTACTGGAGGAGTCTTATGTTTATAGGGCTTCCACGTTTATAAAGCATTTTTTCTTTCAACAACTTCTGCAAGGTGGGCAGTTTTAGTATTATTCTCCCCATTTTCTAGAACAAAAAAGACTGTGAAAGGCTTTAAATGCGAACCTGAGGCATTTGCATTCTACCTTAGAGCCAATGAGGACAGGAGTGACAAGATTGGACATGTGCTTGAGGAAGATTATCTCTACAGCTACGAAGAAGATTATGTTTGAAGTGGAGACCCCAGAGACAGGAAAAGCAATTAGGATGTTGGGCAGTTCAAGAGTGAGCTCACAGGGTCTGGACTAGGTTCTCTCCTAATCCTCCTTTTATACATGTGGGAACTGAGATCCAGAGAAGCTAAGTGACTTTATTAAAGTCACATAGGTAATAAACAGTAAAGTCAAACTCAGGTTACAGAATCACATAATTTGAGTTGAAATGGACGTTAACAGCCAAATTTTATAATTTATAACCGAGAAGGAATCCTCGCTATAACAGACCCAGCAGACAGTCATCTGGCCTCTTCCTGGAGACCTCCAGTGGGGGGGAACTAACGTCCTGAGGCAGCCTTTGGGGTAGGGGGAAGGAATAATAGTTTAAATAGAGCCTACTCTATTGACAGGCACTATGATAAGCATCATTGACAATCGTGACAACGACAATCAATATCTCCTTTGATCTTTACAACAACCCTGGAAAGTAGGTGCTCTTATGATCTTCATTTTACAATTGAAACTGAGGCAGTCAGAGGGTCAGTGGTGTGTCCAGTCACACAGCTAGTAAGTGTTTGAGGCTGGATTTGAACTGAGATCTTCCTGACCCAAGGCCTGGTGCTTTCTGCACAGCAGTACCACCAGCTGCCTCTAAATTGCTTAAGGCTTACTAAGCCTGTGTTGGAGTAGGAAGGCAGCCAGCTCAGGAAGCTTCCGCTGCAAGTCAGATGGAAAGGCTCAGTGACTGAGGGGGCAACAAGGGGGGATGGTTGTGTCTCTTCTTCATCATCACTTGCATTATTAAAGGAAATCTCCATCTGAAGCTGAACCACTTGAAGGTGCCAAGGACTTGGGTGTGGAGAATTTGCTTTTCAATATTTCAATAGCTGTGACTGATGATCACCCAGGGAAGCAGTGACCAGTTCATGCCGAGAATTGTATTCCCCACTGACAGCTATGGGGGTGGGCTGGAACAGAGTGGGGGATCTGCGAGGTGCTGCTGTCCTTGGAATTCTTTGGCATACATGCCTATCTGTGGCAATGGGTTAGCAGCTGGTGCTGGGTCCCTTCTCTACGGAGGCTGCTTCATGTCATAAAGGCTATCATGAGATGGGGTTGGAAGCAGAGATATTGGTCTCAGGGGTGGCAGGTCCCTCCTCCAGAGGCATTGCTCCCTCGGATGATAGCTACAGGGGGGTCAGGATGGAAGCCCTACAGGTTAGTCATATTGCTAAATGAGTACTATAAGCACAAGTGGTGTGCTCATGTATGTAAACACCCCCCACCCTCACCCTCACAATAAATGCTGTAGTACCTAGAGGGCCAGCCCTGGAAGAACAACTGGGTTAAAGTCCTCTCTCTAACATATACCATGTGATGATGAGGCAGACAACTCTAAGACTATGTAAGTCAGATATTATTAAAAACGGGGGACAATCAAGCATCTCGTTATCACCTGTATCTTGCATCAGTCAAGTATGGGACTCCGTAGCATGAAGCTCTTCCCAACTTTTGCCTTATCCTGCCTGGAAGAAGGCCATGTCACTCTAGGCCAGCCTTCTTCCCAGCCAGCAGCATCTCTTTCTGCCTATCACCAGAGCTCTGGATTCTGCCCCTGGGACACAAAGGGTCTCACACATGAGCTATGGCCTCCACACCACTTTCCAGCATCTTGGTACCTGGCTGCCTCCACTCTGTCTTCCCCCACTAGAATGTAAGATCCTTGAGGGCAGCTGTGGTCTTTCCTTTTGCACACATCCCTCCCTCCCAGCACATAGTAAAGGCTTACAAAATACTTAATCTCAAGATCTTTACCTTCTCTCTCTTTTTTTAAATTTATAAACTATTTTAAGTAGGTTATGCAAATTAGTATAGCTTTAAAATCAGTGCCTAAAAAACCAGAAAGTTAGATTTCTCTTTTAATTTTTTGGGTTGAATTTTCAGGGAAAATTGGATCAAGAAGTAGAAGGGACCCTCAAGGTCATCTAGTCCAAAATGAAGCCACAAATATCCATGTATACAATCCATGTACACACACCCATGCACATACATAAGATCAATATGTAAAAAGCTTATGAAAAAGATGACATTCTCAAATAACAAGAGGTTTAAGTTTGAAGACAAAACCCTAAATTTTAAGTTTGTTTTTTTCATTTTTAAAGCATCTAATGGACCACAAAGCAACATGAGAATGTGAAAGAATCACAATTTTTCATCTGAAAATACTCCAGAATTAAAATGAAGGAAATGTAACAAGCTAAAAGGATGAAGATAACTTTTAGTGCCTACTGGAGAAGTTGCCACGATGACTAAATACAACGTAGTACTAGCTGTATAATGCCAGTTGAACATACAAATACTGTTAGAATATTTTTAATGCTTTACTTTCATATTTAAATTTAATCATGAATAATTAAACTTAAACAGCAAATAAGTTGCTAATGCATTCCAGCAGAGAGGGGCAGACTTCTCCCTAATAGTAAGCACTCTGCCAGGCACTGTGCTGGATACAGAGAAGTTTAAGATTTAGTGCCCCCATCCCCGACCCTTACAATGTAGCTGAAGAAATGAATGCATGTACACATGCACGCGCGCGCGCACACACACACACACACACACACACACACATTCTCACGCACACATGCAGTACAATAAATACCAGTATGAAACCAGGATTTGTCTCAGTGATGCACTTTTCTATTACTGGATAAACACAAAGGGTTTGTGATATGCTCAGGACATGTCCCATACACTACTCCATGGCCTCACACACTGTTGGTATTTAATACATCTTCAGCTGAATTACTGTGCATGTAACAGTTGATATTCGACTTGAACAACGCAGGAATCTCATCTAAGCATTCCCACCCCTACTTACATGGTCAGGGTCTATCATGGGGATATTCACTCAGCTGACTGGCTGTCACTGCCTTAAAGAGCATATTGGACAGACAGGGTCTGATGCATGTCAACAAGCGGTTAAATCACGTTGTTAAAAAGGACCAACTGAAGGTGCCAGTGCTTTCCTAGATGCTAAGAACTTAGATCTGCAATCGTTCAGGGATGGTATTCAGCATCAATCACTTCCCTAAGTGACATGACATAAAGCACCTTGAGACCCAGGCAAGAACCTAGAATGGAGCAAAAAAAACATCCTAGCTAAAAGCCATGGAAGTGACCACTTTCACTTGGTGATTTCATTGGCTCCCAGGGATGTAATTACCAACCCCTAAATTCAAGTTTATATTCTATCAGAAGATGTGCATAAAAATAAGTTGATGCTTCTCAGATCTACCTTTACTGCCCCAATCTCTCTGCTGGATCCCCAGTGGTCTTTCAAACACCTTGAACTGGATGTCCAGCAGACATCTTAATATGTCCAAAACAGAACTCATTATCTTTCCCCTCAAACCCTTCCCCTCTCCCAATCCCTGAGGCTCAAACTCCAGGAGTCATCCCAGACTCCTCACTCTCTCTCATCTCTCAGATCCAAGTTGGTGCCAAGACCTGTCAATTTCACCTTTGCAACACCGTTTGAGTCCATCCCTCCTCTTCTCTGACACTGCCCCTCCCTGATGTAGGTCCTTATCATGGCACACTTGGACTACTGCAACAGCTGTTAGTGAGTCTGCCTGCCTCAGGTCTCTCCCCACTCCCACCCATTTTCCATTCAGTCACCCAAGGGATTTTTTTAAAGCATAGGTCAGACTCTTATCACTGCTCCCCACCTCCATCCCATTTGGTAAACTCCAGTGGCTCCCTACTGCCTCTAGTAGCAAAATCAAAATGCTGTTTGACATTCAAAGCCCTTCATAATTTCACTGCCCCCTCTTACTTTCCCACTCTCCTTACACCTTACCACCCTACCACAAATGTTGGATCTAGTGACACTGGCATGTGGGCTGTTCCATGAACAAGACGAGCCATCTTTTGGCTCTGGGCTTCTGTTCTGACTCTCCTCCATGCCTGGAATACTCTCTTTTCCCTGCTCTGACTTCTGACCCTGGTTCCCCTTTAAGTTCCCACCTTCTACAAGAAGCCTTCTGAAACCCTCCTTAATTCCAGGGCTTTCCTTCTGCTATTTCCTATTTATCCTGAACATAGTCTGCTTTGCTGTCTCCTCCACTGTAAGACTGTAAGCTCTTTAAGGGACCACCTTTTGCCTCTTTTTGCACCCTAGAGCTTAGCACAGAGAGTCTGGCATACAGTAGGATGTTCAGTGGTATGAACATTTAAGTGATGGTGTACACACACATCTTACTTTTGATACAAAGCTATGAATAAGTGCATGCACATATACGCACTGCTAACACTATGCCCAATTGTACGCATACACTTTTACATCCTATCATACATATACAAACATATAGCATGAGTGTATGAGAGTATATGACTGTGATTATGCTGGAGTGGTTTAAAGCTTTAATAGCTTAAAATCACTGTCACCCAGTAACACAGACACAGACACACACACCCCCCCCAACCCAACAGATATAGTCCAAACTTGTGAAACAATCCCCTTCTTTAAGGAGTTTGCATTCTATCAGAGGAGACTCTACATGTAAAAGAAACACACACATATAAATAAAAAAATAAAGATTCATGCAGAAAGTCTTATTTTAACAGAGTTTTAAAGGAACCAGGTGATTGTAAAAGGTAGAGTTGAGGCAGAAGTACATTCTTGGCACAGGAGACAGCCAGTGAACTGTAGGGTTAACACTACCAAGACCAGTTTAACTAGACTATAGAATGTGGGAAGAGAGCACTGTATAAGAAATTTTGAAAGGAAGACTTGGGCCTGGTTACGATGGGGTTTTTATAAGCTAAATAGAGGAGCTCATGTAACAGGAAGCTGCTCGCATTACTGAACTGAGAAGTGACACAGTCAGATTTGTGCTTTGGCCACAGCAGAGAAGGACTGGGGAGGAGAGGGACTTGAGGCAGGAGGTCCTATTAAAGGTGACTGTGACAGTCAGAGTTAGAAGTTATGACGGTCTGAATTAATGACCATCTGGGAAGAAATATGAGACAGAAACAACGAGGTTGAGCAATGGATTGGCTATGTGGGGTGAAGGAAAATATGGAGTCCAAATTATGCCGAGGTTTCAAACCTGGGCGACTTGTTGAAACAGGGCAATCTGGAAGGGGGAAGCAATCAGTTCAATTTTGTACATATCAGTCAATCAACATTTATTAAAGATCAGCTATGTGCTAGGCACTGTGCTAAGTGCTGAGGAAACAAAGAAAGGTAAAAGACAATCCCTGCCTTTAGGAAGCTCATGCTCGAGTCAGAAGACAACATGTAAGCGACTATATACAAATAAGTTAGAGAAAATCCACCGAGGAAAGAAAGGAGCATGAAGGAGGATGGGAAAGGCTTCTTGCAGAAGATGGGGCTTTAGAGGAGACTTGCAGGAAGCTCAGATGAAATGGAGAGGAGCATGCCAGGGGGTCGGAGCATTCCACAGGAGCCAGTCAGAGAGGGGAGGAGTATGTGGGAGGAAGCATGTTGAGTGCCTATGGGACATCCAGTTAGAAATATCCACCAGGCAGATGGTGATGTAAGACTGCTACTGAGGAGATAGACTGAGGCTGGTTTTTGAGGTCTGGAATGATCTGCACAGAGATGATGAAGCCCATGGGAGCTGATGAAGTCAGTCCCCAGGAGAGAGCATGGAGACAGACTAAAAGAACACAGTCCTGAGGACTGTACAGGGAGGAAGAGAAGAAGAGAGAGCAAGAGTCAGCAAGGGGCTTTCACAACTTTTTCTAGGAATTTGATTTTGAAGGGAAATGGAATCTGACAGCTTGAGACAAGAGGAGAATCTACTGATTGTTTTATTTGGCCAAGAAGTGGGGGTTCTGGGCAAGTCTGTGGGTAGGGAAGGAGATATTAAGAATGAGGGATGAGATAACTGCTGGGGAAAGGGGTAATCTGTTGGAAGAGAGAGGAGGAAATGGGATTAAAGGCACCTATGAAGGGTTGGTCTTGGTGACAAAGTTCTCACTGGAGACTGGGGCAAGTTGTCTTATTAATTTTGATACCCCAGAGCTACAAGAATCAACCAACTGAGAAGTAACAAGCTTCACATCAGAAGCAAAATGCAGGCAACAGCATTAGAACTCTTCTGTGATGTCAGAAGGTCCTTACTATTCACCCGGTGTGGATCCTAAGTTATCTTGCGCTATTATACAATTTTTAATATCAATGTCTTTTCTTCCCAATTAAACTACAAGCCTCGAGGTCATATATGTGCCTCTAACATATACTCATAGTGGTCGGTCAACAAACGAGGTTGGTGAAACTTGAAGAGGCAGCAGGGACTTGGAGAGTAAGAACACTCACATTCTCCTTGGAAGACTAAAATGACTAAGTGCACCGTGGGAGGGAAATAAGTGAACACAGGCCATTTTAAGAACACTCACTGCTCTAGCTACAGGGCAGGAATGTGCTGCTGGTGGCTCTGCGAGCTGGTCCAGACAGTCTGGAAAGCAATCTGGAACTGAGCTCCAATGTGAGACTGTGCCCATTCTCTGACCCAGCAATGCCGCTACCAGACTGATATCCTAAAGAGATCGAGTAAAGAGGAAAAGAAGCCATATGCACAAAAATACTGAAAGCAGCTCTTTCTGTGGCGGCAAAGCTGGAAACAGAGGGTGTTCACGGATTGTGAAATGGTGGAATTATGGTGTGTGAACATAATGTAATATCATCGCACTGTCAGAAATGACAAAATGGACGTTTCCAGAAAAATCAAGGAAGACATAAACTGACTGGGAGTCCAGCACAACCAGAGCGATTTGCATAATAACACCAATATTATAAAGAAGACTCTGAAAGACTCAAACGCTCAAAAGCAACCATGATTATAAAGTACCAAAGATGAAACCTGTCCTAGCCCTCCTGGCAGAGCTGACGGATGCAGAGGGCAGGCTGAGACATGGCTGTTTGTTTGTTTTAACACGGCCACTATAGGAGTTTGCTAAAGTTAGACATATTTGCTATGAGGCTTTTTCCTTTGATTTTTGTTTTAATTAGGAGGAAGGGGAGGTGAGAGGTAGGAAAAAAAAGTTCATTAATTGAAAACAAAATAAAATGGTTATAATACTCTTGAAAACAATTCATCACCTACACTAAGGAAGGTATGAATTACTTACATTTTTCACATGAGACTGTAAACTGACTGACTACACAAAAGTCCCTTCTCTCCACTCCAAGGACTTAAACCATAGATAGCCATTAAAGTCTCAAACTGCACTAAGACTTTTCAGATACCCTGATATATTATCTGAAGTTAGAAATTTTAGTTAGAGGGAAAAATCAGATTCTTAGGTTTATGAATTAGATGAAGTAATACATTTCATACCGGGTTTATAACATTTATATTGAGTAATTCTGTGCATTCTGGGCAACAAGGGGCTTCCAAGGCTTTTTCTGAGTACAAGTGATTTGGATTCTATCCTGGCAGACTGACCTCTCACAGTTTTGCCTCCAAAACAGGTTCTGACAGGGGGGTCAGAGCAAGCTTGATTCAAGCAGCTGACTGGGACACTCTGTTCCAAACTGATTTGTCCCTAAGCAGAGATCAGTGTCATATTATAAGCTTAAGAAAACAGTGGTTAAACTCGGATGGTTTTGGTGCTGCTTTTGTGCTTGGCACATCTACTTCCCACTCATTCAGGTGTGTTTAGAAGGGATGAAGCCCTGACTGCTTATGATTCGGAAGCCAAGACTCTTTAACAGATGGAGAAATTGAAGCAAAGAGATCATGTGACCTCCTAGTGTAGGGGAGACCTAGAACTAGAATGAAATAGCTTCTCGGTTGCTCTGCTTGCCCACATCTCTAACATTCTCCAGCTCAGAACCTCATGGAGGTACTCTCCTGCTAACCAGAACAAGTACCATCTCTTCACTTGGGATTTAAGGCCAGACCTCTTCCCTAATTCCTCATTACACTGGGCTCTACATTTCTTCAGCTATAAAACTAGAGATTTTTTGGCCCTTTCCAACTCTAGGTTTAAGACTCTATGGGGTCCCAGGGTCCCTTCCACACTAACCAGGCTTCTTTCCAAATGAAGAGAGGTTCTACGAGATGCCTTCTCAGGCCCCTTCTAGCTTGAAATCGATGATCCTATGGAACCCAACTCCTTGAGAGGAGCCATCTTTGTAATGGTATCCCTGGTGCCTCACGGAGAGCTTGGCACACAGCAGGCACTTAATAAATGCTTCAGTGGCTGGCTGTGCCTCTGTTCTTACTACTCATCTCCTCCTCTCTGCTGAAACCCACGTCAAGACTCGCCTTCTCTAGACAGGTTTCTCTGATTGACCTGATCCCTGCTGAGCTGTTACACTCTATCATGCAACTGCCTTTATTTGCAAGTTGTTTTAAGTATTCAGTCTGGCACAATGAAGAGAGATCATGCTGGATCTAAAATGAAGAAAAGCTGGATTCAAATCCTATTCCTGAAACTAGCTGCGTCACTTAACCTCTCTGAGCCTCAGTTTCCTCACCTGTAAAATGGGTCTAATCTCTATCTGTAGGCCCCATCTCCAGCTTACTATAAAACTCAAATGAACTGATATATGTGAGTGATTTTATCACTCCCTCTCTCAGTGCCTGAGCCCCATGGTGAGGAGGGCCTGGGGCAGTGCCCAGTGTGGTACTGAGTGGATGATCAGTTGTGTCCCTTGTACTCTGGGCAGGCCACATTTTGCTCCAGTCCTTTTAAATGGAGCATGTCTCTCCCCAAGCAGAAGTTTGCCAGCTCTTTCAGCTTAAAGCTACAGAACAGCAATAACCAGAACAGAAAATGCTGTGATGCCCTTTTAGGAACCCTGTAGGAGATGACCCTTGGAGGAACTCTTCCAGCAATCGCTGCGCTGCATGTCTAGGAAGCCCACCACCTATGACCTCTGCAAACTTCGAGCACTACTTGCGGCTGTGCAGATTAGCATTTAGGGGGCTTTAGTAGTTTAGCAAAACAATTTTTAGACATGTTAAAAATGAATAGAACTTTTGAAGTACATTGTAGCTTAGGTGAAAGCAAAGCAAAACAGACCACACTGATTTTTCAAACAATGTGTGTGAACCTGGGATACGACCAGCTTTGGGGCAGAAGGCCCACACACAGACAGGTGGAGGTCTGAGGGTTAAAGATCCAGACTGCTTACTGTTATTGGTGCTGTTGCCGCTGAAGGACCCGGAAGGACTGCTGCTGTCTTTCTCCTTATCCTGGTTCTCAAAGTCCATGTTGAGGGACCTGCAGGAAGCAAAGAAAACACTCATTTCAGAACGAGTGTAAGTGAGGAGATGTTCCTGCAGCAAAGAGGATCAGGAATCCCAGCGTGAAATGACTGGGCAGAGTGCTGAGGGAGCAGGAACAGGATGATCTCCGACAGCTTTGCCAAGCCCCTCTTGATAGGACAATGCCTGTTCTGGCGAGCTAGCTTGAGAATAGGCATCTGGAATTAGGATCCTGCACCTTACTGCCACGGTTCCAGTCTCCTTTCCCTCACCGGCCCCACTGCAGCTCCCTGGCTGCCCTTTGTAGCTTTGGAACCTCGTACCCCACTCACTTGTTGGTTGAAGTGGGGGAGCTGGCAGACTCCCTGCTCCCCAGTTAGTTCCAGGCTGTCCCATATCACTTAAACCTTTTGGTAGCCTTTTCTTCCGTGGAGGTTTGTCACCCAATCAAAATTCTGGAGGTTGTGGTCTACTGACCCCTAAGACACTCTCCTTCCCACTCTGACCAGGTCAGTCCCTGCTTTATGGTCTTTCTTTCCCAATGCTTCTCCTCATACTGGGAGTCTTCAGCATGTTGGCATTTCCTCAAACACTTTAACCTTCTCAATACTCACCACTCTCTCTTCTATCCTGCCACAGCTACACACAGAGGTGAACACAGCCTTGCTTTTGTCATCCATCCCCCACAAGTGTTCCACATCTGTTTCCATGAACTTGGAAATCCTTTTATTTGAGATCAACCCCCCTAGAGATTTGGCCTCTGGATGGAGCCACTCACGGCCTTAAGCAGCCCAGGCTAGGGGCCCAGTGAGAGGAGATGATGGAATGGAATACCACTGGATGACACAACACAAATGTATAATTAACTGATATCAGATGGGAATGAGTATCAGATTGGGATTCAGGTGACCTGAACATTCATTCTCTCTAACAAAGTTGGACTAGATGTATAAAGGTGATACCTAAGTGGTATCTTAAGGGAAGAGAGGGATTCTCTGAGGCAGAAAAAAAGAGGGCATGTAGTCTGTGTATGGGTGATGGCATATGCAAAGGCATGGAGAGAGGAAAGTCAATTTGGCTTGATCACAGAATTTGGGCTGGGTAGTAATATGCAACCACACTGGAAAGACAGCTCATGAGGGAGTGATTCTGAGAACTGACAATGAACTGTCACTGCCCATCTAGTTCTGCATCTTGCCTTTATCACCTCTCAGTCCTCAGAATCACGGCTGGTCAAAACGTTGGTCAGTTAGGAATTCTGGTAAAGGTTTTTTGTTTTTACTACGTTGCCACTATCATATATGCTGTTCTCCTGACTCTGCCCATTCTGTTCTACATCCATTCATTCAGATCTTCCCACGCTTCCCTGGAACCATTTCACTGATCATTTCTTAGGACAAAGCAGTATTCTGTTACCTCTATATACCAAGGTCTGTTCAGCTAGTCTCCAATTGAGGATTACCCATCCTCAGTTTCCAGTTCTTTGCTACCACAAAAAGAGATATTATAAATATCTTTGTATGTATGTCTCCTTTTCTTTCTTCTTTGATGTCTTGGGGGTGTAGATCAATTCACAGTTCCACTAACAGTGTACTTATGCGCCAGAAATTTGTTTTTAATAATGAAGTTGACAGAGGGCTACTACAGCTTATAAGTGGGGTTTATTAAGAGAGGGGTGAAAGAAAGATAGCAGACACACAAGGTGGTCATTGTGGTCGCTGTTTGGAGGATGGACTGAAGTAGGGAGATCGACCAGTAAATCAGTTCAATAGTAGAGGAGAGAGATGATGAGGTCTGATCCAGGCTTACAGCTGACTGAATGGAGAGAAAGGAAACCTATGAAAGATGGTGGAAGGAAAAATGATGAGATTTGGCAATGAAAAGTAGATACGCAGGGTGAGTGAGAGCGAGGAGTAAGGAAAAGCACAGGGATTATAAATCCAGGAATCTGGGGGGATGGAATGGTGGTACTCTTAAACCAGCGTTTCTTAAACTGTGGGTCTAGACAATAACAGGGAAGTGAGGAAGAAGGGAGAGTTTGGGGAGAAAAATAAAGAGCTTTATTTTAGACACGTTGTTGAAATGCCCACAGGACATTCAGTTCTAGATGTTCAAGAAGGAGTTAGAGACGCTAAGTCTATAACTCAGTAGAAAGTCAAGGGATGGATATGTAAGTCTGGAAACCATCTGCACAGAGACAATAACTAAATTCATGGGAGTTGATGACCAAGTGAGAAAGTATGGAAGAAGAAAACCAGGCCCAGGAAAGAACCTTGGGGGATACCCACAGGTAGTGTGTGACATGAGCTTGAACAGAGTGGGGGCGAATCAGGAGACACTCATGTCACAAAACCCTGGACAGGATGATCAGCAGCACCCTGTGCCTCACAGGGGTCTAGGAGGGTCAGGACTGAGAAAAGGCCACCAGATTTGGCAAGTAAGAGATGACAGCTAGCTCTAAGAGGGCAGTTACAGTTAAAGATGAGGTCAGAAAACAGACTGCCGGAGGAGGGTGGTGGCCCCTCCTCCTCTTTCTCCTTTTCATATTAATTCTGGTCGCAGAGGAGCCACTGCCAGGATATCTGGCTCTTTTCTCTTTGCTTTAAATTTGGGTGTCTTTTATGAATAATCAAAAGCGGCAAAAGTCAATGCTGCTATTCAGGCCAGCATTTTAAAACCAGAAAAAGAGATGAAAAGAGAGGTTTGACACAACTCCGTTTCTGGACTGTGTTATCCAAGGGTTTAACTGAAACTGCTTCTGATTGGGAAGCAGCAGCTAAACTTCTTGATGCTTCTGGGGCAGAACTTGACTATCACTGATATGTAGAAATCCTCCGTGATGTGCTGGCCCCAGGTGGTCCAGACGGGCAGATGACATCTGTGTGTCTGCAGCACGCAACACTTCCTTTGCTTAGGCAGTCAACAAGTTGATCAGGTGCTACAAATACCCTGAAAAGGGATTTAAGGCTGAAGGTGAGAAGCTGCTGCTGTTGGTCTTAAAGGGTTTTCCACAGTCTGAGAGGAACACACTGGTTGTGTTGTTCTGGCCAACAGGAACTTAATGCATCCACTCTTAACAGCCATTATAATGAGCATTTGGTTCAAGACTTTGTTTAAATCATGGATAAATGAAAATGGTATCAATGGAGTAGCTGCTGGTCTTTGAAAAGTCAGCATGGACATCAGCCTGAAGAACCATCTTCCTCCTGAGAAGCAAAGCGTAGAGCACTTCACAAAACAGTTTCTCACAGTAGGTCTAAAAGAACTCTTGAATATGTTTGGAACCAGCAAACCACAGGTGCTCATCAAAAAGAGCTTCAGGAAGAACTTCAAGAACAGATGCCACATGGTGATGCATTTAAGGATATAACTATATATGTCAAGGAGAAGAGGAGGACAACAGCATCCCGGAACAGACTGCCAGAGGCACGGTCTGGTCAAGTGGAGGGGTTGGCCGCAGAGCGAGCCACTGGGCATCTGGAGCAGGCTGCCTTTACCACTCCAGGCTGATCCTTTATGGAAAGGTCCAGAGGACCATGATGACAACATTCACTTCATGAAAGCCTTCCAGAAAATCGAGGTACTTTTTCAGAAAGCTGAAGTGTAAAGTGCAAAGGGAAAAGTGTCTTTCTTGAGCAAATAAAAAAACTTCTAAAGTGCCCCAAGAATGCAAAAGAACTGGAGCCTGAAGGTGAAGGAGGTGACTAGCAGGAGTCACAGATAAAATGGCATGTCTCCTGGCTTCTTCTGGGTCTTACATCTTCCTACCTGTCTATATCCAGCATGATATCAGGGCTTTCATGGCAAATTTACTTGAACTGTTTTCTATGGTTACTGACAAATGTTGGGTTTGGCTTTTAAAACCATGTTTTTAAATAGTTTCCAGGAGCAAGAGATTTGAATCTAAGATTGCATTTGCCACCGTAATAATGTAATTTAAGGCCTTCTACAATGAACAGTTCTTTTTATCCCTGGGTTTTCTATATACAGTTTGTGAGTTGGTTAAAACAATTTGTTATGGAAATTCTGTCTGCAAATTAAACTGTACAAGTATCCGAAGTTCATCCACCTCCACCCCCCGCAGCAGATTTCAAAGAATTCAGAAGAGGGTAAGGAGAGAAGAAGCAGACATACCATGTAGTAAAGGCTTGTTCAAGGAGTTACACTGAATAGAATGGAGGGAAACAGGGGCAGGCTCTTATGCACTAAGGAAGGAGCCAGCAGGCAGGATAAGAGTGAACAGAGCAGGGCTGCCAGTGAGAGCATGCAGCTGGAGAAGACAAGAGGCCTTAAAAGGGCCTCCTGCTATCCAAGACCACAGAGAAAGATGGGAGAAGAGGCTAAGATGTCTGAGTGATGTGGGACCAGAAGGAGGGAAAAGGGGGGAAGATCTTGGCAAATGGTCTCACATTTTTTAATTAAGTGTGAGATGAGAGTGATATAGCCAGGATGTGTCTGAAGGTGGATTTGAACCCAACACTTCCTGAGTCTGAACCTGGTGCTAACCATTATACCATATGCCCTCTCACTAATGAAACAAAAATTTTAAGAGATAATTTCACCAAGGAACAAAATTATACTTAATGTACTGTGCTCTTATACTTTTCTCCCCCTTTCACTTCTTACTGCTTTTTTCCCTTCAAAAAAACTTCAACCTAAAATAATTTGCTTATTTAACATCACAGGAATCAAACCGACAATGAGCTTGTTGATTCAGCATCGACTATGCAAGATTTGGACAACACAAACTGGCCTTTTCGTCCAAAGCCCTCTAGCCCCTCAGCATTCTCCTCAACAGCTCCCCAACCCCTTCAATCCACTTCATCACCAAGTGAGTCAATTACCCCTCCATAAGCATCTCCTGGATTCAATCCCTTCTCTCCACTCATACATGACTTAGTCTGGGCCCTTGTTATATCACAACTGTACTTTTACTTGGGATTGCCAGTTTTCACTTTCTCCTCCCTCAAGACATTCTTCCATACAGTTGCCTAAATTATTTTCCAAAAGTACAAATCCACTGATGTCATGCCTTTGCTCAAGAAGTTTCAGGTGTATACACCCTTCACAACCTCGTTTTCCAGCCTTTTTCATCATCATTCCCTTTCACACTCTTGCAGGTTAAGCCAAAGATCATTTTGGGTCCTGACTGCCATCCACCATGTCAGCTCCTCCTTTCCTGATTAGTGTCATCTACAAATGTGATAAGTTACCATCTAGGGCCTTATCCAGGTCATTGATAAAAATGGTAAATGGCACAAGGTCAAGAACGAATGCCTGGGATAGTCCACTGGAGATCTTCTGCCACATGACACTGAACCATTCTCAGGTCAGGTCCTCTAAGAATAAAGAATGAAGATTAGAGAAGTAAACAGAAAACTGTCTTCAAAATCACCTTCTCCTATCAGGAAAGACTGCTTTTTTTACATCTCTGTCCCAGTCCACATGAACTACAGGTGTCTCAGGGGAAATGGAGGCTGCTAGTGCGTAGGAGAGTTGGACATAGCGTAGTCAGAAGGACCTGGGCTCAGACACTACCTCAAATATTTACAAGCACTATGATCCAAAGCAAATTACTTAACTTCTGTGGTCCTCTGTCACCTCACCCATAAAACAGAGGTGTTGAGCTTGACGATTTCTAACGTCCACCCCAGTTTCAAACCCATGCTCTTAAGATGCTCTTTCCACTATTATTTCCTTGCCAGAATATAACGTCAGGTTATATATGAAAATGTCAGTGGACTGAACATTTCTCAATTTCCTTTGCTAGTTTTTAAAAATAAATCATACACTTTGCTTTAGATTCAAAATCTAAAAATCTAAAAGGAACTAGAGTAAACTAAAAAACATCATTTTGGTTAAAAGAAAAAGAAAGAAGAGAAAAGGAAGGGAAAGTGTGAGCCAAGGCCATACACCACATAACTAAGAAACAGAGAAAGGTCCACAGGTTAGCTAGCAAGTCAGCCCTGCAGACATCATTCATTACAGTATACGCTGCTTCCTCTGTCATTCAGAGCTGCAGTCTTCTCAATTAACCAACAAATACTTGTGAAGTCAAGTTTAGGAAAGCTACTGGCCAGTCTCCTTAAGAAGATCATTCCTGGGGGGGGGGGCAGAGCCAAGATGGCGGAGTAGGAAAGACGCACATACGCTACCTCCGAACCCACTGCCCATAAAATATCTGTAAAGAAAGAACCACCGGCGAATTCTGGAGCAGCAGAAGCCACAGAACAACGGAGCGGAGGAGATTTCTGCTCCAGAGAGGCTGAAAACCTCTCGCAAAAGGTCCCTTGCGCCCCGGACCCAGAGCACAGCCCAACCCTGCCTCGGTGGCGCGAAGGAGTGGATCCGAGCGGGCTTCAGGGACAGAATCTCCAGCAGCTGCGCGGGTCCCTCCACCCACAGGTGACAGGGGTTGGTGAGAGGGTCTCTTGGGGGGGGGGGGGTCGAGAGGGGAGTGGGGTGTCCCCATAACTCAGGCCCCCTCGGGAGGCAGCAGCAGACAGGGGCTCCCCAAGCAGGCAGGAGCCCAGATCCATTGTTGAAGGTCTCTGCATAAACCCCCCGAGGGAACTGAGCCTGAGAGGCAGCCCTGCCCCCACCAGAGCACCTGAACTTAATCTCACACTGAATAACAGCCCTGCCCCCACCCAAAGCCCTGAGGCTGGGAAGCAGCATTTGAATCTCAGACCCCAAGTGCTGGCTGGGCGGATCTGGAGGCAAAGTGGGTGTGAAGAGGAAGCTCAGAAGTCAAGTCACTGGCAGGGAAAATGCCCAGAAAAGGGAAAAGAATTAAGACTATAGAAGGTTACTTTCTTGGTGAACAGGCATTTCCTCCCTTCCTTTCTGATGAGGAAGAACAATGCTTACCATCAGGCAAAGACACAGAAGTCAAGGCTTCTGTATCCTAGCCCACTCAATGGGCTCAGGCCATGGAAGAGCTCAAAAAGGATTTTGAAAATCAAATTAGAGAGGTGGAGGAAAAGCTGGGAAGAGCAATGAGAGACATGCAAGAAAAGCATGAACAGCTGGTCAGCACCCTGCTAAAGGAGACCCCAAAAAATGCTGAAGAAAATAACACCTTGAAAAATAGGCTAACTCAATTGGCAAAAGAGGTTCAAAAAGCCAATGAGGAGAAGAATGCTTTCAAAAGCAGAATTAGCCAAATGGAAAAGGAGATTCAAAAGCTCACTGAAGAAAACAGTTCTTTCAAAATTAGAATGGAACAGATGGAGGCTAATGACTTTATGAGAAACCAAGAAATCACAGAACAAAGCCAGAAGAATGGAAAAATGGAAGATAATGTGAAATATCTCATTGGAAAAACAACTGACCTGGAGAAGAGATCCAGGAGAGACAATTTAAAAATTATGGGACTCCCTGAAAGCCAGGATCGAAAAAAGAGCCTAGACATCATCTTTCATGAAATTATCAAGGAAAACTGCCCTGACATTCTAGAACGAGGGGGCAAAATAAATATTGAAAGAATCCACTGATCACCTCCTGAAAGAGATACAAAAAGAGAAACTTCTAGGAACATTGTGGCCAAATTCCAGAGTTCCCAGGTCAAGGAGAAAATATTGCAAGCAGCTAGAAAGAAACAATTCAAGTATTGTGGAAATACAATCAAGATAACACAAGATCTAGCAGCTTCTACATTAAGGGACTGAAGGGCATGGAATAGGATATTCCAGAAGTCAAAGGAACTAGGACTAAAACCAAGAATCACCTACCCAGCAAAACTGAGTATAATACTTCAGGGGAACAAATGGTCTTTCAATGAAACAGAGGACTTTCAAGCATTCATGATGAAAAGACCAGAGCTGAAAAGAAAATTTGACTTTCAAACACAAGAATGAAGAGAAGCATGAAAAGGTAAACAGCAAAGAGAAGTCATAAGGGACTTACTAAAGTTGAACTGTTTACATTCCTACATGGAAAGATAATATTTGTAACTCTTGAAACTTTTCAGTATCTGGGTACTGGGTGGGATTACACACACACCCATGCACACACGCACACACACACAGAGACAGAGGGAACTGAAGAGGATGGGCTCATATCTTAAAAAAATGAAATCAAGCAGTGAGAAAGAAATATATTGGGAGGAGAAAGGGAGAAATGGAATGTGGCAAATTATCTCTCATAAAAGAGGGAAGCAAAAGACTTATTAGTGGAGGGATAAAGAGGGGAGGTGAGAGAAAAACATGAAGTCTACTCTCATCACATTCCACTGAAGGAAAGAATAAAATGCACACTCATTTTGGTATGAAAACCTATCTTACAATACAGGAAAGTGGGGGATAAGGGGATAAGCAGGGTGGGGGGGATGATGGAAGGGAAGGCATGGGGAGGAGGGAGCAATTTGAGGTCAACACTCATGGGGAGGGACAGGATCAAAAGAGAGAACAGAAGTAATGGGGGACAGGATAGGATGGAGGGAAATATAATTAGTTCTTACACAACACTACTATTATGGAAGTCATTTGCAAAACTACACAGATCTGGCCTATATTGAATTGCTTGCCTTCCAAAGGGAAGGGGTGGGGAGGGAGGGAGGAAGAGAAGTTGGAACTCAAAGTTTTAGGAACAACTGTCGAGTAATGTTCTTGCTACTAGGAAATAAGAAATACAGGTAAAGGGGTATAGGATGGAGACAAGGACAGAAAGGGATGATAGAAGAGAGGGCAGATTGGCAGACAGGGGCAATTAGAACGTTCGGTGTTTTGGGGTGGGGGGAGGGGACAAAAGGGGAGAAAATTTGGAACCCAAAATTTTGTGAAAATGAATGTTAAAAGTTAAATAAATAAAGAAAGAAAGAAAAAAAAATTTTACATATGTGGGACTGGAAAAAAATAGATCAATCCTGAAAAATATATTTTGATAAAAAAAAAATCATTTCTTAGGCCAAAACGAGGACCAAGGAACTAAATGACCCACAAACCACACTAAAATTTCACATCATTTTTCTCCAAATGAAGAAGCACATAAATCATTCTGGTATCACTGATGGTTTCAATAAAGTTCTATATTAAGATGTCCATAAAGTGAAAAAAGAGGGGAAAAGATGCAAGATTTATTGTGAAAGACATCTGACTTTCTGTCACTTTTAAACAATGCACTGATCTGCAATGGAAGATTAGGAAGAGGCAGACTACAGTGTAACACGACAGTCACAACTCATTGTTTTCACCAAAATTACCATTTTCTTCAAGTTAATGAGATAATACGTGTTGGGACTGGAAGCTCAATTCCGTGTGGACAGTCTCGGGCAGGTAAAAGTGGGACTTCTAAATCTTAGAGTCTTACGAGGCCCTCCATGAACAGCGGGGGTTCGAGAAGGTCAGACCGAGCTAGCTCGGCTAGCTCGGGTATTTCCGCCTCTCCCCCGGAGATACCTGATGGGTGGAGTCTCCCTGCCCTCGAGGTCGTCCCGGATTGGAGCACACCTAGTTACCTAACAGCACGGTATTGAGATGCAAACTGTGTGGCTGAAGATTAAGTAGGATTGAGGAAGCCTAAAAGCTCTCTTAGCACGTGTGGAGCCAAAGAGAAAAGTAGGGCTCCGCTTCTTTTCTTTCTCTCTCCCCTCCCCCTCTCTCCCCGCTTGTACTTCTACTTCCATTCCCTTAAGCTTAGCCTTCTTAGGAAATCTCCCCCTCTTCGTCCTAAGAAAGAAGACCCCCTGCACTTGTAACCGAAACCCTGTAGTAAAGCTCAACCCCTGTTTGACTCTGGAACGTCCTTTCTCTCATACGTGCATCCGGCGTGGCCAGCCGAAGACCTGGACAGGTAAGAAAGACTCGGGTAGCCCAATACAGGCCTCTAGGCTTGGCAAATACGAATAAACCTACACTGGCAGAAGGGCATCAAGTGGGTCAGGTTACTGGGACAAGGAACGAGGGGAGGCAGAAAAGAGGCGAGGAGGAGGTCGCCTCTGCTGCCTTGTTTAGTCGAGTGACCCTGCTTCCAGGGGCCGTGCGGGCCAACAGATGAGGAAACTGAAGCCCTGCAAGTTTCATGGTGGCACAGCTTTTCAATCCAGATGGGGACTAAGTGCTGAAGATCTGAACCCCAACTCCTGGAGAGCCACGGCTCATTCCACCTAATTCCCACCCAACACAGTGAAAACAAACAAGGTCATTTTCAGACCATTTTCAGAGCAGTCTCAATGTCTGAATTCTCTGTCAGACGGCTCCCAGGCTTCTGAAAGCAGGTTGGACCGAGATGTCCAGGAGTCTTTTACTTGTCGAAGTGGTCTGAAAAACAGGACCCGAAGGGCACCGGCCTTTTGGCTTCATCACATACATTTTCCCTCCCCCTTTACAGCTGTTATTCTTACAAAAGCTTTGTGTGGTCTATGGGCTGCTTTTTATGACCTTATCAATACGAATTTAAACCCTGGAGCACATCTATTTTCTTGGTCTAAATTGTATTTTAGTTTTTTCAAATTACATGGAAAAGCAATTTTTAACACTGATTTTTTACAAAATGGTGACTTGCAAGTTTTCTTCCCCCCCCTCCCCCACTGATAAGCAATTTGACATGAGGTTATATATGGAGTACAGCTTTTTTCTAAGGAATTTTTTCTCTACAGGAGGTATTTCTTACTTCCCAAAAATGTCAAGCTGTAAACCAAGCCACAAGAAGATCAAGTGCCAGGGAAGGGACAGAGAGACAGTCATTTGCTAAATACTGGACCTCCTTTTCTGATTTAATGCATACTTTAGTTGCTCAGAACCCCAGAGAGTTCTTTTTCACCTACCAGGAAGGTTTACATCTTTAGGAATAAGGATGTTTCCAGAGAAAGAACTAAGGAGTCTGAATGTAGATCGAAGCATGCTATTTTAATTTTTTGTTGTTTTTCCCTTTCTCGTGGTTTTTCCCTTTTGTTCTGATTCTTCTTTCATAACATTATGAATGTGGAAATATGTTTAATATCATTATACATGTATAGCCTATATCATACTGACTACCAACTTGGGGAGGGGCGAAGGGAGGGGAGAAAGGAAATTGGAACTCAAGATCTTATAAAAGTGAACAGTGAAAACCGGAAAAAATAAAATACTATTAAGTGGAAAAAAAGAAATAAGGCTATATTAAACGTCATATCACTATTAGCATGCTCAGAAAATGGTTACAGAGCATTCAGGGGATAATTTGAACACAGGACATGGGGACTGAGAAAGAAAAACTCACGTAAAATTTCTCTTTACTGACTTACTAAAACCCTTCTGTCTACAAAACGCAACGAGCTTTACCAACCAGGTGACAGGAGGAAGCTGTAGCCTTCCAGTTCATGTATAATTACAAATGTATTTAATTTTAGCATAGCAAAACAACTTAATAAATCTTCCCCAACGAGACAGGCATTCCCTTAAAACTGGAGTGAAAAACCTGTAAGACTTTTGATCTTAATTAAGTCTCCTCTTTAAACTCAAACTCAGCACTGTTTTTAACAGCAAAGAGGCAAAACCTTTTAGTATAATTACAAAACAAGCAACATTCTAACAAAATTTCAAAGAACTGGATAGTAATGTTATGGAATCTAATGAGTTACATTAAAGGAAGTGTTCAATTTTATTCAATTCAGAAAGTATACCATATCTTCCAATAAAAGTCTTAAATGAATTTTAAGTGGATCTATTCTACATGAAATTAAAAAAATAAATTTTGTTATCACAGACAGCCTCTTTCTTCAAAGTTCTCTGCCTGGTCAGCCACAGTGGGGCATGCCACTGCAGGTCTGCTACTGCAGCAGGAGGGCATTAGATGGCTGGATTTCAGGATTTGTAGATTGAATATCCCAGCAAGCCTGGCACCAACATGGCGGTTTGGGGGGGGTGGGCAAGCTCTCTGGAGGGAAGGGCCACCAGGTTGCCTAGGGAGTGAGAAAAGGTCAACTAGCTCACGTCAGAAAAATGGAGAAGATTAAAGCCTCTGTGCTGTCCAGCTGTAGCAAGAGTGGCCACTGCACTTTCAACCTGAGTGAAATATAGAAACTTGGTCTCAGAAAAAGAAAGTTCTGGGTCTTATAGACTAATATAAGGGTCAGCAAGTCTGTTTCTGCAGGCCCTCGAATTAAGAAGGGTTTTTACATTTTAAAATACAATAAAACTTTATTTAAAAATGTAAAAATCATTCTTAGCTTTCAAGCAACTAACTGGCAGGCTATACTTTGCCAGCCTCTGGCTTAAGGTATAAAACTAACTACCCAAAACAATTTAGCTTCTTGGGGATCTGTTTTTCCAAATAAGAATTATAGTAAAAACCCTGGAAGGCTGAAGTTATTTGTCTTCTTGTTCTGCGATCCCCTCATGTGGACCTCCTGAAGAGAACCTAAACTCTCTTCTCCAAGGAAGATTCACCGGCTGATGCCAGCACGCCAGAGCCACACACACCCACTGCCACCCCTAGATCTTGCTGCTAGGAGTGTTTCCCCCTCCCCCCTCCTCCCCCACACTCACTACCTGTTACAATTCTGAAAAGCAAGATCTGTGCTTGACCCCGGCCTAGTTAATCTCTATTAATGGTGGGGACAAAGGCCTTCATGGCGTGCTCATCCTATCTGTAGCTGACAAAAGTCGGGATCCAAAAGGACTTCCACAGGCTAGAGTGTTCAGCTCTCAGGATCAACATAAAGTCTTCTACTTGGGGAAAAAAAATAAAACACAACAAAAGAGGCCTGCACAGTGGCATGGTAGGTGTTCTGAAAAAGTTCTGGGGCCTTTAGTGGATCCTAAGCTTAGGGAAGTCAGGCTTCCCTCAGAGGCAGGGGCAGTGACAGGACCACTGCACTCTGCCCCCAATCAGGGAAGAACCAGGAGCTGGGGCTGGGGGAGATCAAAAGACGAAACGTACACTCGATGTTAGTAAACGCCTTGAGAGGCAATGGTCTCCTTTCCCCCTCCTTGAAGGTCTGTCTTCAAGGCTGGATGACCACTTGTTGCATATGTTATAGTGGGGTTCCTTGGGTTTATGTGTTTGACTCAATGGCCCTTGAAATTCCTTCTAACTCTCAAATTCTGTTACTTTGTATTTTTGCAGGAACGAAATCAATTCTAGTCACCCCTTTTCTTAAACATCCAATCTCCCCAATGGAGAGTGGCTTTGCTTTCCTCCGAACTCACAGTACTGGTCTACAGAACTCTTTGAACAACAACACAAACAGAAATGCTAGACCCGTGATTTCATCAGGAGGAAGCAACTTATGGTCTCAGGGAGTTTCCTGTGGCCTGCTAAGGCTGAAGACTCCAGAGGCCAGGGCCCTACTGGGGATGGAGGCACACGCTCTGGGAAGCTAGTGTCCCTTCTCTTTTACTACTGTTTCTTCTTGTCAGTCACTTAGTTAACTAGTTAGTGGCAACCTGAATGAAATGAGCTCTGGGATTTCTGACTGTCTCTAACAGGGAGGAAACCTCCAGCTCCCAGGCTAAATCCTGCTCTGCCTAACTTCATCTTACCAGCCGAAGAAGTACCAAGCAGTACACCTCCACCTGGTGTCTGTATTTGTCTCACTTGTTACTTCATTCACCAGGATTTAGTTACAAACACTACAGGATCAAAGTCTCTTTCTCCAGACTGATCTCTCACTACTTAACTTGCCACTCTACCATTCCTATCTTTTTAAAGAATTCATTAAAGAAAAACTAACAGCAGTTAACATGTATGAAACACTTAGGTTTTATGAAGTATTTTGCATAATTATCTTAAAAACTCAATGAAGTTGAAGCTGCAGTTCTTCTTGTTAGTTCACCGATGACAAAACCAAGTGTGAGAGGCTCCTAAGGGGCCCTGAATGAGTCATTGATAAATGCTGAGCGTGTGTGTGTGTGTGTGTGTGTGTGTGTGTGTGTGTGTGTATGTGTTCGTCCTTCATTGCCAAAGAAGATCATGCCATCAGAGAAATGATGACATGACTTGCACTTGACTTTGTTTTGAATGAGGGAGGGCTGTGCAGGTCACCAGCCTCACTTCTTCTCCAGAGCCTTCTGAATCCAGTGACCAGATATTCATCAGGATGACTGGAGATGACCCAGGATGAGGCAATTGGGGTTAAGTGACTTGCCCAAGGTCACACAGCTAGTGAGTGTCAAGTATCTGAGGTCACATTTCAACTCAGGTCCTCCTGACTCCTGCACTGGTGCTCTATCCACTGCACCACCTAGCTGCCCCTAAATGCTGAGAAGCCTAAGCTGAGCCTCCCTCTCTAATGATTACAAGTTCAGGGTCTCTGTCATTAGACCAGGAGGCTTCTCTATAATAAATATTTCTGTTTTGTTCACTGAATCTGGCTTTACTTTCCCTTTAATCATCAAAGGAGACTCCTATCATAGAACAACTAAGCACCTGCTAATTTAATTTTCTTAGGCAATGCTTCGAGTCCCATTTCCCCCCTTCCTCCCACAGTAAACTAGTTTTTTATTCTAAAATCTATACTAAGACTAATAATGAATAGCTGCCTGCTTTGTCTGGAGGAAAAAAATGAAGAGCCCACAACCACAATCTTTTCCTGTAGTTACGCCCCCTCCCATTAACAATGAAAAAAAAAACCTAAAAAGCAAATAACAGCAGAAACGGCTACATGGCCATTTCAATGGACATGATAAAAAAAATGTTCTCTACTTTTTGGCTAATCCCTGCCCGCATCCCCCACCCCTATGTTACTCATCCTTTATTAGATTATTCAACTTTAGAGAACATGTGGCTATCCTACTTCTGGAAGAACTAATGAATTTCACTGGTTTTTATCCTATGATCTTCTATATAGATTTCTCTTCCATAAAACTTTTCTCTGATGCCTCATCATAGCATGGAAGTGACCCTGAGCACTCGAAGGTTAAGCTGGCAGACCAGGCCTCAAACATGGCTCCAGGGCAGTCAAGGGTTCCAGAAGCAGACCAGCTTTGCACAGAGAGGCTCATTCACAGCAGGGGGGACCCTGGTAGTCAATGAAACCAAGAAAATACACGAAATGGCCCTTTGCTTCATTCCATGTTCACAACGACAGTGGCCAAGAGGCAGAAATGAGTCGGCATATATGAAGTGCACGGTCTGAAAGTCATTTTACACACACTAGTTTAACAGCTGGTCCCTGTGAGATCTGTACCTAGTGAACAACGTACTGACATATTTTGAGACACTAGGACTTCTGGGTCAAGATGGCTAAACAGGAGACATGCTGTCCCAGATCCCACATACCCACTCTAGCAAAACCCTGAAGTTCTTAAGAGATCAAACAGTGATCAGGAAATTCCGTGAGAAATTCTCCAAGTTACTTCTTCCATTCTAGAACTATGGAGGTCAGCCTGAAGCCTGTGGAAAACAGAAACGTACCGTTCCCCACCTCCCCCCTCAGCAAAATTGACTGCCTCAAGGTGTGAAAGGTAAGGGAGTAGTGTGGTGCTGCAGTACTTGGGTTCAGAGATTCCTGACACCGTCCTAAGTGTCAGATGAGGCCTTCAAGATCCATCTTCTATTTACAAGACCTAACATTGACTTGGTCCCCACATTTCCATAGAAAATATCTATTCTTTAAAAAACTGAAAGCAGAAAAGTTTTTAGAAAGTTCATTACCTGAAGCTGCCATAGACGATGAGGAGAATAGAAATCAGAAACGTTGACACCTGACTGGAATCCACCAGGGAATAGGCCCTAGAGAGACAAAAGGGAAACAATATAGCCATGCAGCTCTACAAGATTCTGGTTTTTAAGAATTACAAAACAGGTTATTTAACAACCAACAGGATAATTATCACTGAAATTTATGATCAAAATGCATTTAAAAAGTAGGGTTTTTGCCTTCAACCTGCAGAATAAATCTGTAAGTCCACAAATGATGATGTCATCTACTTGCTGAAATGAAGTTTAAAAAATTCACACTTAAAATCCAACCAAGTCTGTCACACAGACGCCAGCTACCTTGGTCCCTCTCATCCCTGCTGTGGGGTTTTAATGTATTTCAGCAGATGCTTAATAAAAGTCCATTGACTGAAATGATGAATGTCCCACCAGAAAGTCATCTCTCTGGGGGGCGGAGCAGAAAGACACAAAGGCAGGCTCCCCCACACAGTCCATAAAATACCTGTAGAGAGGGACTCTCAACAAATGTGGAGCACAAGTGGAGAACAGCAGAGTGGAGGAGACTTTCAGCCCAGGGTGACCTGAAAGGCCCACGGGAAACGTCTGTTGCACCAGACGCAGAGCAGAACCCAGCCCAGCCTTGGCTGCACGGTGCGGCGCAACTCTGGGAGGAGAACGCATCGGGGGCAGAATCTCTAGTCGCAGTGGCAGCAAATCCCCAGTCCAAGCAGCAGTGGTCCGCAGATCCCTCAACCCACAGGTGCCAAAGGCAGAGTTTTTTCAGCTGGCCCGGAAGGGAGAAGGGCCTTCCCATAGCTCCGGCCTCAGGCAGCGGTCCACAGAGGCCACATTGGGCGGGTGGCAGCAGTTCCCATCTCAGCCCCTACAGAAGCCCACATCCACTGTTGGATCATAAAACTCCTGGGGGCACTGAGGAGCTGAATATTACCTCAGCCCCCTGTAGAGGCCCTGAGTTGGTCTTTGTCTCGAACTGAATGGCAGCCCTGCCCCCACAGCTTGACTGAATCCCAGCCTCCCAGTGCTGGCTTGGCGAAACTGGAGGCCAGGTGGCTGTGGAGAGGTAACTGCTAAGATTCTGGGCACAAAAATCTCTTCCTACTCCCAGACCAGTGTACACACTTGACTGCGCCACCTTGGAGGAACTGAGATTTTACAGATTCCCAGAGCATAGCCTACTCTTGACAAAGGATCCAAAAGTCAACTAACTGGTTGGGAAAATGCCCAAAAAAGGGGACAAAAAATAAGACCACAGAAGGTTGCTTTCTTGGTGAACAGATATATCCTCCCATCCTTTCTGATGAGGAAGAACAATGCTTACCATCAGGGAAAGACATACAAGTCAAGGCTTCTGTATCCCAAACATCCAAAATAAATATCCAATGGTCTCAGGCCATGGAAAAGCTCAAAAAGGATTGTGAAAATCAAGTAAGAGAGGTGGAGAAAAACTGGGAAGAGAAATGAGAGAGATGCAAGAAAAGAATGAAAAGCAGGTCCACACTTTGCTAAAGAAGACCCAAAAAAATGCTGAAGAAAATAACACCTTGAAAAATAGGCTAACTCAACTGGCAAAAGAGGTTCAAAAAGCCAATGAGGAGAAGAATGCTTTCAAAAGCAGAATTAACCAAATGGAAAAGGAGATTCAAAAGCTCACTGAAGAAAACAGTTCTTTCAAAATTAGAATGGAACCCATGGAGGCTAATGACTTTATGAGAAACCAAGAAATCACAAAGCAAAACCAAAAGAATGAAAAAATGGAAGATAATGTGAAATATCTCATTGGAAAAACAACTGACCTGGAGAATAGATCCAGGAGAGACAATTTAAAAATTATGGGACTCCCTGAAAGCCATGATCAAAAAAAGAGCCTAGACATCATCTTTCATGAAATTATCAAGGAAAACTGCCCCGACATTCTAGAATGAGGGGGCAAAATAAATATTGAAAGAATCCACTGATCACCTCCTGAAAGAGATCCAAAAAGAGAAACTCCTAGGAACATTGTGGCCAAATTCCAGAGTTCCCAGGTCAAGGAGAAAATATTGCAAGCAGCTAGAAAGAAACAATTCAAGTATTGTGGAAATACAATCAAGATAACACAAGATCTAGCAGCTTCTACATTAAGGGACTGAAGGGCATGGAATAGGATATTCCAGAAGTCAAAGGAACTAGGACTAAAACCAAGAATCACCTACCCAGCAAAACTGAGTATAATACTTCAGGGGAACAAATGGTCTTTCAATGAAACAGAGGACTTTCAAGCATTCTTGATGAAAAGACCAGAGCTGAAAAGAAAATTTGACTTTCAAACACAAGAATGAAGAGAAGCATGAAAAAGTAAATAGCAAAGAGAAGTCATAAGGGACTTACTAAAGTTGAACTATTTACGCACACACACAGAGCACAGGGTGAATTGAATAGGATGGGATCATATCTTAAAAAAATGAAATTAAGCGGTGAGAGAGAAATATATTGGGAGGAGAAAGGGAGAAAAGGAATGTGGCAAATTATCTCTCATAAAAGAGGGAAGCAAAAGACTTCAGTGGAGGGAAAAACAGGGGAGGTGAGAGAAAAACATGAAGCTTACTCTCATCACATTTGACTAAAGGAAGAAATAAAAAAGCACACTCACTTTGGTATGAAAACCTATCTTACAATACAGGAAAGTGGGGGAGAAGGGGATCAGCAGGGTGCGGGGGATGATGGAAGGGAGGGCAGTGGGAGGAGGGAGCAATTTGAAGTCAACACTCTTGGGGAGGGACAGGGTCAAAAGAGAGAATAGAAGCAATGGGGGACAGGATAGGATGGAGGGAAATATAGTTAGTCTTACACAACACGACTATCATGGAAGTCATTTGCAAAACTACACATATGTAGCTTATATTGAATTGCTTGCCTTCCCAAAGGGAATGGGTGGGGAGGGAGGGATGAAGAGAAGTTGGAACTCAAAGTTTTAGGAACAACTGTCGAATACTGTTCTTGCAACTAGGAAATAAGAAATACAGGTAATGGAGTATATAAAGTTATCTGGCCCTACAGGACAAAAGAGAAGATGGGGATAAGGGAAGGGAGGGATGTTAGAAGGGAGGGCAGATTGGTGATAGGGGCAATTAGAATGCTTGGCGTTTTGGGGTGGGGGGAGGGAAATGGGGAGAAAATCCGGAACCCAAAATTTTGTGGAAATGAATGTTGAAAACTTAAATAAATTAAAATTAAAAAAAAGAAAAAGTCACCTCTCAAAAGAAATGAGCTCCATGACTTTGGGGGGTTTGAAACTGTGATTGAACTGTGTAGGCAACTTTCCTCCACCAAACTGCAAGTTAGCAACCATTCTCTAACTTCAAATGTTTCAGAAAGGTGCTCAGGATGTGCAGAAGTTAAGTAACTGATTCAGGGGCAGGCCTGGAATACAGGTGCTCCTGACTCAAAATCCACTAGAAAAAAACCACCTCTTTTCTAGAAGTACAAACAAAGGAAATTTTAAGTCCCTGGATTTTGCTATTGCTTCGTCTCTTGCTGGCTGCTATTTCTCTTCTCATCGATGATTTTTAGTCATTTTTACCTCTGAAGTCCACCATTTATCTAAGAACCTCGTAGCTGTTACTCCCTGGAAGGACAGACCTCCTCACTAACCCCCAAAGATGCCTTTGCTCAATCCCACCTGCTGAGGCTGTTTCCTAGATATCAGATGTTTTTCTTCTTTTCCATCTATCTAGACCTAACCCATCCACCAAGGGCCAGGTGCAGCGGCATCTTCTCCCAGAATTCTGTCCTGATGACTTTAACCAAGACTAAATGATCGCTTTTCTAACTCCATACAGTCGGGTCACCTGTTTTTAAAAGTATCACCACGTGAAGGTTTTACAGTTGTTTCATGTACTGTAATTTTATCTCTCCAACCAACCTAAGTTCCTCAAAGCAGAACTGAAATAGCTTAAAAGAAACTCAGGATGCGCACATCTGGAGAATCCACCCCAAGTGTTCACATAGGCTAACTGTGCCTGACCTGTGGTAGAACATTCCAAGCTTGTACTGGTCTGATCGGCCACAGCTGAATACCTTGTAATGTGACTCTAGCACAGTAACGTCATTCTGGTCCTCTTTGGGAACAAAAGACAACACCAACCAACCAGCCAGCCAAATTCCTTGAAGGCCAAGGGTTGTATCTTATATTTTTGTAGCCTCAAAAGTACCTAGCACATAGTGGCTATTCCATAAATACTGAGTCATCAAGTTCTCACATATGCCTCCATATAGTTATAAGAAAGGATGGCTGATCTCCAGCTGTCCTAGGGGTTTTTCTACCATTCATCCTCATCTATCATCACATGGCCATTATTCTGGCTCATATTTTTGGAAAATGCATGCAATGCTGCTGTGAAATCTCTGAACACACATCTCTCTGTTTTGGTAACACCTTCACTGTATATTACTAGTACTGGAATTATTGAGTCAAAGGGTGTGCCTATTTTTCTAACTTTTACTGTGTACTGATAGATTATCTCTAAAATGATTCTCCAAGTTTGCACAAAATAAGTTTGACTTAAATTAATCGAACTGAAGTCTTCTATCTGTGAATGGAGGCATTTGATACCATAATAGCAGGTAAATAAATATCATGGTATTGACTTGCTTACTTATTGACTCATGATATCATGACTTCATGATGCTGCACCCCATGACACCCAGCACAGAGATTTCAGTTTTCCAACCAGGGCAGAATATGCTGGGAAATTATTCCAATTATTCCTACCTCAGCCTCACCTCCTCACTTTCTGTCACCTTTCCCTGATCCCCCTAAGTGTCTAACCTGCTGCCAGGGTCTGTCGATTTTACGTTTGCAACACCGCTCACATATTCCCTTCTCTCTTCTGACACTGATCCCTGGCGCAGGCCCTCATCACCTCACACCTTGTTGACTACTGCAGTAGGCCACTGGCTGGTCTCCCCATTCCATTCCATCCTCTGGT
The DNA here is from genome assembly GCF_028372415.1 of Notamacropus eugenii. Classification (NCBI taxonomy): domain Eukaryota; kingdom Metazoa; phylum Chordata; class Mammalia; order Diprotodontia; family Macropodidae; genus Notamacropus; species Notamacropus eugenii. Next base: position 24,461,487 of record NC_092875.1, on the reverse strand, counting down.
CAGCTGTCAGAGATCTTCAAGCACAGGTCTGACCATATCACCTTCATAAGTGATAAATTCCAGTGGCTTCCTATTTCTAGGAACAAAGATAAAATCCTCTGTGTCTTTCAAAAGCCTTATTAACCTGGACCTCTCCCTGTTTCCTCAGTCTTTTTAAATCTTACACTGCCTCCATTCTCCCTGTTACTCTGTGATACAGGGATGCTGGCCTCCTCTTTGACATTTTGTGAACTCTATCACTACCCCTCAAGAACAAGAGTGATACCAAAGACCTATAAATTGGCAAAAGCTTCCATTTATAATAACATGAAAAGAATGGAACCTACAAATTACAGTCCACTAAGCTGAGGTGTCAATTGCAGGCAAAATTAGAGCAAGTATTATTAAAGAGACTGGTCTACAGAGTGTGTAACTATCTCATGATATTGAGCCAAAATACCTTCATCAAGAAAACTAATCTTTTTTCCCCTTTTTTGACAAGGTTACTACACTGGAAGACAAGGGAACTGTAGATATACTCCAGTTTACCTGGATTTTAACAAAGCATTTGCTGAAATATCTCACAATGTTCTTGTGGAACAGAAGGCAACATGGTGGCTGTAATTAGCTTGAGAGAAAACAGGTGAGTGGCTATCTCCAAAGGCACAGGACCTGTGACTGATTTCCAGAAGGGCTGGACTGCTTCTCAGTTCCACCTACAGCAAATACAACTGGAACGTCATGTCTGGTCTCCTTTACTGTCTCATGCAGTAATTTAATTCTGACTTGATTTTTCACATGTTCATGTCTTTTCTCTCTGCCAGAGTGTTGCTCCCTAAAGGCAGGAGGACTCTGTGCCCTAGGGATCTCTGCCAGGCCTTGTGATCTTCAGCATCTTTCTCAATGACTCGGATAAAAGCATGTTTTTTGTTTTGTTTTTTTTCAAATTTGCAGATGGCACAAAGCTGAGATGGAAAGATAACACACAGGAAGTCAAAGTTAGAATCCAAAAAAGTCTTGAGCTGAATCAAACAAGGTATTTTATAGGGATAAATGAAAAGTCTTACATTTAAGACCAAAAAGTTGACTTCATAAGAACAAGATGGGAGAAGTGATTAGCTAACAGTTTGAGGTGGGTGAGGGAGGGGGGAAGGAGGGGGAGGAGGAGGAGCGGGGGGGGGGGGGGGAGAGAGAGAGAGAGAGAGAGAGAGAGAGAGAGAGAGAGAAGCAGGGAAAGAGAAACCTCAACTCCAAACCTGGGAGTGCAAGGGGATGGCAGGCTCCATGAGTTAACAGTAAGGAAAGAATATAAAAAGAGGGCAATGTTTCCCCTGTCCTTTTCCTCGGTTACAATACTTTTGGGCCATCTAGGTAGCTAGGTAGCTGAAGTCAGGAAGACCTGAGCTCAAATACAGCCTCAGATCCTGGGCAAGTCACTTAACCTGTCTGCCTCAGCTTCCTCACTTGTAAAATGGGAACAATACTAGCATATACCTTGGTCGTTGAGAGGATCAAATGAAACATTTATGAAGCACTTGGTGTCTGGCACATAGTAGGCGCTATATAAATGCTTATTCCCTCACTAATTCCCCTCCTTACTATGCCTGCTACACAAAGGATGCTCTTTCTACATGTTTAAGAAGGCTGGAGAGTTTTCAAGGGAAGCAACCAGGTGATGAATGGCATTAAGTCTGCACCCTAGAAACATCAGCTGAATGACCTGGGATGGGGACCCCAGCACAAAAAGAAGCCACGGGACAGGAGAGTGTGGGATTGGATGTCACTGGAAGAGGAGTCCCTCTGCTTGATAAAAATGAGTGCTCCTAAAGGAGAGTGAGCCGCCATGAGACGCAGGGGGCTCCCCTGGTTGAGGTCTCTAAACAGGGTGGGTGGCTGCCTGGCACATATAATGCACAAGGAGTCTGGTTCGGGTAGAATGGTTCCATGCCCCAGCACAACCTTATTTCCTGAAGACTTTTACATTGCTGTTTGTCTCAATTTACAGCCTCAATTTACAGTACAGTCTCAATCTGAATCCGTACATTTATTTCTTTCTAGAATGATGTTTACCTTCTTTGAAAGACTGTTCACACATGTTCTTCACAGCCTTAAGAGAGCTCTTGCTGCCAGAAATCTGACCCATTTTCAAGCCGATCTCACATGTTTAGATGGGCTCCATTAGTTTTCTTCCAAGTTTCCTTGTGGCGAGTACTTCTCAAGAGGATGTTTTCTTCAAGGTTCCAAGGCTTTGCTTTTTTCCATTTCACAGTTAGTATTTTATAGGAGTGTCTACTTAGCAGCAGAGGAGCTTCACTGAGATTCTCAAAGATCTCTTCTGGGGTCCTCAGTCTTTAGAAATAATCCTTTGACTATTTCCAAAACTAGATCTTAAACCAAGACATTCCCACTGAAAATTTTTGATAACTTGGTAGAACATTCCATCCTTAAGTTCCCTTTCATTCTCTCAACTCTTTGCATTTGTTTTTGGGCTCTTTTCCCTGTTCAAAACTGATATTGTTCAATAATCTGTTTCATGAAAAACAGCCCTTTTAGAAATGGGCTGGCTGCATTTGAACTCAAGACAAGTCTTCTGACACTAGGTCTGGTGCTCTTTCAGGTTTCTGCGACTTATATCACCCACCCAGTCCCCTTCTACCTTTTCAGTCTTCATACTCTTTACTCTCAGGGACTCAGGGACAGTGGCCTTCTGGCTCTTCCATAAACAGGACACTCCATTCTTGGTTCTGGGCATTTTCTCTAGCTGACCTCCCTAGTCTCCTTGAAGTCCCAGCTAAAATCCCACCTTTTACAGGAAGCCTTCCCCAACCCCTCGTAATTCTAGTGCCTTCCCTCTGTTAATCATTTCCTATTTATCCTGTACAGAGCTTGCTTTGTATATATCTATTTGCACGCTGCCTCCCATATTTGATTATGAACTTCTTGCGGTCAGGAGTTGTCTACAGCACCCAACTATTAAAGTTGTTAATGGCAGCTCAGTGGCACAGTGGACAGAGCACCAGATGATAATGTCATCACAAAGAACTTGATTTCCATGAATATGTTATAGACATGTCAGGCAGAATGGCAGAGCAGAAATGAGACAGGAATGTTTCAACCCTAGCTCGGCTACTTCTAAACTGGGACACTGAACAAGTCATTTAACCTTCCAGAACCGAAACACCAAAAACTTGAGAATGGATGAGTGAAGTGCTTACAGCGTATCTGCAGAGAGAAGACAGTCTTTACCCTCAAGCTCACATTCTGATGCTCATGGTGCTCCAGAGCTCAGCAGAGCACCGTATAAACAACAAGCACTTCATGAAGACTTTTTCCTTCATTCCTCCTGGCTTCTTCTCCTCAGCCTACAAATACAACTGATCTGATCTCTGGTCTAAAAAAATTACAAACACTCCACTGTTCCACTTTCTCTGCTCTCTTTCACATCTCTGCTTGGACAAAGAATAGTCTGCATGCATTTCCTCAGCAGACACTCCACAATTCTTTGCTGGCTTCTCTCTCCACCCCTCATCCTGCAAGGTCACCAGCGACTTCATTTCCAAATCGAATGGCTTTTGCTCAGCCTTCAGAAAACCTTGTTCTTTGGGGCATCCGACAACACTGTCTCCTCTCAAAGATGCTGCTGCCCTCTCCTCACTTCTCTGACCCATCACCTCTTCTGCTAGGCTTTCTTCCTCCTGCTCCCTAGCGTGACGATTCTCCAACGCTCCAATGCCGGCTCCACCTCTCTCTACACCACCGTATTTATTTTTATTTATTTCGTTTACTATTTCCCAATTGCATGGCAATCTGGTTCCCCCGCACTCAGGCCTCTAAGGGGGCTGCAAACTTGATACCCCTGCACTACAGCATGCTTCAAAGAATTATTTCTAACCTATATCATTCTAAAATACCTACAGTGAACAGATAGCGAAGCTGCATCTCATTTTATGTTCTGCCTTTCAGTGCCATGACACAGTATCTGGGCAAAAGACTCTTGACGGAGACAAGGAAGGTTTTGAAAACTTCAAGCCAGAATTGGGATTCCAAAAACCAAAACCAACCAAAAACCAACCCAAACCAACCCCGCCCCCCAACTTATATTGTTTTTTATAATTCACACATTTTCATGAGCTTTCTTAACAAAAAATGGTAAAGTGTTTAAAAAAGAATATAATTAGGGGTGTAGATTTCTCAAATGGTAAATATTTATAGGAAATCTATCCCTAGAAGAATGCAGAAAGGAACAGCAAGAGTTAGGATTCAGAGACTATCTAATTTAATCATCACGTGAAAGAATAGCACTGGATACTAGAGCGCTAAGTGTGTGTGTCATGGAACCCTTGGGAATGTGGTGAAGCCCACGGGCCCCTTCTCAGAATAAAGTTTGTGAATGTATACGATAAAATGCAGGATTACAAAGGAAGGCAATATTAATAAGGTATGGTCATCAGAATATTTTTCTAAAATGCAGCTAGTGTGTGGACCCTTGATTTACAACTCTTTCTAAGGTGCTTTCCAGCTCTAAATCCAACCCTGTGTAAGAGTAGGGGCCCAGAGAGGGGGTGATATCTATGAATGACTTTAAGCTGTAATTCAGAGATTTGGAATTTGAACCTAGATATTCTGACACCAAATGCACTACGACACCACACGCTATAATGGTCAAAAGAAAGCCATGATGTCAGCACTGCTTTTGACGCTATAAAAACAAACATATTTCAAGTATAAAAAATAGTATGGCATTCAGGTGCCATGACTTTTATAAGGATTTCTCTAAAAAATGATACACTCACAGGCCTGTTTAGGAAACCCTGTTGAGAGCAAAGAAGATCCAGAAGAACAATTTCACACCAGCTGCCTGGCTGGCTAAGTTAAACATGACAGAATGGGTGGTGCAAGCCTGTACCCTTGAGTTTCTGAACAACTCTTGTCTATTACAAGACTCCCGGGTTCTTTTGCTTAACAGACCTTTTAGGTGGGTCCTTTGTGGTTTATTTATGTTCATCATCTGTGTTAAAACCAAACTATTTTTATATGCTATGTATTTAGAGAATTAAAAAGTTTGGTGGAATTTCTAGAGTTTAGTGCTCATTATTCATGATTTTATATATATATATATATATATATATATATATATATATATATATATATATATATATATATATATATATATGTAGCTTCCGACTTACAAAGCCCTTTCCTTGCTACAAACCTCTATATCAGATAGTGTAAGTACTAGTAATTTCATGTTATAGATAAGGAATGCCTCATGACAAGAGGGCAGTAAGAGGAAGCTGTCAGCAAGGGCTCTGTCCTCACTGACTTGGCCAAGAGGTCATCTGCTCAGCTGAAATAGTTTATACAATCACAGGCAAACCGCAAATTCTTTACTACATCTCCCACCATCCCCAATACCTTCCCTTTGCCCTTATAAGACAAAGAGTTACCACAAAGGCCTCTCACACCCAAGTTTACATTGTACACTCCCCAAGATTTTTAGAACTATGCTTGGTTTTTAATAACTATTTTGCTGTCAAATACCTATTTCTGGCAGCTTTATGGGCAAGTGCTAATAACATATATCCTGTTAAAAGTAAGCCAAAGAGAGACACAGAGATGACTGTTCTTTAACATGACTCTGTCGGCCTTCCAACTACACAACAAGAACATTCTTGTCTACCCTCCAGACCAGGCAAGGAGGACTTGAACTCAACACAGATTGTGCCTTAGGCAGGCATTTTCTCATAGGCAACAGCCATACAAATTGCTACCACACTTTTCAAGTAGGATTCAAATTTGCTCTGAGGGAAGAACTTATAGACGCTACTCAGTTCTTTTGCTGTAATGAATTTTTTGTTCGTTTTAATCCTCATTTTGGGCGCTATACTTATATATTAGTGGAACCTAAGATTACACTCACTTTTTCACAACACTGTTGACATACTGAGCTTGGAGGCAATTCAGTCCAGCTGTACTTTCCTTGTTCAAAACTGCACAACTGTACCTTCTACATTTTACCTTTTTTGGTTTGGCCTAACATTCTGGCCTGTTCCTATCTTTTTTTGCCCGGGTAATTAACGATCAATTTTATTAATTATAGCTAGCAAATAATTAATAAAATGATGGTCATTTGGCTTTCTCTCATAAAATAAAGACCAATCATGGAGGGCACCAAATATTTAAATACCCTTGGAGAGTGGGTGTTCCCAACAGACAGAAATCAACTATTATTGGTTAGCAATGACAGAATTAATATTATAATGAGAGGAGAGCTTATTCTAATGAGGGGCTAGGGGTTCCCCAATCCACTATCCAAGGTAATGATCTCTACCAGCTTTGTGTCATCCATGTATATGCTAAACGTGCAACCTCTGTTTTCACCACTCTGATAAAGACAGTGAATAAAACACACTCAAGGACAAGAACCTAGTTCAAGATGTCTCAAAGGGAGGTGGAGATGCGAGACTGGGGGTCAGCAAGGAGACTGGGGCAGGATAGAGAGATTTGAGAATCACCAGTAAAGGGATGGTAATTAAATTCACGGGAGCTCACGAGATCACCAAGTGAATCAACACAGAGGGAGAAGAGAAGAGGGCCCAGGACAGAAAAAAACCTATGGTTAGAAGGTGTGATCTGGAGGAGGATCCAGCCAAGGAGACTGAGGAGTAACAACTACTTTATTACTTCTTCCCCTTCTTCTTGGAGGGGTGCAGAGGTGGGGGAAGTAAGGTGGTGGTGGTGGTTAGACCAATGATTTCACTGGCATAGGCAGCTCCTGATGAAGAAACTCCCTCCCTCGACTAATGTAACGTTCTATGACACATCTTCAGGAGTTGTCTATAGGGCATCGAGAGTGCTTTTGTCCAGAGTCAATCTGCAAGCATGATGGGCCGGGGGGAGGAGACACCACAGGAGCCCATGTCTTCCTGACTCTATGGTTGGCTTTCTACCCACTATTTGTGCTGCTTTCTTATGTATTTCTCATGTACTTCTGCTACCATCTGTCACTGTTTTATGACTAATGTTCTGGTGCTGTGTTTCTCAAATTGTGTCACAAGGAACTTTAAAACACAAAGTTTGGTGTTTTTTAAAAATGAACTTTTATTTTAGTTTATTATTAGACACTAAAACAATTTTTTTTAAGATTTAGATTTTACTACAAGGATTACGCCAAAGTTTTGTTTGAACTGAAGAATTCTACCACTGTGAACAGCCTGAGAACCATTACCTTGGTGTGATGGCAAACCAACGACTTCCATCACAGAGGTAAAATCTTACTGAACTAGATCATACATATATAAAAAAGTTCAGTCCCTAAAGTATGAAGAAGCTCTGGAATAAAGCCTGCTCTTCCACTTTCCAATCGTCCCACTCTCTGGTCAGAGGCTCTGCTCAGATTTCCAGCGCAATATCCATCAGTCCTTGCTATGAACTGCCAACACAAAACACTATTGTGGGAGAGAAATAAACTAACTTGATAGAGTTGTGTGTATACTGGGCTAAGGCCAACTGTGGTTCCCTTTAACACAAAATATGTATTTATTTAGTGTTTAACTAGACAAAACTGACAGGTGCTAGTTGGTTTGTGCATCATATGTATGATTATGAGACTCACTTACAGGTGGAAAGTATTTTTTAAGCAGTTCTACTAAGACAGCTTTGTATTAAAGCCTCATATTAATACCAATTATCAGCAAAGACATATGTTTGGATTTACAACAGGTTGGTGTTATATTTTTATGGAACTTAAACAAAATGAAATGCTTTAAAATGTGTGAAAAGGAGTGTTAACGTGGTTACCAGAAACAATATTTTGACAGGGAAATTCTCATGAATGTCCAACAAATTATTTTAGGATTTGTAATAATAAAACCTGTTATGGGGGTTCTAAAGAAAAAAAACCTCATTCTTCAAAACCAAAAATATTGATTTTAACCATCAGTCTTTGACACAAGCCTATTTCATGCAGTACTGAGGATAAAAACTGTTTAAAAAAATAACTGTGGAAACAAACCTCTTAAGAGCACTGACATGACTACCAATTTTAAAACTTGAAGGGGAAAAGTTTCCAAAGATTTATAAAAATAGAAACCTTAGGTTGTCACTCAGCTATTTTCTGGCAGCTAACCTCTCCCACTGACAAATCTATTTCTTGATCATGCAAAGAAATGCCTAACCAGGAAGGGCTGCCTGGTGTCTGCAGCTCCTGACAAAGTAAACTGGATGAGGTGTGGAGGAAAGCTATGGTTTCCTGGGCCAGATAATGAGAAGGGCCCAAGAAAAGGCAAAAGACTAAGTTTTTCCAAGACAGTACCATAAGGATCAGGAGAATCCCCAAACACTCTGCCTAGGTTCAGGCTTGCTTTTTAAAAGCCTTGCTATTTTGGGGGCAGGGGAGGGAGGGGGAATCTAGCTTTCCCCCATTTGGCTAAGTTATCAGAGAGAATATTTAACTGAAATAAAGTTATTCATTTTAAGCTAAACAGTTCACTTATTTTCTTTTCATCATGAGTAACACAATAAAATAAATCTCCTCTAACTATGCAGTACCAAAGGCCACTCAATAATCACATTTCTGAAGTAGTAAAATGATAAACTATCTTCTTTCACCCTAAATGAAAACTGAAAGTGAAAATAACTCAACATATGCTAGAAACTGACTTGAAAATGAAGAAAATTGATGACTACTGTCTTAAAAAAACAAAACCGAACCAGACCTGTAATTTCAATGGCAGAGAGAACTCCTAATGAGGAAACTTTCTCTACCAATGCAAACTGGCACCTGCTCTGAAGCTTCTGATGTTAGCTCCTCATGACTCTAAGACATAAGTGACTTGTCCAGGATCACAAAGCCAGTACGTTATCAGGGGTAGAACTTGAACCTTGGCTGAGGCTGGGTTTGGTATATGGAAGCGATTTAGAAGAAGGTTACTGGACAAATTGCTCCCCATGACCTCAGAAGATTAAGTAAGATAAAGCCAGGGAATAAGTGAAAAGAACATTCATTAAGCATTTACCATGTGCTTCTTTTTCTGTAAGGTCAATACAACAGTATGTCCTAGAATCCCCAGATGAGAGACAGATTACACTTTGTTCATTGACAAAGGTCAACAGAACCAGAAAGAAAAGTGGCAGATTGCAAAGAAGCAGATTTAAGCTCGTGGAGAAAAGCTTCCTGACAACTTCTGCCAAAAGTGAATGGGATGGGCTCACAACGTCTGGACCACTATTCACTGACCAGGTCATGGGGGGATTCTTGTCAGGTGTGGGTTGGACTAGATCACTGCTACCTTCCAAAGCTCCCATTTTGTGTTCAGAGAAGGAAACACTAAAGTTCTAAAACCCATCAAACATTTATTCACATTTTAGTCTTTTATGTCAAAGATAAATTACATTAGGAGAATGTGATCCAATCCAACCCAATGAGCATGGAAGGGCCCACTAACCACTTAGAGAAACAAAAACTGAAAAATCACTTGGGACCTTGAGAAGGGACAAAACCAAGACACCTCTAAGGATATCTAAGATTAGTTCAGAGGAACAAAGCACCAGCTAGTGGGGCATCAGAAAAGAAGTGGGGGCAAATGAGCTCAGAAAACACTAGGGATTTTAAAAAGTGGGCATGAAAATGGAACATAAGGGGAACAATGTGTCCAAAGGCATGCAAGTGAGAGATGGAATGTGCTACATTTGGGGAACAGAAAGTGGGCCTATTTGGTTGAAATGTTTGGAGGAGAATAATTTAACAGGAACCTAGAAAATCATGCTAAAGAGAGACTGTTAAAGCATAGGAATAAACAGAGTGTGCCTTAAAATAAGTATTATCTATTCAAAACCAAAAGTCAACATTATCTGTAATGGGGGTAAGTTAAAGGCCTTCCTAATAAGATAAAAAGGAAAGCAAGGATGTTAGTTATCACCATTCTTATTGAACGTAGAGCAGAAATGCTAACTATAGCAGTAAGACAAGAAAAAGAAATTGAAGGAATGTATTAATAAAGAGGAAATGCAATTACCAGTTTTTGCAGGTGATATGGCAGTTTACTGAGAGAAATCTAAGAGTCAATTTAAAAATTAATTGAAACAATGAACAACTTCAGCAAAGTTGCAGGAAGTGAAATAAATTTACACAAATCACCAGCACTTGTATTACCACAAAATCCAGAAGGAAGGGATAAAGAGAAATCCCATTTAAACAATGATAAGAAAAATATAAAATCCTTGGCAGTCTACCTGCCAAGACACAGACAGGAACTAAACAAACACAATTTCAAAACACACTTTACACAGAGATCTACCTGGAAAATAGTAATTGCTCATGGGTAGGCCAAATGACAATGTCACCTAAATTTCTTCTTTAGTGCCACACCAACTGAGCTGCCAAAGGACTGCTTTATAGAGCTAGAAAAAAACAGATTCATCTAAGGAAGAAAAAATTAAGAACATCATGGGAATAAATGGAAAAAAAAGGAGGAAGAGGACCTAGGTAGGAGCAGATCTCAGCCTATACCATAAAGTAGGAATCACTGAAACAATCAGGTATTGGGCAAGAAACAGAGAGGAAAGAAGGAAGAGAGAAGGAGGGAAAGAATGAAGGAAAAAGCCTGTAGGTAGGCACCTAGGTGCCAGGGGCCTGTCCAGCACTTTACAGATATTATCTCACAACAACCCTGGGATGCAGATGCTTTATTTACTGAGGATTATAGATGTTTGGGGGTTTTCTGAGTTTGTCCCTGAACACCATTTATGATGGAATTCTTTTTATATATGTTTTTGTTGAGTAGTGAGTTCTGGCAGCAGTAACTGGGTATTATTAGGCAGTTACCGTATGCTGTGTGCCTCACACACTCCACCACTAGATGGCGACATAGTGCGGAGAGCGCTGGGCCTGGAGTCCAGGATCTCCGAGTTCAAATGTCAGGGTGCTGCTGGCTGTGTGACCCTTAAATCCCTGTTTGCCTCAGTTTCCTCAGCTGCAAAATGGGCCACATATACTATGGTCTGTGAGGCTCATACCCTTCCTTTCTCTCTCTGGAGGCAGGGACTGACCCAGGGTCACACTGAGGCCACATTGGACCCCAGGACCTCTGGACTCCAGGGCTGGGGCTCCATTTTTCACGCTCTTCTAAACTTTCTGCAGTCTGACTTTTGACCTCATCATCCAGTTGCCACAGTGCTCCCCAAAGGGACCAGATTCTTGTTAATTCTTTTTGACCTCTCTGCAGCCTCTGACAGTGTCAGAACCCCTTTTCCTGGGCACTGTCTCCTCCCTCGGTTTCTGTGAGACTGTTCTCCATGGGCTCTCCAGCCTGTCTGAACGCTGTCCTCATTCTCTTCTGTTCTCCCTCCACGTCATCTTGCTTGGTGATCCCAACAGCTCCCAGAGGTTCCATGATCGTCTCTATACAGATGATTCTCCTATCTATTTATCCAGCCCTGACCTCAGTCCTAAATCACATCTCCAAATGCAAACCCCATAAACTCATTAAGTGTGACATGTCACAAACCAAATCCCATTTTGCCTCCAATCCTCCTCTCTTCCCAACTACCCTATTGCTGGGAAGGACACCTCCATCTTCCTCACCTGCCACTTCTCCACCTCAGTCATCCTCCACTCTCACTTGCACTAGCCACACACAACCAACCTTATCCCAAGTCTTCTGCTTTCTCCCTTGTTTTCCTCACACAGATGACCTGCCCTAGACAACACTGCACCAGGCTGCTGGCTGCTCTCTGGAGCTCAGTCTAACCTTCCACTCAGCTGCCAAGGGGATTTTCCTGAAGTACAGGTCTGAGCAAGTCACTCTATTCGATAAACTCCAGTGGTGGCTAATACCTCTAGGATCAGATGTAAAATCCTGTTTAGCTTTTAAAATTCTCCACAACCTATTTTTCCAGTCCCCTCACAATTTACTCCTTTTTGTTGACACTGGCCTTCTCGATTTTCCATCCCCTAACTGCAATGTTCTCTCTCCTCATCTCCACTTATTGCCTTCCCTCAGGATTCAAGCTCAAGTCAGTCTCATCCTCCTTCCCCCCTAACTCCCCCATGCCAGTGCCTTCCCTTACGGATTCCTACCCATTCACACCAAATACAATGTCTATGAACCGGTATGTGTCCCTCATTAGACCATGAACTCTAATGTCAGGAGCCATGTTTTGACCTTTCTCTGTATCCACCACACTTATCCCAGTGTCTGGCACACATGAATGTTTGCCACTGACCTGACCAGTTAAGCATTAACTTATTAAGTTATTAAACATAGTCCAGCATGTGAAATCAATGCAACTGCAGAAATTTATATACAAAAGGGTTTAATCAGGGTTTCTTTTTAGGAGAAAAAATTCTGCAAAGAGCAGTTTGCATACTAAGAGAACCCTGAGGCAAGGAAGATAATGACATGAACACTAAGGTGACTACCTAAACAATGACCCACAGGATAAGCCAGCACAAAACTGTCTTTCCTTAAGAAAGTGCAGGGAGGAAAAAGAGAATGAAAAAGAAAAGAGGGAAGCCAGGACAGCAACAGAAGAGAAACTGGGGGGGGGGGCGGAGATTGACTTCTGTATTCTCAGCACTGGATACAATGCTTGGCATGTGGCAGGGCCCAGCTCAATCCCTCCTGGTTTACTTCGGGTTCCCGTTGGTCACATAGGAAGCTCCCACCCTACCTCACCATGCCACAGTGTAGTCAAGGGAAAGGAAAAATTCAGAAGAGAAACCTGCTTTTGATGAAAACAAAACATCTGGACAGACCAGAAATCCCAAATTTTAAAGCTAGAAGGTAAACCAGTAGTCACTGCTTCCAAAGGAATCCCTGCTTCAGCTGTCTGACACACAGTCAACCAGCCTTTCCCTAAAGACCTTCCAGGATGAGCATTCTGACACCTTCATCCCAGCAGAGGTGTTAATCAAACGGATATTTTGGATTATTTACCATTTCACTCCCTTCTATCGAGAACCAATCACAACACAGAAAAAAATGCACACAAACAAAAATATCTGAAACTCGAAGTTTCTCAACAGTCTTCAAGTCACAACATAACGAAGGGGATGAAGTAACTGTTACTACATTCAGACTCAGGGCAAAGTGAGGCCAACAATGCTTTTTTCTGAATTAAACATTCTCAATTCCAACCAGAATACAAAAGTTAATTTGAATGAAACACTGAAGAAGGTGGAAACTTTACCAGACGATCTAGGAGGAAGGGCACAGCAAGTACTCCTCGGAGAACAGAGGTCTGGGGATAATCTGCTTGTCTTCTGTAACATGACATTCTAAACTTACAGCACAAGCAGCCTGGGTTAACTCAAACAATTTAAACCGTCCTGTTATTCCACTCCCCTCCCAGAATTCCTCTCAATCCTAATTCACCGGTCTCAGGGTGTCACCATTTTGCTCAGGTCAGACAAGAGAGCCTCTGGGGGGCACCATTTCTGTGTTCCTCATGAAGAAAGGGGGTTCACTTTTTCTCTATTCCAAGTGTAGGAGCAGTGAGAAGTGGTACACACAAGTTGATGGTTAAAAATGAGCATGATGCTTGTCAGTGCATGTGACACATTTTCAAGCTCCTTTCTCTTAAAAAAGGTTGAGAGTTCACTCTCCCTCTCTCAAGTTAGAAACAAAGGTTTAAGCTTTCCCACAATCACTGTTAATTAAAGAAAAACTCTGAGCTGAGTTTAAGTGGTTCAATACTCCCATAAAACACTAACTCTAAGGAAATTGTTATCTCAGCACCACCTACAAATCACTGTGTGCCAAGAAAACTTGTCATCCTTCACCACTTTAGCTCCTCAATAACTCCAAGGACATCTGTATGTTGTCCCTGAGAGCATACAGGCTGACCCAATTGCATCTTAGCCCCCTCACTGCCCAGGTGTCCACAATCCATGACCTCAGGATGCAGAGGGGTTCCAGAAAGTGTTCCTCTAAGACAGAGGGGGGTGGTTCTAGAGTAAATCCCTTCCCTTCACAACTAATCATGGTCCCTCACCCCGTAATCATGGTATGACTCCCTTGCCTATTCCGTGCTGTTCTTTATTCTATGCTTATAAAAATGAGTTGCACCTTCAAGTCTTTGTCTTTAGTTAGAAAACAAAGGAAGCCATCAACCCCTTTATGAATAGGTTTAGCACTCTACTAAAAAACTGTTATTTTGCTCAGAGAGAATGTGCCTCAGTCTACCTCTTCATTGAATTTCACTTGTCACAAAATCTCATTTACAGTGTAGTGTTTCAACTAGCATTAGCTGCCTTGGTTAAATGCCACATTTTCTGGGTCACTGGTGCTTGACTGTCAAATAAAGAAGAGCAGTACATTCCAATGTTCTGTCATCGTGAAATAGCACAAACTTTTCATCATCATTCAAAAGGCTCTATATGCTTAATTACCCATAGTCCCATTTAAAGACTGCTGCCCTCTCATCCCCACCAACTGTGCTCTACCCTGAGAGAAGGTACAGTGGTCAGAGAGAGATCCAGCAGTGTGGCCAGTGATCTCCATACAGCAGCGCAGGAAAAATGGGGACTGTCCATTTATTCAGACCAGCAGCCATGTGCTTATAATTTAATGTATGCTGAACTGGGTGCTCCTTGCAACAAGGATGTCCTCAATCTCCGGTGTCCTCGCACAAAATTTTCTTTGGCATGATGCTGCCTCTAGCTCAGGGCTTCTTAACCCTTTTTATATCATGAACTCCTGTGGCAATCTGGTGAAGCCTATGGATCCCCTATGGATCATGCTACTAAATGCATAAAATTATTATATAAATAGGATTACAATGGAAACCAATTCTGTTGAAATAGTTACACAAATATATTTTTTAAGATGTATGGAGCCCAGGTTAAGAATCCCTGCTAGGTTGTTATTCTCCATCAGTGTGCAACTGGACTATTCACCTGTCGGTCTTCATTCTTGTCACATGTTTTTTGCACTGACCCTGTTTCAAATGATACTCACAGGAATTCTTGAGGGCCCTGCATCAAGGTCTTCTCTAAGAACTTCCTTATGGCACTGTAGCTCCAGCGCCACCATCTGGTAATCCAATCAAAACTGCTGCTACCCTTGTGTTCAGTGCCCCAACATCCATCCACCTACAGGCCCTTCCCTGTTTTCAGCATGCCACTTCAGGTATCCCAGGGTGTATCTACATATCTTTGAACATGATTAATGTGCAACAGATCTGCCAACACAACTCTGAAATGCAACTAGCCTAGATCCACACTTGTTCTTTTTTTCTTTCTGGGTAATGGAGCATCTCTCTGGCTCCTCTGGAAGGCAGATTTGAAATAACTGAGTGGACTAAGTGGTTGCTTCTGCAGCCTGTGCTGGCCCAGTTGACTTATTCATGATCCTGGGAGTGAGCCCTCTGGGAAAATGGGGCAGAAGGGCCAGCCTACAGACCCTGTTTTAGAGCAAAGTTTGCATATGACAAAATCTAGTGGCTTGAACTTGGAAGACTGAATCAAAAGGAGGTTGACTGAATTCCCTAAGTCAATACAAATTAGAAAGAAATGCAAGTAGAACAAATTCAAGTCATAGCAGTGTTGATTTTAGAAAAAAGGATGTAAAAATGCATAGCAATAAAATTTCATCAAAACTGTACTACTGAAAACATCCTTTTAAAGGGGAGTCACTTTTATTCAATAGCATAAAGAAATTAAGCAACCAGATGAAACTTGTAACTTTAAATCCAGACATTTTAAAAAGCAGAGGAAAGTAAAATCAGTTTCCTGAGAGAACTCTCCTCTGCCTGCTGTTTCAATGAAATAATGTGAAATGATTAATACTTTAATTTTCAGGAGTGGTATAAAATATGTATCAATTTATCCAATTTTTACCTGGCAAGATGTTCTTCTAGCTCAATGGTATCGAACTCAAATAGAAATTGGGGGGCTCTACATTGTATATAAGGATCCCTGCACGCCCCATGCTGACTTGGAAAACCACATTATTCATGTTGTATTTTTATTTATTCCATTTTAATTTGGTTTAGGCTGTCCTCAGGTAACTGTGGGGCTGCTTTAATCTAGCTAGTTAACCTCTGGAAGAATTCATTGCCTGTCACTAATGAGATTTACATTGGAGAACACCCCCCTACATTGGTCTGTCTGGCAGCTGGATCATTCAACATTGAGAAATAAAATGCTGCTGAGATCTACAAACAGACTCTTAGGATCTAACAAGAACGGGAAATTCCAGACCATTAAACTTCTTTTGAAACATTTTCCAATTTACTATTATCTGACCATTAAAACATTCTACCACAGCCTGACTTATGAACTGCATCGACAGTGGATAGTTTTCTTGGTATAATATTAACAAATTCAATATTAAACTTCAAAAGTTTTACACAGACTTGGGTACGACAATAGCTTTTCTCAGCTATTTTCTCCTTGGTTAAAGATATTCTGGGCATTCTTGGAAGAGGGCCTAAGAGCTGCTTTTTTGAGGAAGCTGCTGGTGTGGAAAAGAGTCAGTCAAATTCTTGGTTAGTGTTTAAATTATAGTACTTGTCCAAGTTTGTGTTACATATGCTTCTTGAAGCATTGTAATTTTCTACAATTAATAGGTAGTAGCCACAAACACTCAAATAATCTGTATTTTGCCTGTTGGGAAGACAAGACACAGGAGAATAAGTAACCTTTAAAAAAAAAGGAATTCTTAAAAGATGATGAATCCAAATACAATCAGGCAGCTTGATCCAGTAGGTCTACTTGCAGCCAATTTTTAAGTCTTTCTCTTACTCTAAAACCCATGTTAACTCTGGAGAATAAATCCTATCATTACACTTTTAAAAACTATATTTTAGCTGTCCTCATATGCCTTTCTATGGTTGAGTACTTAAAAACATCAACAACTAAGCATGAGTATAGTGGAATTTTATTCTAACCCCTTTATTTTAAAGAGGAAAATGACGTTCAAGAAGAAAAATAACTGTGGTGAGTTCAGGGTGGGGCAAAGTCTAAGGGCACAGGGAGAGAAGAAAGTGGGGAAAGGGTCGGACTTGGCAGTGAGAAATGTTTCTGGGAGCACAACACTGTATGTAATGATCTGGTAAAAGGATTTACTGATAATCTTTCATCTATGACATCATGACATACACAGGGATGTTACGCAATACTGACTTTCTATTCTCTTCTTTTAACAGCTCTAATCTTCTCTTACATATCACATTAAATGCTGGGGGTGGGGGTGTGATAGTCAAGTCAATAAATATTTATTAAATACCTATTATATATGCTATAAATACCTATACCTTATTAAGTACTTACTATGTGTCAGGCACTATGACAAACTCTGGGGAAAGAAAGGTAAACCACAGTCCTTTAACTCCAAACAAACAAATAGGTCCAAACAAGCTGGGCACAGAATAATGAGGAAGATGCTATAACTGAGGGCTTAGGAAAGGCTTCATACAGAAGGCGGGATTTTAGGAATCAGAGAGGTGAAAATGTAGGAGAGAATTCCAGGCCTGGAGGATGTCCAGAGATGGGAGCATCATGTGTAAGGTACAAGGAGGCCAGCATCACTGATCAGAGTATGGGGCTTCGAGTAAGGTGTCAGAAGACTGGAAAGCGTCTGATCCTAGAGGTAACAGGAAATAAATGGAGTTTACTGAGTAGCAAGCAACACGTTAGGCAGCTGAATGAGGGAGTGACTGGAATGGGGAGAGACTTGAAACAGGCAGACTCACCTGTAACTAGATGAGTGTGTGTGTGTGTGTGTGTGTGTGTGTGTGTGTGTGTGTGTGTGAGAGGCAGACTCACCTGTAACTAGATAGGGGGGTGTGTGTGTGTGTCTGTGTGTGTGTGAGGCAGACTCACCTGTAACTAGATGGGTGTGTGTGTGTGTGTGTGTGGCAGACTCATCTGTAACTAGATAGGGCTGTGTGTGTGTGTGTGTGTGTGTGTGTGTGTGTGTGTGTGTGAGGCAGACTCACCTGTAACTAGATAGGTGTGTGCGTGTGTGTCAGACTCACCTGTAACTAGATAGGGGTGTGTGTGCGCGCGCGCGCGCATGCTCGATAGTGAGGAACTGAGGATGACAATTAGGTTGTAAGTTTGGAAGGCAGGAGAAATTTGGATATGTTGACTTTAAGATCTCTACTGGACATCCAGTTCAAGATGTGACACTGGAGCCACCATACAGGTTAAGGCTAGATAGGTAGGTTTGACAACAATCAGTACAGGGATAGGACCTGCTGAGATCACCAAATGAAGTATTATGGAGAGAGAAGGTGGCCTAGGCCAGAACCCTGTGGGATGCCTATTAGAAGGTATGACCTAAAGGAGGATCTAGCAAAAGAGAGAGAAGGTCAGAGAGGTAGGAAGAGAACCTGGAGAGAGGGGTGTCCTGAAAACCTAGAGAGAAGAGAGGATCAAGGAGAAGAAAATGAGTAACAGTGTCAAAGGCTGTAGAAGTGAAGAAGGATGAGGACTGGGGAAAGACCATTGGTTCGGCAATTCTATCACTGGTAATTATGCAACGAAGAGTTTGGAAGTGGAGGCAGCTGTCTGACACAGCCTTTTCAAGGTTAGCCTCAAATGGCAGAAGAGATAGAAGACAAGAGTTAGTGGAGATGGAAGGATTAAGGAAGGGTTTTTTTTAGGAGGGGAGAGACACAGGCTTATTTGTAGGTAGGAAAGCAGACAGCAGAGAGACTGAAAATAAGTGAGGGGGCAATCTGTTAGAGGGGCTGGCCTTGGGAAGGTCATGTAAGACATGGTCTAGGAGAAGAGAGTGGCAGATGGCAGCAGCATGCGAGTCCAGAGGACCAGCAAGGATTGGGGTTGGAACTTTGGGGTAGGAGGACTGAGGCAGACAGGAATAAGGAGTAGAGTGGTAGTGGATGAAGGGGGTATGCGATTTGGATGATGACCTCAGGGCTCAGAATCACAATGATGTGAAGGGTACAACCCAGTACGATTATGTTAACCAATAAAAAGAAGGTGACTCCCACATGCATAAGAGGCTGGAGAAAAAGATGGAAGGTGCATGATCAGACAGAAAGTTTCCATGTTTTCTGTTCCTCTTCCCTCCAAACGCTAGAGATAAGGCAGGAGACACACAAAGCTGGAGATGGAAGTCCTTCTCCCCACAAACTTTCCTCTTCCTCTTTCATCAGAAGACACAAAGCAGGAGGGCAGGACAGGCATTGCACAGGGGTGGTTGGAGACTGTACCCCAGAGCACTGCTCATCTTCCTCTGGGCAGCAAGAGACAGAAGGCTTGGGATCCAATGGGAGGTGCCACATTCTTGGAGGCTGGAGACCAGGCAGGTGTATGTTAGAAGACAGAAGTCATACTGGTGCAGATGGAGGTCAAGCCCAGGCCTCTGCCACCTTTCCTTTCTTCAGCACAGCAGGAGACAGAAAACACTTCACTTAGTCAGAGGAAAGGGTCATACTTGACCTCTTTGGAGATCACATGGCAAGGGCAGGAGGTTTGCAGGGGGGTGGGCTGGGAAAGGCTCTTTGCTGAAGGTAATGGAGAAAGGAGGGAAGGAAAGAAAAGAAACTGATGACAGCAAGAGCTGTTTTTGATTCCCATGGGAATCCTCCCCCGATGGGAATTCTTTTCCTGTTTCCTTCTGTAGCACTCACCTAGAAACCACAATTCTCAGCTGAAATGACAATACCATGCAATTACTTGTGTCCTGCCCCATCAGCAGGAAACTGGCACAGACCAGAACA
The DNA here is from genome assembly GCF_028372415.1 of Notamacropus eugenii. Classification (NCBI taxonomy): domain Eukaryota; kingdom Metazoa; phylum Chordata; class Mammalia; order Diprotodontia; family Macropodidae; genus Notamacropus; species Notamacropus eugenii. The sequence goes on along the minus strand of NC_092875.1, from coordinate 24,441,813 downwards.
TCGGAGTCCACAACAGCCTCTGCCTTTTGGCAGTACTGGAACCCAGGGCTTTCTAATCTGAGCTTCCAATATCCACAGTCTCAATCAAGTGCAGTGCCAAAGAGTGCCCAACAAATATCTGCTGAGTGAACAGACCAGGGGCACTTCTTTTTAGCTGGGTCTAAACAGTCCTAGGACCAAAGGAGGGCATTCTCCATAATGCTACAGCCTCCAGTGTTCTTTCAAAGTTGTCAGTGGGGATGCTGGTGGGACTGTGTTTTATTCTTTCTGTGGAGTGCCCCAGTCCAAGATACTCCAGGACAGCTCCGAAAAGGTGCCAACAATATGGCCTCAGATTCTAGCAAACAAGGACCAGTTATGTTTCTTTTCACAAATTATACCTCAAAACACTTCAGCTATTTCTCTCATCTATCTGATGAGGACACTAATAGATAACGTATGTCTTCCAGGATTCTGGGCAGAGGAGGAAAGGAAATAAAAAAGACATTCTTGTCTATGCTTTAGACAGGGAAAGGATCAATCGTATGTTGTGAGTAGGTAAAAACAATCTATGGTGATCTTCCCCTTCTATTTCCCCTGGCCCTCCATGTTACAATGTTGCTTTATGCAGAGGAGCATCTGATGTAACAACACAGGAGCACGGTAAATGTCCTACTGGATTAGGCAAACTGTCTGTGCAGCACAATACTCTCTGATACTCACTCACAGAGATAATATTTATTCCTGACAGAAAGACGTTATATCATTCTTAGAAATAAGCAGTTATCCACATGCTTCAGGCATTTACAAAGTAGGACTTGATGATAAATATCTGAAGACTGGCTGATAAATATGACATTTAATTTACCCCCATCAGATTCTGCTGTGATTGTCACTTGTCCTATAACAATATTTTCTGGCATTTATGTAAAAAGGAGCACATAGGTGGCATCTTCACGTCATATCTGAAAATGTTCACTTGGGGAATTAAAAAATTCAGGAAGTGATTCTTTTATTATTTGAAATTTCACTATACAAAAGAAGCTGGCTCCAGGTGGCTCCCATTGGAGGGTCTAGACACCCACTGACTCTTTTAATTGGGGTGGGCTTCTAGAAGAGTTACCTTTAACAACTCTTACTGTTCTGGAGCTCACAGGGAGAGCTTTGAGCTTTAGAAAGATACTAGTCTACTGTCCCTTCTTTAAAAGATTCAGAATAGATCTTATCACTCCACAGAGACACAAAAACATACTCTCTAATAAATTCCTCTAACTTAAGCATAATCCTTCTCATTCTACCAGTTGCTTATACTTGTCCCACCACCATCATTAGAAAGTAGTTCACTGTTCAATATCTCAAAAAAGGCAGACTTTCATTTTTCCTTTCCTTAATTTGGGGTTTCACTATCGAAATAAGGAGTCAGGTGGGTTCTCAGCATGCATACACATAATAGACCAGTTCTGCCAGAGTATTAATGCAGTAAGAATCTTTTAAAAATCAAACAGTATCTATAATATATATGTATATATATGTATGTATGTATATTATATATGTATATATAGTATAAAACTAAAAATAACTTTTTTTTTATTAAATTTATTTATTTAACTTTTAACATTCATTTTCACAAAATTTTGGGTTACAAATTTTCTCCCCTTTTATCCCCTCCCCCCCAAACACCAAGCATTCTAATTGCCCCTATGACCAATCTGCTCTCTCTTCTATCATCCCTCTCTGCCCTTGTCTCCATCTTCTCTTTTGTCCTGTAGGGGCAGATAGCTTTCTATACCCCTTTACCTGTTTTTCTTATTTCCTAGTGGCAAGAACATTACTCGACAGTTGATCCTAACACTTTGAGTTCCAACTCCTCTTCCTCCCTCCCTCCCCACCCCTTCCCTTCGGAAGGCAAGCAATTCAATATAGGCCATATCTGTGTAGTTTTGCAAATGACTTCCATAATAGTTGTGTTGTATAGGACTAACTATATTTCCCTCCATCCTATCCTGTCCCCCATTACTTCTATTCTCTTTTGATCCTATCCCTCCCCATGAGTGTCGACCTCGAATTGCACTCTCCTCCTCATGCCCTCCCTTCTATCATCCCCCCCACCCTGCTTGTCCCCTTATCCCCCACTTTCCTGTAACTAAAAATAACTTTTAAGGGAAATATGTATTTTTACCTTGGCATGATGTCCTCAGGTGGGAAAAGTCAGGAAGGAAGCTCAGTCAAAACAATATATTATTCTAAATGTCTGAGTGAAAAAGCTCCTCTTGCATCTAAAAGCATCTTCATCATTTACTAAGGGCTTGCTGAGTATACAGTCCTCTACTAAGCAACGAGAGACCCCAAGAGGATTATCTGCCACTCCAGAAATGCTAGGAAAGCTTATTCCTCATACTGTAGAAGATCAAGATTCCTACTGACAAAGCAGGCTCAGGACCTAACCTTTGCCTCGCCCAGCTCTCCAACTAACAATGTCACAACGATTTTTAAGAAAATGGCTTGAAGTTTCTTAACTAACATAATCATCACTTCTCCCCCTCTACAATGTTACTGCTCCTAACCCTCCTTTTTTCTGTTTTTGTGGAGTTTTTTTTTTGCAGATATTCTAAACAGCCTACAAAAACGTTTAATCCAAAAGTGAGAAGTTTACAAAGAACTCCACCACAGGCACATTCCAGGAATCTAAGATTGTATATGAAATTTTCTTTATTTTTAGATCAGAAGAAATGGCTAGCTTGGGAAACTAAAACAAAGGTGAACTATTCCTAAAATCCTCCAGCAATCTTAACAATCACTTTAAAGTTAACAACTTGTTCTGAAAACACCACAGGTCCTTTGGGAACCCTGAGATTACATGGCAGAAAATTTATATTTCTGCCAACTTTCCCTGCTAAGGAACAAACTATTTTCCGTGTTAACAACAAACAAAATCTATGACCTTCTCACCAAATTCTACTTCAGACTCTATGGAATTCATTTTCACCCAAATGCCAAAAACCCCAAATTATGCTTATTTTATCACATTAGACTCAACGAGATAAATAAACCTAACATTATGTGGATTAGCTGGGATTATTAATTTCAATATGATTTGTTTGCTAAGCAGCATAAAGAAGCAACTAACCTAACTCACAAGCAGTACATATACCACATGAATAATAAAATTTTAATGTTATTTTACCAGTAAATTACCATTTTCTGATTTTTCACTTTATTAGATGGAACTGCAGAATCTCAGAGTTGGAATGGACACAGTGGAAAGATTCCTGTAACTCCTAACCTTTGTCAATTTTGTGGGGAAGGTAAAGTGTAAGTGTTGCTTTAACTTGTCTTTCTCTTATGATTAATGATTTGGAACTCTGTTTCATGATTCCACTACACTTTGAGATGGTTTTATTTTTAACCAAGTTGAATGATTTGATTGAAAACCGAATTGATCTCTGCAATTTCCAGCATTTCTAGTTCTGCCTTCTGGGCCAAGCAGAACAAATTAAATCGCTCTCTCCCAAAGGACAGCTCCAAATGCTGGTATCAAGTGGGCCTGTGTCCTCACTCCACTTCTCACAACTAAGTGTGACATTAGCGGTGTGATTTCAAGACCCTCCACCACCCTCATGCTTCCTCTGGCTATTCTCTAGCTGCTGACACGATTTCCTAACCTATGGTACTCAGAACTGAGCACAATGCTTTGTGGCGGTCCAAGTGGGGCAGAGTGCAGGGGAAATGACCTATGGCATTGCATATGGGGAATGTCCAAAGTGACTGAGAACCAATGTCTTTAGCAGTTCTGGTCCACACTGCCTCTCCAAAAAGAACTGCAGTGAGTTTGGGTACTTAAGGGAAAAAATTTCTAATACATATGCTTAGCCAAAAAAAAGGGCAGGGGCTAAGGGAAACTTGGAAGAGGGCAAAAATAGAATTTAAAGGGTGGCCTGACTTTATTCTCCACTTTTCTATGTGCGTGAGGGGGCAAAGGGGTTGAAGGCTCCTCCCACTGCCCAGTCAAGTGTTCCTTCCTTCCCCCACTTTGGTCTACCCCTTAATTATTTTCACCTTACCACTGACCTGTGAACCTGACCCCCATGAAGAATGAACACGATACCTTACTCTACAGAGCATAAGCATAACCAAGACCAGTGGTTTAAAAGCAGGGAGTCAGATTTCTGTTCAATAAGAAACATTTCACAACTATAACCAATCACATCCACCTGCACTCTGAAGGAAATGCCCATACCCCTTCCTGGAGGAGCTTTACATAAGGGATCTCTCTACCTGTCAGAGTGCTGCTCCAGCTGGATAGTTCTTTTTCCCTAGTCACAATTCTTCCTGCCACATTACATCTACAGGGTGATTTTTATTTTACAAACTACAAAGTACTTTCACATAGAGGATCTTATTGGATTTAATTCCCTCGGACTGGTGAAGCACCTAGCCCCAGATCCTCAATGGGATCGAGTTTCATGCAAACTATCAATTTCTGACTTCTGAAAGAGAAAGAAGGCAAACACTCCTGAGAGGGCTCTGAAATCACAATCCAATGCCATTCATTCCATTTTACTTTCAGGGGGGTGATGGCGGGACTCCCTTATACCCGTACAAAGGCTTCTACAAAAGGCTTTCTCCTCCCCAGTTTACCCTGCTTTTGATTACTAAAAAGGGGTTTGGCAAAGCAAGCAAGGCCAGGGTTTTTTTCATTCTGCAAGGACATGGTTCACTATTCACTACTTCTTTTAGCACTTAGAAGTAAGGAACAGGGAAAACTTCACATTCAATCAAATATCTGAAAAGCAAAAAGACCTAGTGAGCAAAAAGACCGAACAGGAAACCAGGAAGACAATATTTATGGAACAAAGTGGTATTTTTGCATTAAAATAAAATGCCAATGCAAAACCACACCTAATGAATGAAGTCCAAGCCCCCAACTTCCTCAGACAATCCAAATCAAACTTGTTTGGAGGCCCGTGTGATGCCTTCTTACTGTCTGGAGTCTGGCATGCTACATCACAGAAAATTTCTTTCATATTTGTGTTTAAAAGTCAGGAGCGTCATCAACTGTTTTTTGAGCCCAGAGGAAAATTTTAGCCAAGTCCATGGAGACTTAGGTTATAAACAAAGTACTCAATTATCTCACAAACTTAACTCTACTGTTTGCTGTCACAATATCAATACCCAGATGATGATCTTCAAGGAGTTGCCAGGTCTCCACTGTATGAAGTCTCCTGGGTTTTCTATTCCTACATTCTCTCTGGAAAACATAAAAATACAGAAAATTCCCAGACCATCTTGGAAACTGGTTATTATTATTTGAGGAGGAGTTCATAAATGGTCCAGTTGGAGGAGTCAGAAAACCTGCCTCATCCTCTTTATCATTTCATCCTGCCAAGATCATATTCATGCTTTAAAAACTATGAACAATAATTTTATTGCCAAAAATGTTAACATTACAAAGAAATTCAAATGGAAATTTATCTCATCTGATAATTCATATTGTGATTATTTTGTGTTTTAATCTCCCTATTTTCTCTTCAAATGTAGGAAATCTGTATAACCTCTCCCCACTTCTCTTTTACTTAAATAACATGTACAAATTAAAAGAAAGAAAACATAATCATTAATAGTCGATGGGCATATTTTAGCATCTGGTGCATGTACTAATAGACTTCAGAACTGGATATACCTTAGGGATCACCTTATAAATGGAGCATTTGAATTCCAAAGAAATGTAATAGACTTGTTTGCATCCTGAAAATTCAGAAGTATGTGGGATGGTCAAATTGCACTTGGGGTCAAAAGAACGATGCACACTCTGCCAAACAGAACAAGTCAAATCCCTTTTCCACAAGACAGACCTTCAAATACCTGAAAATGGCTATCATGGCCCCTGGAGTCTTTTCCCACCTAACCATGGCCACTTTCTTCAACTTTTTCTTATGTGGCATGGATTCCAGACCTTTCACTGCCCCGGATGTCTTCCTATGGACACTCTCCAGCTTAACACTGTCTTTCTTCTTAAACCAGAGTCGGGACACAGTACTGCAGAAGAACTCTGATGATAACAGAGTACGATGGGCCCAACGACTCTCTATTCCTGGAAATAATGCCCCTTCCTACCATAGCTCAAGGTAACGTTAGCCTTTTGGGGGTCTTACATCACACTGCTGACTCACACTACACTTGCAGTGAAGTTAATCATTTACCAAGGCTATAATCAAAACAAAAACTGCAGAAAAAACCCTTCTACTTCCAAGGCTAAGAAGACTCCTCACTTGATACATCTGTCTATACTGTTCTTCCATCAATACTGAAAAGAAATAGTGGCTTTGGTCATTAAGACATCTCTATGGGGTTTATCCACATGTTATCATGAATCATTTAATACCAGAGAACTTGGCACTGCAAACTATAGGCATTACCATTCTTCAAGTCATGCAAGTTAAAAAACCCTGAGAACCAGCCCATGCTTCTCATTACCCTCATTATTCATCCAATCAAATGCCCCATATCTTGGTCATTCTCCCCCCAGAACACCTCTCCCCTCCATGACTCACCTCTACAGAGCTTAGATATAAGGCGACTAGCTACATGCATCACTGCCCTTTCAATTAACTCTAGTGTCTCCCACCGTTTAACATCCTGTACAACCTGGCTCCACCCCACCTCTGTAGGACAATCTTTAATAAACGGATTTAAAACGGTGAAAAGAGGCATATCTAAAATTCTGTAATACCCTACTTTCAAAAATACTTTTTATAGGTTCCTTTCCTAAAACAATCCATTTTTTTCATAGAAAACTTTTAGAGAATCCTCCAGTATGAAGATAAAGAATTTTTTTGGGGAGGGAAGGGTAGAGACTATTTTCTCAGATAAAAGCAGAGTTATGGTTTGAAGTATAAGGAAAATGCTGTAAACACATTTCTGTTTAATGGGTGTATTCTACTTTCAACTTGTACTTTCATATCCAGCTGCTAGGTGGTGCTACAGTACACAGTGCACTGCACTTGGAATCAGAAAGACTCATCTTCATGAGTTCAAATCTAGCCTGAGACATTTCCTAGCTGTGCGACCCTGGGCAAGTCACTGAACCCTTTTTACCTTAGCTTGCTCATCTATAAAATGAGTTGGAGAAAGAAATGGTAAACCACTCCAGTATCTTTGCCAAGAAAACCCCACGGACTTCCATGGGACCACGTAGAGTTGGATACAATTAAATGACTGAACAACAACTTCTGTGTCTATGCCAACATTGTCTCTGGTGGATTGAAAGCTTCTAGAGGGCAGAGAACGTATCTGGGCATGCTTTTTCCCCCTATGCTTACCACAGTTCTACAAAAAATGGGAAATACCCATAAATATTTTTGATGATGATAATGAAGAAAACCCATGACCTTCAGAATCCTGGAGGCTATAGTTTTCGCTGTCAGTGATGTAGCATGGAATAGTTGGGATAGTGGTGATCTTGGCAGCCAAGCCAACAGCTCAAATACTACTCCAGAGACCACTATCTATGTGACCATGGGCAAGTTGTGAAAACTCAGCTTTTCAATCTAAAAAATAGAGATTAAAATACATATAGTACTTCCTTATGAGTTTATTATGGGGCTCAAATGAGACAAATGTATGTAAAGTGTTTGGCAAATCTTAAAGCACTACAGAAATGTTTATTATTCGTCTTTTAAAAAATCAAAAGACCCTTCCAAAGTTTATTTTCTGTAGAATCTACAGACATCTGTAAAAGTTCTTCTTTAAATTTACCATCATCTGAAGTTATTTTTCCTGGAAAAACATAGGTCCTATCTTCAAATGCCTCAAAATCTGAAATATTCTGAATTGTGATGTTTCCATACTTAAAAATTTCAGACCTTTGCTTGCAGGTCACATCCTGTGTTAACTATGAGGTGTGGAGTCAGGATGCCCTGAGTTTGAATTCTACCTCAAACAGGAGCTGGGCAATCCCTTGACTTCTCTATGGATAAGAATAGCACCTACCTTGCAGGGTTATGGGGAGCCAGATGAGACCCTATTTGGAAAGGGATAGATGAATTTTAGCTACTATTACAAAACAGTCAGTTTTGAAAAAGAAAATAGGAATTTGAAGCTTGTGATGGAAATCATGGAGCTAGTAAACCAAGAGCTGGCCTGAGCAGTGGGAAGGCTCTGGATCAAACATTTCTTCTCACCCATATTTCACAGCCTTGGAGCTGCTGAGTGGGGAGAGGGAGTATATCTCACTAACAATTACCTAAACAGGTGAAATCACTGTTCTGGTGGATAGATAGCAGAAAGCCCACCAAACAAACCCACGGACAGGAAGCCAGCAGCATGCATGACTGACCCTTCATGGAGGGTGAGGGGAGCACATGAAGAAGAGTGTCCCAGGATAACTGGGACAAGGCGACGAGGGGCCAGCTCACACACATCATCCAGCGGGACTGAGCGCTAACTATCAACATGCCTGGTTCTTTGGTAGCAGAGACATGTTTTTGCGAGCTCTTTTTGCTCCTCCCTCTTGGGCTCACAATGCTATGTTTTAAAGCTGCCTTGCATAATTATTATTCTTTAAAAGGAGAATTCTCTGGGTTGTTTTGGTCAATGTACAATCATATCTGATCTTGTTCCAGACACATGAAGCAAAAAAGTTATTCAAATGAAGTCAGTCAGTAAACATTAACTGAATGTCCATTATGTTCCAGGCACTGTGCTAAGTACTGGGGATATAAATACCCCCAAATGGGGGGGGGAGGGGGGGGCGTCCCTGCCTTCAAGGAGTTTACAAAACTTTCTAATGGGGGAAGGAAGCTTTAAAGGCAAAGACTGCCCCCAAATGGGGGAATCGTGGAAAAATCAGAGAAGTCCCAAAATAGTGCAGCCAGGTGAGAAATGAAAGTCTGAGCCAAAATCCCTCCTTAAGGGAGGGTTTGTGACTTGTGGCACCTCCCACCAATCAGAGGGATAGAGGGTGGTGATGAAACAATCCCAAGGAGGATGGGATCTCACAGGATGATGAGGCTTTCTCAAAAATGAACAATTAATACAGAAGACATTTGCAAATTCCTTAGAAAGATGCTTCCACAGATGGATACTTTTTTTTTTTTTACTACCTTCTAACAGTACAAAGTACACACCACTCATATTCATCCTATAGAATTGTCATTACAAATAATCCGAGGATCACAGATTTAGAATTGGATGGACAATCCTGGAGGTAGATTCTCTTCCTACTTTCCTATCTTCCCATAAATCCTCCATAGTTGCAGAGAATCCATCCAATGAATTAAATGCCTTTCCCTAGGGCCTCTAATCTTCAAAACCAAACCTGTCACTAACCTGTGTGATCTTGGCAAGTTATTTTACTTGCTGAGTCTCTGTTCCTTCATTTGGAGGATGAGGGAATGCAATCGATAATCATCCAGTCATTAAAACCTAAGCTTCTTGAGAAGGATTTTTTTTCTTTCATTGTATGAAAGCATCAAGCACAGTGCTTGACACAGAGAAGGCACTTAAATAAATGCTTGTTGAACGACTGATAAATCTTTAATCCTATGGCCTCTGTTCCAGTCAGGTATTTCCTGGATTATCGTGTACACCACCTGTACCAAATGCGGCCATGGGTCTAATTAAAACAGGTCAAAATGTAACGGAAATATTTAATCAAATAAAAATACAACAAAACATACATAATATTAATATGTGGTTTTCTAAGTCAATATGCAGACCCTTCAGTTATACTAATGTATGGCTTAGCGACCATCATTTCTATTTCAGTCTGATCCCACTGTTTTATGCTCTTTCTTGTATGCATACTCTATCTGAAAAACAGATCTGGCTTGGTCCCTAATCTCTCTGGGCCTCAGTTTCTTTATCTGTAAAACAAGAGGAATGGACGAATGTCCCCCTCAGTTAAGCCTGTAATCCTATAAGGACTTGTCTAAGGCAATCAGTGGATGAAGTATCCACAGTGATTAACTTAGATTTTTTTTAATATAATAGAAATTAAAGAATTAACTCCACATTTGGTTATAACAAAATTCACACTTACACAGCACTTCAAGGTTTACAAAATATTTTACTGCAAAACAAAACCAAAAGTCGGCAGTAAAAGTACCAAATTTACAAATGAAACAAACTGGGAGAGGTTAATTAACCCTTTCCAGGATCATACAACTCTTACATGTCTGAAGGTGGAATTGAACCCAGATCTCTTAACTCCAAGCTCAGCACCACGATGCCATCTCCAGAGAAGTATAAAGGTGATCAACAATGAGGCCTGAATAACAAAATACTGCAACGGGTTTCCAAAGTGGAGTCTTCTGTTTTTGGTAAAATCAGAATTGTTCTGCTTAGGTAAAGGTACTGAGAAATAAAATCGACTGAAATGTCTAAACAATCTACCAAGTAAATTTGTTGTTTGGTTATTTTCAATCACATCTGACTTTTTGTGATTCCATTTGGGGTTTTCTTGGCAGAGATACTGGCGTGGTTGGCCATTTCCTTCTCCAGTTCATTTTACTGCTGAGGAAATCGAGGCAGACAGAGGTTAAGGTATTTGCTCAGGGTCACATGACTAGGAAGTGTCTCATTTGCCTCCCCAACTCCAGGCTGGTAATCTTAGCCACTTAGCTGCCCCAACAAGTAAGTCAGAGAAGACAAAAATAATCTATTTCATTTTTAGTTATTATCTTTGTTATTTACCAAATCTCACTTTTTCTGCCCTGAATCTATTGGAAAAACAAACACTTAACATCTATCTCGATGATGGGCAAATCGTGTGTGTGTGTGCACTGTATTTTTCATATTTCTGGGCTGCACAGAATTTTCTACCTGTTGTACAATTGCTAAGAAGGCCAAATCTGGGTTAGGGTTTGGACAAGCTCGTCAGGAAGATTACATCCAAGAATACAGAAAGAGAAGGATGCAATCCCCAACCTACTGTCCCTGAAGGGAGCAGAGACAACAATCAAAGACTGCCCTATTACCCCCTCCCAGAATTCATTCTCTTACAGAGCAGCAAACGGTGAACAAAGTGTCAGGCCCACAAGCTGCTCACATAACTTCTACATTCAAAATAACAATTGCTTACTCCAGCAAATACCTGGCACCAAAACTAGCATGTCAACCATTTCAGCCCCTTCACTTTGCTTCCCCTCCTGATATATGCTGTGTTGTGCTCCCATAACCCACCTCCATAGGGCTATTTCACTTTATTACTCAAGTAGCAGTGAAGACAAATACTGGACATCCCTCAAATTTCAGAGACTCGTAAGACTTAAAAGCATGCAGGGGCCTTAGAGATGGACTGTTCCATCTGAAGATGAGTCTTCAGCTCCCAGACTGAAAACTCAAAGGACCAAAGCCTTGAAGATCATTGAGGGCCTCACATGGAGCCAACTGCATACTCTTCTGAAATGGGTTAGCTTCAGTTTGCCTCATTCCCCGCTCATGCTGCATGCTGACTACTGAGCTGGGGCCCAATCCCTTGAGACCAAGACCTCAAGCCAGAACCAGAGCTAGTTCTAGACTAGTATGACTAAAGAATCCCATAAAACAGTTGCAATATTAGAATTTGCACTATTTGAAGTTATAATTATATGTAAAATATGCTGATTGGTTCCAGTTCAATGGAAATATGCAATGACATTTTTAAAAAATAAATTTATCTTTGTTAACATGACATATCAGCAAAGGATTAAGAAATTTGTTCATTTCAAATAGAGTAGACAAGAAAATAAAATTCAAAAATTAAAAAAAAAATTAGTGAACATCACACCCAAAGGTAAGCAAACACTGATGGTATGACTAAAATGTCATTTAAAATATTTTAGCAGTGTAGACTGAACTGTCTTCTCTCTAAATCTTCATATATGTGCTGGTAGGTATAAAAAGCTTTGTATCCCTAAAATAATGCAAGTTCACATTCTCACATAAGGAATCCAGTAAAACCAGATGGATTGGGGCACTATCTAAAATCATTAAGACTTTAAACTCAGTATTGTTGTTCTGCAATAATTTTCAATAGTTGGCTTAAAATAACATGAAAGCCAGTTTTCAGAAAAAGCTTTTAGTCACTCAGGGTTTCTCACAACCAAAGAACTTGAAATGATGGGCTGCTGCAGCCCCTCAAAGCACAAGGAGACTGAGACAGAGAAACAAGCACTGTCTGCCTCTCCGTCCAACTCCTGAAAACTCCAATTACACATTGATTTTTGGTCACTTCATCAAGTGTAAGGACTAAAACTGTGATGGTTTAGGCTCCAGTCTGTACAGTGACAAAGGTACTGGACCTGGAAGCAGAGTCCAAATCCAGCCTGGCATTCAACTAGCTGTGTGACTCTGGGCAAGTCATTTGAACAACTCTAAGACAGGGCGTCTACGATGTCCCAGACACTGTGCCAGGGAACACAGAGAAGGCCTGCTCACAAGGACTCCACGATCTAATGGGAGAGAAAACATGCAAACAGCTACATACCAACAAGACATAGGATAAGATGGAGATAATCATCCACATGTTGTTGCATCTCAGCTTCAGAGGCTGCATTGAGGGAAGGCACTAGTGTTCCAGGACTATAGTGAGGAAGAACAAAATGAGATCATCTCTGTAAAGCCCTCTTCCTCAAGATAACTTAGGAATCGTAAACACAGAGAAGCTGACAATCAGCGAACATTCCATCCCATTGCTCCTGGACCATTTCCTTGAGGAATCAATCAATGGAGCTCCTCTCAGAGCGCTAGACTGAGAATCTAACTAAAAGATTGTCTAGACAAATAAGAGTCTCCCTTTCAAATGAAAGAGAGATTCTGGTACCTCGGATGCTTCAGGATGGTTAGAGTGCATTTAGGATTAAGGTTACAGTTAGTTTTCACCTTTGGGCACCACAGTTTGAGAAGCTCACTGATCATGTGGAACATACCGAGTTATTATACTTATCAGGATGCTGAAGGCCCCTGAGGCCATACAATATTCTATAAAGATAGGGTGAAGGAGCTAAGAAAGTTTGGCTGGAGAAGGCTAGGGGTGGGGGGAAGGAGAGAGACATGCTAGCTATGTTTAACTAACTAAAGACCTGGCCTGTAGAGCCTTAGCCACATTCTGTCTGTCACCAGAGTGCAGAACCAGGGTGATTTGGACTTGATGTGAGGAACAACTCCCTAGCAATTAGGGCTGTACAACAGCGGAATGCCCTGCCTGAGGAAGGAGTAGATTCCCTTCACTAAAGGTTTTCAGCAGAGGCCACTCATCAGCTATACTGTGGTAATGACTCTTTTTCAAAACTTATTTATGATTAGCGATTTCTTTTTCCAAATGTTGGCCTAGGATGGCTGCTAAGGTCCTTTTAAAGATTCTGTCACAAAGGACTTGACCAGTAAAGGAAAAGACTCACAGAGAATAAGAAGGCAGTGAGCCCAGGTAAGTAAAAAAAGGTAAAATAAATTAGGAAGACAAAGATAGGAGACTCCAGGAAGAAGTTGGGTGTGGCTATTCTAAAGAGGTTTACTGGGTATTAATGGAATTACCCAGGAGTAGCTGAGAGAGAAGGGGGAGTGGGAGGTGGGGAGAAAGGGACCTGGGCTCAGACTGCTGGTAAAGCTGGAGATCCACAGAAGTATGCAGTGAGTAGCAGGAAGCCGGTGTACACTATTTTTATTCCTGTTACCTCTCAATGCAACCTGAATAAGGGAGTGTCCGTGCATGATTTTCTGTTTGCAGATGATGGTGCACTCAATGCAGCCTCTGAAGCTGAGATGCAACAAAGTATGGATCGATTCTCTGCTGCCTGTGCTAATTTTGGCCTAGTAATTAACACCAAGAAAACACAGGTGCTCCATCAGCCACCACCACACCATCCATACATGGAACCATCGGTTACAACAAATGGAGAAGTTTTGAATGCTGTGGATAAGTTCAATTACCCTGGCAGTAGACTTTCTAGGGATGTCCACATAGATGATGACATTGACATGCACTGTCAGGGCTAGCTCAGAATCTGGGAGGCTATAAAGGAAAGCCTGGGAGAGAAGAGGTATTAGACTGACCACCAAACTGAAGGTCTGCAGAGCCACTGTGCTGATATCATTGCTGTGTGAAAACCTGGACAGTCTACCAGGACCAGACCCTGAGGTCCTTTCTCAATCTAAACTGCCAAACTTCAAATTCTACTACAGGGAGTGCAACTCCAATGGGCTGGCCACACTGTTCAAATGCAAAATGTACACTTGCCTAAAAGACTATTTTACAGTGAACTCACACAAGGCGAATACTCACATGGTGATCAGAAAAGGTGAGACAAGGACACTTTCAAGGTCTTTCTTTAACAATTGTGGAACTGATTGCATGACATGGGAGACACTGGCCCAGGATCGTCCAGCAAGGCATGCCCTCTTCAGGGGAGGTGCTGTGCCCGATGGGCAAAGCAAATTAAAGTAGCTCAAAAGAAATTTGAGATGTGCAAATTTAGATAATCCACCCCAAATGTCCACATGGACTATTTGTGGCCAACCTGTGGCAGAACATTCCACGCTCATATTGGTCAGATCAGTCATGGTCGGACACAGTGAGACTTGAACCCAGCAAGAGTGATGTCATTTTGGTCCTCTTCAAGAACAAAAGATAATCACTGCCACATCATGTCTATTCTTATCATAGCCAGGGGATTGCTATCTCTCAGTGCAAGTTGATCTCGCCCGTCTCCCAGCCCCCCAGCCCCAAGAAGAGGTTAAAGGAGCTCAAGGATTTCCCTTTCACATTCCAGCTCATGTGAGCTGATGAAATGCTCCCTAAAAAGGATCTCAAAAGGCAGAAGAGAATCCTGGTACATCAGGAGCCTGAAGAATGAGTGGAAGAAATGTCACAGAGTTAGAAGAAAAAAGGACCACTAACCATCTGAAGCTAAAAAACCAATCTGACACTTTTAAGAGGCTGAATCTGGCTGCACTAAGAAGGAAGTCGTTGCCAGTCCTCCAAGGAATGATGAAATCGATCCACTGGTGATTTCAAGTGCGATATCCAGCAAAGTTCAGAGGAAGAGTATTTACTGGTGGTTGGCTTCTCCCTAATCAGCAATACTAGGGAACGATCTGCCAAGCTGACAAGAATAGAGAGGCCTGTTTTACTCCCAAGGTATGTATCCAAGAGGAGAGAGAAAACCAGAAAGATACTGTCAAGAGATGACTGCTACCAATTTTTCGTGATTCAGAACCTAGAAAGGACAGTCAAAGTTTACAAAAGCTTGGGCAAGAAATGGAAGACATAGGGATGAAGAAGATAAAGGTGAACTTGAAGTGAAAGACTGGTTAATTGGAGAATATTTAAGACTGGCGATTGGACTTGTGGACCACAGCTACAATTCAGGAATGACAGGTTCCTGGTCAAGGATGGAGGATATACTGGCCAAGGGCTCCTAAGAATATATTGACCATCTGCATCACAAATATAATCTGAAGGATCTCATGGGAAGGAGAAAGGAGAAAGCTGCCTACATTATCTCCACCAAACTAGATAACTTATAGAGAACGGCTACAAGGCAAAAAGAAAGAAATAGTTGGAAAGACTCTGAGGTTCACAGGAGACACAAATGAGAGAAAGAAGTCAGTAGTAAAACAGAAGACCTCATAGGTCCATATACAACTGTACAAACTTTAGGCAACAATAGGACGAACTAGAAGGCCTAATTCAAAGAGATAAATTTGACTTTAAAGGTATGGATGAGAGTTGGTAGAATGAGACTGATGACTGGAACTTGTCCTTGGAAGGGATACCATATTCAAAAGAAACAGGAGCAGCTACACGGCCAAGTGCACAGGCCTAGAGTTGGGGAGACCTGAATTAAAGAATTACTAGCTGTGTGGCCCTGTTTGCCTCAGTTTGCTCATCTGTAAAATGAGGATAATAACACTTGTCTCCCAAGGTTGTTGATAGCATCAGCACAGTGCCAGGCACATATTCGGTGTTATATTAATGTTAGCTATCATTGTGATTATTATAACCAGGGATGAGGAAGCAGTCTGCTAATCAGTGAACATTAAGATGAATAACATCAAAGTGTAGCGTATAGGGCACTGAACTGGAGACAAACCCTGGGTTCAAATCCACCTCAGACACACCTGTGATCCTGGGCAAGCCACTTAAATTTCTCTGGGTCTCAGTTTCTTGACCTGTCAAGTGAGGGGCAGGCACTGAAGGCCTCTAAGGTCCTGCCGAGCTGTAGAGCTGTCATCCTATATTCCTACGATAATGTATTAATATGAAGAATTCCAGGAACAAGAAATGAGAAGAATGACAGGCAAGTATTTGGATAAACATCCATGAAGGCATAAGGAGAAGTCAGACTGCCACTGAAATATACATTATAATCCACCTGGACAAAAATACAGGAGACAAGGAGACTGAAGATAGATCACAAGGCTGATGCCAAGGTGTGCTATTGCAAGGAGAAGAGACTTCCACCATGCTGAGGTCACATGGAGCTCTCTCTGCTCAAACCAGCAAAAACAGGTCATGATTTTTTCACTGGCCTTAATGAAAATTTCAGTGTAGAGACAGGGACTAGATATACTGGGCATTCCCAACGAGGAGCTTCTAGGAAAGCAGACCCACATATTTTCTGCAAGGTTAACAAGGAGAGGTTGGGTGACTTACTCAAGTTCACACCTAATAGTCAATGGGGGTGGAAGGACATGAACCCCCATCTTCCTGGGTCTGAAGCTAGCTCTATATCCACTCTACCACACTGCCCTGAAGTCTGACATACACTCTAGATTGTGGGTTAGCAAATCTGAAGGAGTTCAGATGAAGGAAAAGTTGGATCTCACAACCTAAAATTTTACAGGAGAGATGTAAAGCTCTCAAGAATGAAATAACTGTCTGAAGAGACCGATGCACAAGGAACTCAAAAAACAATGTAACTTTTAAAAAGACAACGTGACTGTAACAGAGAAGGTGCCATATAAATGCTACAACAGAAAATTACATTAGAAATGATGACTATGAAGAATTCAGGGAAGCATGAGAAGACACAAAGAAACTGATGTAAAATGAGGAAGACTAGGAAAACAACCTACATAATGACCACAACACAAATAGAAAGAACAAAACCAATATTACGAATGGGGTAGAGTTATAATGACCAAGCTTGTTTCCTCCTTCACTCTTTGTGACAGGGGTTGTATCTGGAAATGAAGATGTGAAAAAAATAGATGGAAATTCGATCTCTTCTCCCTCTGCAGCAGTGGGAGACTGGCGAGTGGAGTGAAGTATCCCATACGCTATTAGTCTCGACTGATGTGTAGTTTGGCTGAGCTACTTTTATTATGAACTTCATGAACATCAACAGATCTGAACATTTCCATACATACAAAAAGAGGACTGTAACTAGGATGGTTGCTTTTTCCTTCTTTTTAATATATCTTTACTTCTAAGTAGGGGAGGGTGATTGTAAATAAAAAAGCAATCAATTTTTTTAAAGAATGGCAAAGAGATAAGTTCAGAGAAAAAAACAGCAAGTAACAGAATGAAGGAATAAATAAAAAAAAATTCTTAAGTATTTGCTATGTGTCAGGCACTGTGCTAAGAGCTGGAAATACAAATGAAAAACGAGACAGTTCCTGCCCCCCAAAAGCTTACATTTTAATAGAGAGAGACAACACCTATATGAGAACGCTGACCAGGGAAGAAAACGCATGGTGAGCTGATCTAAAGGGCAATCAGCTGACCTAACTGTTGAGGGGGCGATGGAGGGCAGATGTTCATGGTAGTATTTATTGTCTGGTCAGGCAGAGATATTGACCTGGTTGAATTGGCACACACTAATCAAGACAGCTTGGTCCTATGGCAAATATTTCAGCTCAGAAAATTATTTCCTTCAGCAGGAATCTGAATCCCCTCCAAACTGATCACAGAATAAAGGCTTAATAAATTTGCCTGCTGACTGATTAATGGATAATGAATGTCAAAGCAGCATATTAGAAAACACAAAATTTAAAAAATACTACATACATTTGTTTAACAAAATTCTAAACAAACCCACTGAAAGTAATTTCCCCTTCTCTATCAATATTGTATACCTGAGACTTGGCCTATACTAAAAGCAATTACCAAAACACTCATGTCATATGTGCAGAAAATATGACAACCATGCCCCAAATGACCTTGAATGTACTGTGTATGCACTTATATGTGTATGTTGCCTACCTACACAGGCTGTAAGCTCCTTGATGGTTGGGTCCGTCTCTCTCTTTCCCTAGTGCTTAGCATAATGCTTAGTGCGGGGTGGGGACCCTGCGCCCTCGAGGCTACATGTAGCCCTCTAGGTCCTCAGGTGCAACCCTCTGACTGAATCCAAACTTCCCAGAACAAATGCCTCTATTAAGGGCTTATTATACACATATGCATACATGTAATGCTATTGTATGTTCACATGTAATAAACCCATATATTCATATATTTATTATAATTTATTGTTAACTATGAAGTCTGAATTCAGTCAAAGGGCCACACATGGTCTCGAGGGCGCAGCTTCCTCACCCCCTAGCCTAGCACAAGGGGGTGTTTAACGATCATTCTCTCTATTAATTAGAGGCTATGTTACAATCACATACTATAAAAGAACCTGACCAATCACTGGTAAGGAACAAACCAAGTCATTCAGCTAGCTTACTGTTTTATTTCTGTAGATTATCTTCTAGATGATTTAATACCTTCAATGAACTCTGCCTACAGTCAAGTTACTTCTGCCTGTATAAAAAAAATATTTATAGAAGAAAGGGTCAATTGTTGCAGCCTGTGTTGGACTAGGTGGTATTTAAAAACCTTTCAAGTCATATTTCAATGCCTCATTGTGGCATGAAGTCACTCTGGGGTCCTGCAAACTAGAAACTTGAGTTAGCACTATGCTAAGCTAGAGAGCTTAGCTGAGCATGGACTTAGTTTGATTGTTAAAGATCAGCCTGGTTAAATTCAGAAGAACTCAGACCAAAGGCTGGTTACCAGAATCAGAGTAGCAGAATCAATTTTTAGGTAATCCAATTTCTTTTGGCCCCAGCAACTTGTAAAGAGGCCAATTAACCAAGTCACAAAGGTTGACGATGTACATACACGGAAGCCCAAGTTCAATCCAAGGCAAACATGTATTAAACGCTACAACCAACCTAGCCAATAGTGACAAACATAAAAAACAAATAATCCCTAACTTTAAGGAGTTCTCATTCTACGTGGGGGATACATTATGCCTATACAAATAAAGCAAACTAAGAGAACACTGTGGGTCAGGAGCAGGTGGTGCCTGCCTGCAAGGCCCGGGTTCTGATCTGCTATAGAACTAAAGGTGAGCAAGTGTTCACTGTAAATCTAACAGTATCACAATGAGCCCCTAGGAGAGGACCCACCAGGCTGCCTGAAGGACAAATTGGCCCAGATTCAGAAAAACAAGCAGGTTAAATGTTCCTTCTAGAGCAGCAGTTGGATGTGGTGGGGATTTCACAAGGCACTAAGGAGGAGAGAGGGGGTTCCAGGCCTGGAGGACAGAGGAGCTGATTTCACGGAGATTTTCTCCTTTAAGAAAGAGGAGTAAAATGAAATGACTTAGGAAGGTGGATGGGAACCTGGCTGGAGGGCATTAACTGCCAGGATACAAGACTTAAAAACTTTTTTGGTCTTTTTATTTATTTTTTGATTTTTGTTAGTGTCTTTTTTTTCTTTTTTATACAGTATTTACTTCCTGACATCCCCCACACGGAATGAGTCTCTTGTAACAAAGAAAAACAATGAAAGAAAACTGAGCAGGAGTGAATTGAGCAGCTTGAGACTCCCAAAGCCTCCTGTCCTTCTACCACGAGGAAAGTTCTGTCCTCCCATTGCCTTGCACACGATACTCACGTGATAAATTCAATGGTCTGTCCTCTGGAACTATCACTGTCATTAGTCTGAATGTGGCCCCTTCAGCACTGCTTTTATTTCCATTTCTAGAACCCTTGGGATAGTCTAGCTCTGTTTATTTCCCTCTGCATCAACTCATCCCAAGTGCCCATTTTTCTCTGAATGTGTAACATCCATTGTTTCTTAGGACACAGTGGAATTCCATTCCATGTTATTTCTGGCCCATAGCTGGTTCAGTCATTCTCTAATCAATGGGCATCTACTTTGTTTACAATTTTTCTGATGTCAGAAAATGAAAATGTTTGCCTATACAGGCCCTTTCTATCTATGACACTCTTAAGGACACATACACACTGATCCATTCCAGGTCCTCTGCTCTTCTCCTTTTCTACTGTTTCACTTGGAAATGCTCAGCCTCCATGGATTTAATAGTCATCTCTATGCTGATGACTCTCAACCCTAACCTCTCTCCAGGTTCTCATCTCCAACTGGATACTCTATATACATCTTAAGTTCAACTTGTGTAAAACTGAATACATCTCTCTCCCCCCAAACGCTTCCCTCTTGCTAACAATTGAGGGTCACAATCTTCCCAGTCAGGCTTGCAATCTCATTCCATATATCTAATCTTCGCCAGGCCCTAGTATTACTCCCACACATCCCCTTCTCTCCTCTCAAACTGCTACCAGATTGGTCTCCTTTCCCCATTCAACTGTCAAAGTGATTTTTCTAAATTAAAAGCCTCTCTACAGCATGTGCGCACATGCATATACAAGCACAAGCACACACTACACACACCTTCCCTCAACACTCAAATTCCAGAAGCCTCCTATAGTCTCCTAATTTAAAATCCTCTGGGTTATATAAATATGAAATCCACAAGACGTACCACTTCTAGACTTTGGTCATTTTCATCCACTATCTTCTACATGTGGAATGTTCTCCTCTACTTCTTCATCATAGAGTCTTTTTTCTATGTATTTTCAATTCATTCTACATATAACTTGCTTGTACATAGCTGGTGTCTATCCCATTAGACTGTGAGATCCTTGAAAGCAGGGACTGTCTTTTCCCTTTCTTTGTATCTCAGCCCTTTGCACAATGTCTGGCACAAAGCAGGCATTTAATAAGTGTTTACTGACTGCCTAGCTTCAAGAATTTTAATAGCTAGTACAATAAGTAGGCGCTTTCTTTTTGCCATCAAGATATATCCTGGCCATTTTCATGCTCAAGTCAACAATGAGAGTGAGGGTTCTTCACCTTCTTTATGTCATCCTTTGGCAGTCTGGAAAAGCCTATGGGCTCCTTCTTAGCATCATATTTTTAAATATTTGAAGGAATTTTTTTTTTAATTTGAAGGAAATCTCATTTAGAGATTAGTGGAAATGAAGATGGAATTTCTTTCCCATCTATTCATAGATACCATGGGGGACTAGCCTGTGGACCTCAGCTGAAGAATCCCTGCGCTTGAGGCACTTAGAAAATCCAAGTAAACAATCAAGTGAGATAGAACAGAAAATTCAAAAAGAAGAGGGAACTTGAAGAGTCATCATAGTAACACGGATGAGGAACAGGAAGAAGGCAGCTTCTGACCCTGGAGAGAATAAGGCCAACACTAACCGGGTATCACCACTCTATTTCAAGAATCACAGTAGCAGACTCCTTCCTATTTTACTATCCCACATTACTACAGATCTAAGTCACCTGTGTTCTAGAGACATATGGCAGGCTAGATGGCATTTTTATTTACATAAGTGATAGTTCAAAACGAAAAGCTGCTATCTCTGGGAAGGCCAAGTATTTTGTCTACTACAAGGCATGGAATTACTTTAGATCTTCCACAGATCCATCCTGCACCACAAACACAGCTATGTATAACTCAACTGACCATAATGTGCCAGTCTTATGACGCAATACCAGTATTACAAGGAGGCTCATCAGTAGATATGGATATGTATGTACATTTATTTTTTAAAACCCTCATTTGTGCTGCATCTTAAACTTGCCTCTCTAGTTCATCCTCATCACTGCTTCAAAACAATCTTCTTCCAGAGCAATCTAACCATGTTACTTCTGTGTTGAGTGGCTTCCCATGGCTCTCTACTGCCTCCAAACTGAAATACAAACTCTTCTGTCACAAGTCCTTCAGCTGGGTGACACAGCAGATAGAGTACTGAGCCTGGAGTCATTAGACTCACTAGCTTTAGATTTAGACACTTACTAGCTACGTGATCCCAGGAAAGTCAATGGGCCTCTCTGCCTCAGTTTCCTCAGCTGTAAATAGGGGCAGTAACAGCACCTACCTCTCAGGGTTGCTGTGAGGATGAAATAAGATAAACATTCATAAAGTGCTGAGCACGTAATAGGCATAATAAATAAACGCATATTCCCTACTCCCTCCCCTTCATGATCTCACTTCAATCTTTTTTAAAATAGTATTTTATTGCTACTTTATTTGTTTTCAGTTTTCTACAATCATTTACATATATCTTAGATTTTCTCCCCTCCCTCCCCGAGAAGGCGTGCAATCTTATATAGGTTCTACACATATGTTCTTATTAAATACATTTCACCTTAGTCATGTTGCACAGAAGAATTAAAATGAATGGGAGAAACCATAGAACAAAACAAAGTATAACACAAGAGAAAATACTCTGCTTCGTTTTGTGATCCAATTCCATAGTTTTCTCTGGATGTGGAAGGCATTTTGCCTCAAGAGTCCATTAGGAATTTTTCAGGTCCTTGCATTGCTGTGAAGGGCTAAGTCTACCAGAAAAATTCCTTGCACACTGTGGTTGTTACTGTGTACAATGATCTCCTGGTTCTGCTCCTTTCACTCACCATCAGTTCATATACGTCCTTCCAGACCTCCCTGAAGTCTTCCTGTTCATCATTTCTTATAGCGCAATAGGATTCCATTACATTCACATACCACAACTTGGTCAGCCATTTCTCAATTGATTTGATCGCTATGTTAAAAAAACCAAACACTTATCACTTCTAATACCTTTCCCCCTACAAAGAAATAGTCAGTTCTGTTATGATGCCTCTTTTGAAAATGTTTGTACGAAAGCAAATGTTATAGAACTATGTTACAATAACATGAATTGTCTATACTTATGCATGATTTCATCAGCAAGAAATAGAAAACACCTACATACATCCATTTCCAACATTTACCAGCTACCACAGTAACTCTCCCCACAGTCACTTTCACATCACACTTCAGGTCTTTATAAAGGTGAAGTGACATCTTTGGAGGTAGGAACTATGAGCTGCAGAGGGCTGGTCTCTCCCTTTCCCCCTACACCATCCCATCTTCCACTATGGTGGAACCTTACCTCTAGGGATGCCCTCTCACCCATACAGACTGAGCAGCAACCCAACAACTCATTTGCCATACCTCAATTTCATACCTATTTCCAAAAAGAGGAAGTATTTCAATCCTCTAGAGCAGTGATGCTAAACTCAAACAGAACCATGGCAACTAAAATCATACATAACGATCCCTTCAGGCACATGCTGACTTAGAAAAATACATATTAACATTTTCTGTGCTTGATTCCACTTTATTTATTTTGCTAAATATATCTCAATTACTTTTAATCTGGTTTAGCCTACAATTCTGACTGCTGTGGGCTAAAGGGCTGTGTGTTGAACACACTCTGCTCTGGAGCAGAGGTCTCTGACCAAGGAGTGTGTGGTCACAGAATGGGACATATCCTAAAAGATTTCCCATTAGTCTTCATCAGATAATTATGAGGCTTATCTTTAACACAACCACACTTACCCCTTCACAATTACAGCCTCACACTCCCACACTCCAGCTCTTCTTGCTGCTGAGGTTCCCAACCTTCCCCTTTTAGTGGGGTACAGGGTGGTTATAACTTAACTCTGAATCAGGCAGGCACCCAAATCAGCAGCTGTGTCACTGGGAAAATTATTCCCTTCTTCAAACATACCTACCTCTTGCCTTCCAGATCACCTTGAGACTAAAACAGACACTCTTTAACAGGCTGGTTCAGTTTTCCAGGGCAATGACCAGTAAGAGCCTCACTCTTGCATAGGATGAGTAGCATGGATATACTGTAATCTGTGTCACCCCCTACTCCCAATCTACTCTTGTTCTGAACTTCTCCATTTGTCAAGGGCACCACAATCCTTCTGGCCAAGCAGGTTCCAACTTTTCACAGCACCCCCACATCCCAGGCATCAGTGCAGATATGTATACATGTATGGTCTCCACACAACTGTCAGAATATTGCTGTCACTCCTCTAGTCATGCCTCTGTGGTCACAACACGAATTCTCTCTTGGTTCTGCTTTCTTCACTCTATCAGTTTATATACCCATGCATGCTTGGGGTGATAGAGGAAAGTAAGGTGAAGGCCATATCAAGTTTAGTGATGTTGGGGTATAATTCTAAATTTGTCCTCAAGGAAAGTTTGACCAGTTCATAGCTCCACCAACAACGTAAGTGCGTCTTTCCAATGCCCTTTCATCTTTTACCATCTTTGCCAATCTAACGTGGGTGAGGGCAACCTCAGAGTTGTTCACATGTGTACTTCTCTATCACTGGTGATTTGGAGTGTTTTTTCTTATGGTTGTTAACAGTTTATTTTGTCTTTTTATATTGCCTATTTAAAGAAACAGAAACTGAAAGTAGAGCCCAACATGGGAAATGGTGAAACAAATTAAGGTCTATGGATGTGATGTAATATGTGCCATAAAAAGTGATGAAAGGGATTGTTTTCATAAAAAATCTGGTTAGATCTGTATGATCTAATAATGCAGAGACAAATGAGAAGAACCAAGGAGAACACTTTATAACAACTTTGAAAGCCTTAAGAACTCTGAATAATGCAATTACCAAGTATGATTCCAGAGTACTGGTGATGAACTCAAGTTGTTGAATGAGATATACATTTTCCCACATGGCTAACATTTCCTCTTCCTTTTTTTAATGGAGGACAGAGTTGAGGAGAGGACAACAAGGGATACAATTGCCCCCACCAAAAAGAAATGAGGGGAAAAAATTACTGAAGCATTTCTTTTTAATGAACAGAAAGAAAAGAAAGAAGGCCAGAAGGAACCAAAGGGAAGCAGAACAGCTGTGAAAATTTCATCCTCTGCTCCTGAAAGAACAGACAGATGTTTCTGCCAATGCACTGTGACATTCTGATAGATCATGGAAAACAGGAAAGGTAATACTGGAGAGGGATAAAGTACTGTAATTAAAAAAAAAAGTCTGCAAACTATAGAACAGCAACTTCCACTTAATTTACAGGAAAATTCTAGAACAGATATTTAAAGAGACAGTTGGTAAGGCTCTTTATCTTATTGATACAGCTAGCACATCTAGCACTATATTGAATAATGATGATGACAATGGATATCCTTGCTTTACCCCTGATCTTACTGGAAAGACCTCTAAATTTATCCCTATTACAGATAATATTGACTCTTGGTTTTAGATAGATAATACTTACATTAAAGAAAGAGGCATTTATTCCTACGCATTCTACTGATATAATCATCTATTGATATAATCATATTTTTGTGGTCTTGCCATTAATTGTCAATTATGTTTATACTTAGTTCCTAATATAGCCCTGAATTCCTGATATAAACCTAACTTAGTCATAAATGTATAAGCTGATGTGTTCTCTTGGCTAATGTTGCATTCAGATTTTTTATATCAATATTCACTAGGGATATTAAGTCTATAGTTTTCTTTTTTTGTTTTGATTCTCCCTGGTTTAGGTATGAAGACCATCTTTATTTCACAGAAGAAAGTTGGTAGGACTCTCTTTCCCTATTTTTTTCAAACAGCCTATATACTACTGAAATGGTTCTTCAATGACCGATTTTGCTCTTAAGTCCATCTTGTTCTGGAATGTATTTCCTTTGAGAGTTCATTTATGGCTTGTTCAAGTCATTCTTTTAAGAATGATTTAAATCCTTAATTTCTTTTAAATGTGGAGATTTTGCATTTTTGTGAATATTTTTCAATCCCATTTAATTCTCAGTTTAATTAGCATATAACTGGGCAAAATAATTTCTGGTGGCTTCTTGTTTCTTCTTCACTGGGTGTAAATTCACCTTTTTCCACTTTTTTCACTTCAGATACAATTTAGCTTTTTTTATTTTTAAAAAATCAGAAGCTAACTGCTTATCTTTTTAAAGAAAAAAATCATCCTAGTTTTATCAATTCAGTGGTTTTTTTCTTTTGTTTTCCTTTCAATTTTGTCAATCTCTTTTTTGATTTTCAGGATTTCTATCCTGATGTCTGATTGGAGCTTTTTGATTTGTTGCCTTTTTTTTTTAAGTTGCATGCCAAATTAATTCATGGTTTTTTAAAAGAAGTTTTCTAAACTTCAGAATTGCTTTTCTTAATGCTTTTGTTAGTTTGTATAGGTTTCAAAGAAGAAGAACACTGAGGTCCTCCACAATTAGTTTTATTCACAATTTCTTCCGGCAATTTGATTAACTTTTCCTTTAAGTATTTAGCTATTTAACCATTTAAATATAGCATTCAGTGCATGCTATTACTAATACTGGTTTATCATTCATGGTGCCTTTAAGCATAATACAATTTCTCCACTTTTTATTTTTTGCCCTTACCGTGTCTTATGACTTAGAACATATTTTGCTCCAGCCTCTCATCTTTACTGATTGAATATTTCAGGGTGTTTTTTGTAAACAACATTCTGTTGGATTCAGCTTCCTGATCCTCTATCTCATCCATGATTGCTACCGGTGTCTTGTCCTCTTTCTGCCCTTTGTTGAACTCTTTACAAAGAAGGTGGTGAAAGAATCTTCTTAGCCATGGTAATGTATGTATTTGGAGGAATCAACTTCTGTTCCTTGTCCTTCTCTTCTCCCTCGTAAATCTCCTTTCATCCTCTTTCCCATTTCCTTGTGAGTCTTAATGTATCTCTATGACAAAAATGAAACTCAGACATGTACTCCGCCTCCTCCTCATTACCTATGCTCTTCATCTCATTCATCCTTATTATGGGAGATCCTGAGCTCTCCCTTGGTCTTTCCTTTCTCTCCCAGTACATCCATCCCTTTTCTAATTTCACCATTAAAACACAACAAGACCACTCCCAAGGTCTCTGCCAGTTTTATCTAATTTTTTTCTATGATTCGTGAATACCTTTCTCCCTTACTGGAATGCAAACAATCATACTACATAGCTTGTTCCAACTGATCAAATGCATTTATTTACCTTTCTATATTTCTCTTGACATTTACTTTTGCATTTCAAAGTTTCTAACCTGTTTTTGACCTTTTCAATAAGAAATGTTCAGAAGTCCTCTATTTCATTACAGATTTTTTCAATTAAAAAAAAAAAACCAAAACAACCTGTAGGATTATACTCAGCTTTTGTGGGTATCAAGCCCTATCTTTTGTCCTCTGGCACATCAAACTCCAAGCTCTCGTCTCTGTTAATGTGGCAGCTTTCAAGTCTTATGTG
Source organism: Notamacropus eugenii (assembly GCF_028372415.1). Taxonomy (NCBI): domain Eukaryota; kingdom Metazoa; phylum Chordata; class Mammalia; order Diprotodontia; family Macropodidae; genus Notamacropus; species Notamacropus eugenii. The sequence continues at coordinate 24,414,485 of NC_092875.1, read as the reverse complement.
ATCTTAACTTGAGTGTCTTCTTGATACGTACACTTTATTTTTTGTTGCTCTTTTTTCTTTAACCTAATAAACCCCTAGATTCTTGCTTTGACAGAGTGGTGGAAGTGGTCTATCATATCCACTTCTATTTAAGTCACTCTCTTCTTGTTTAATTTTTGTTACCTAACTTATCTAGACCTGACAGGGCTAAGCTAAAGTGCTCCACCGTGAGAAAATCTTTGTAAAGTGCTTAGTATGGGGCCTAGCACACAGGGAGTGATCAATAAATATTTGGTCCACCTCTCCCTCTACTATTAGAGTTTTATTGTCCATTTTCCCCTGGAATTTATTTTAACTTTTTCTTTATTTAGATTCCATGCCATGTGGTACATCTTTAGTATTGACATTAACTCACTGTCTCTGGTACTTTTCAGCAAAATGAAGTTCTCCTGTTTTATCTCTTTTAATTAAGTCTATTTTCGCTGTTGCTTTATCTGAGATCATGATTGTTACTGCTGCTGTTTTTACTTCAGCTGATGCATAAAGGATTTTCCTCTGGCTTTTTATTTTTAACTAAGTGTGCATCTTTCTGTTTCAAGTGTGCTTCTTTGAAGCAACATAGGATTGGAATTCTGCTTTCTAATCCATTCTGCGCTTCTTTCATTTTATTTAGCAAAGCTTTTGATAAAGCATCTCAAATTATTTTTGTGGAAAAGATGAAGAGCTATGGATTATACAATGACATGACCAGATGGATTTAGAACTGTATTCAAATAACTGCTATGGAGGCTTTAATGTTAATGTGGTGGAGGTCTCTAGTAACTTAGGGATCTGTGCTTGGCCCTGAGCTGTTTAAACATTTTTATCAATGACTTAGAATAAAAGCATAGATGGCAAGTTTGTCAAATTTGCATACGATACAAAGCTGGGAAAGATAGCCAACACACTGGAAAGCTGACAGAACCAAGATCCAAAAAGATCTCATACAGCCAAGAGTAGAGTTGTGACCTGGCAGGCAAAATCCAATCCACCACATGATTTTGTATGGCAGAGCCATAAGCTAAGATTGGCTTTTATGTTTGTAAATAAAGTTTTATTGCATTTAAAAGTGCAAAACTCCTTCTTATCTTGAAGACTATACAAAAACAGGTGGCCAGTAATGGGTAGTGTGCTGACCCTCTGGTCTAGAGAATGGGCTCAATCTAGTAAGATGAAATTCAATATGAATAAAATGTAAAGTATTATACTCATGTGCAAAAACCCCAACTTCACAAGTACGAAGGGGAAGACACACCAGGGAACAACTGTTTTGGAAAGGACGTGAGGGTTTATAAGGATTGGAAACTCAAGATGAGCTGGCAGTGTTGAGTTGGTGAAAAAGCTAATGCAATCTTGGGAGAAATTAAGAATACAGTTTTCAGGAACAGAGAGGCAATAGTCCCACCATGTTCTGCCCTCCTCAGACTTCATTTGGAGCATTCTGCTTTGTTCTGGGCACCAAGTTAAAAAGGATCCTGATACACTACAGTGTTCACAAGAGGAGAACCAGGATAGCGAGTGCCCCGGAGTCCATGACAAATACAACATTGGTCGAAAAGATGGAGCAAGACAAACTTACAGAAAAGCAGAGGACTGTGGGGGTGATGGCGTGACATGTGGAAGGATCTGACTTGTCCTATTTGGCCCCAGGAGGAAGAATCAACAACCATAATTGGAAAGGATGAACAGATAATTTAAGCTTACTGTCAGAAAAATTGAGAGTTCTCCCAAGATGAAATGGGCTTCCTCCAAGATGGCGTGTTCCTCCTCCTTGGAGGTCTTCAAGCATAGGGCAGTCAAGCATAGTCAGGCAGCAGTTATAGTTGTATGGCCTGAATGAGACAGTCATTAAGGTCACTTCCAACTCTCAAAATTCTATGGTTCTCTGATATGCAGTGATTTAGGCCTATAAAGCTAGTTAAGTATAAACAACAGAGCCGGAATTTGAATCCTGGTCTTCCAAATTGAAACCTAGGGTTCTTTTCATGCCATCATGCTACCTCTTGAGGACTAGCTACATGAAGACCATGAAATTCCTTTTCACCTTCAGCCTGAATTATCCTCAACCCATCATGCTATTTGATCTTGCCTTTTTCAGAACAGTAAACAATTCTGAACAAATAACACCAACTCCCATTTCTATAGGGTTTTTTGTTTTGCAAATCAAATTCTTCACAGCAACCAGTAATGTAGATATTGCTATCCATATTTTCAGATAAGGAAATTAAGGCCAGGATCTGAACTCTTAAATTTTCAAGTGGTGTATTCTTTCCACTATTATCTAGTTCTCTAGTAAAAGCTGTTCCATACTACTAAATTTCCAAACCAATCAATTGATCTGGTCATTGTGAAAGATCTGCTCTGAAAGAAAACAGTAAAAATGATCATTTTTCAAAGAGGGATACAAAAATGATGAAAATTTCCTCAAATAAAACAATTTCACAAATGTTCCTGAATCACAAAAACTGAATAGTCAGACATTAGCTCAAGTTTAACCTGGATCTGACCTAAAACACTCTCTAAAATATCCCCATCAAGTAATCAACTAGGTTTCACTCAATGTGAGGATGGCTTTCCTCAATATAAAATGGGTATCTATCTCAAAGGATCATAAGAGAATTAGTATGGAGTGCTTCGTATTTAAAGAATATCAGTTACCAATACTATGGTAACGTCAAGCACACTGCTATATGAATAACAGCAATTCACCTCTGTACAGTGCTTCACTCACAAAAATGCGGAGGCAGACGCTGCAAGTGGTAGCCCTCTCATAGAACAAATGGAACCATGAAGAAGCAGACATCAACCATTTACTATGTGTCAAGCACACACCAATCTGTGTTGAGTGTACACACAGAAAAAGCAAGATGGGAAGACAGAACACATAAGACGACAATTCAACAGCAAGAGTGGTGGAATGACCTTGAAGACTGAAGGGAGCAACTGCAGGAAATATAGAAAAGGTAGCAAAGTACAAGGATCCTTCAGTTTCATTAGCAGGTCAGATGACAGGGACCTGCCCAAGGTCACATACCACTTAAGTCAAAGAACCAGGATTCTAACTCCCCCATGTTGCCCCTCGGAACGTACAATCAAGCAAAAAAGGTTTTTGAAAAATGCTTTCTCAAACTTTTTAAAAAAGTTGTGACCATAAAAATGATAAGTGCTAGAGAAGATGTGGGGGAGTTGAAACGCTAATTCATTGTTGGTGGAGCTATGAGCTGATCCAGCCGTTTTGGAGAGCAATCTGGAACTATGCCCAAAGGGCCATAAAAATGTGCATCCCCTTTGAACCAGCAATACAGCTTCGAGGGTTATACTGCAGAGAGATCATGGAAATGGGAAAGGTTAGGACCCACGTGTACAAGAATATTTACAGCAGCTCTTTTGGTGGTGGCCGCGAACTGAAAATCAAGGGGATGTCCATCAACTGGGAAATGGCTGAACAAGTTGTGGTGTATGAATGTAATGGAATACTACTGTGCTACAAGAAATGACTAACAGCCGGACTTCAGAAAAACCTGAAAAGATTTATATGAACTAATGAGTGACGTAAGCAGAGCTAGGACAACATTATACACAGTAAGAACCACAGTGTGTGAAGACTGTTTTTGATAGAGTTAGCCCTTGATAGCAAAGCAAAGCTCTAAAACATTTCCAAAGGACTCATGATACAAAATGCCGTCCACGTACAGAGAAAGAACTACAGAGTCACAACACAGAATGAAGCAGATTATTTTTTCCTTTGTTATGCTTTGCTTTTCTCATGGTTTCTCCCATTTGTTCTAATTCTTCTATGCCACACAACTAATATGAAAATGTGTTTAATAGGAATGCATGCGTACAACTCATATAAGATTGCAAGTCATCTTGGAGGGAACTAATGATGGAAGTGATTATTGAAAAATGAAAGCAAGCTCTTCACTTGAGCTGTCCTTAAAATGGTGAGGTACTCTCTTGATCCAGAAAACCCTACAAAATCATGCAAGTCAAGAGGTTCAAATCTCTGGGCCCACTTCAAGAACATCCATGAAACAATCCAAGCTATCAAGGGCATGCATATCCAAAAAGTTACCAAGTATCTGAAAGATGTCACACTGAAGAAACAATGTGTTCCCTTCTGTCAGTATAATGGTGGAATTGGCAGGTGTGCCCAAGCTAAGCAATGGGGTTGGACACAGGTCGTTGGTCCAAAAAGAGTGCTGAGTTCTTGCTGCATATGCTTAAAAATGCAGAGAGTAACGCAGAACTAAAGGGTTTGGATGTGGATTCTCTTGTCACTGAGTATATCCAGGTTAACAAGGCTCCCAAAATGCAACAGTGTACTTAGAGGGCTCATAGTCAAATCAACCTATACATGAGTTCTCCTTGCCATATTGAGATGATACTTACTGAAAAGGAAAAAATTGTTCCTAAACCAGAAGAGGAGGATGCTCAAAAGAAAAAGATATCCCTGAAGAAAGAAAAGTTTATGGCACGGGAGTAAATAAAACATTAAAATGCAAATAATAGTGAAATGAAAACATGTTACAGTAAAAAAAAAAGTGAAAACAAATAAATTAATAAATTTGAGGGAAAAAATGTGACCACATAACCATATTGCATAAAAAAAATTCAGACTGCATGTACATTTTATGTAGTTCAACCAGCATTTATTTACTATGTACTAGATGATGCTGAGCCACAGAGCTAAATAAGAACTTCATTTAAGAAGCTTTTATTACACAAATTATGATACTGTACATGAAGAAAGAAATGTGTCATAAGAAAGGTATAGAATGCTGAGAGTATTAGCAAAGGTTCAGGTTTAGAATTAACTAAATAAAATTTACAAAAAGTTAATCTAGCACATTTGACAATATTTATAATTATTGTGCTATATGGAAAACAATTTATAGAAATGACTATAATCAGTATTACATTCACACTAAGTTTTTGTCAATCTCCCCAGTTTTTTACAATAAACATTTCTAAGCATCTAGTATGTGTGAACCATTAAGATACAAAGACAAAAATAAAAAATTTCTGCCTTTAAGGGCTAAGGATTTGATATTTTAACCTAGAAGTAATAGGGAGCCACTACAGATTTTTCAATAGTGGAGTGACATGCTAAGCCTTTCTGTTTTAGGAATATCAATTTGGTAGCTGCATGGAGGGTGTATTGGCAAAGAAGACCAGAAGCAAGGAGATCAATCATAAAGATTCTGCCTTTATCTAGATGAGAGATGATGAGGTCCTAGAGTAAAAGTCCACCACTAGATGAGTGGAAAGGGGCAGCTAGGTGGTGCAATGGATAAAGCACCAGTGCAGGAGTCAAGAGGACCCGAGTTCAAATCTCACCTCAGACACTTGATACTCACCAGCTGTGTGATGTTGGGCAAGTCACTTAGCCCCAATTGTCTCATCCTGGGTCACCTCCAGTCATCCTGATGAATATCTGGTCACTGGATTCAGATGGTTCTAGAGGAGAAGTGAGGCTGGTGACCTGCATAGCCCTCCCTCACTCAAAACAAATTCAAGTGCAAGTCATGTCATCATTTCTCTGATGGCATGGTCTTCTTTGGCAACAAAGGATGAACACGCACACACAAACACAGATGAGTGGAAAGAAGAAAGGTGAGAGATGTTGAGGATCAACAAGACTTACTAACTGACTGAACCCTGGGAGTAAGGGACAGAGGCACCAAGGCTGCAGACCTGGGTGACTGGTGTTCTGAATAGAAAAAAAAAATTGGAGGATGACAAAATTTTGGATGGAAAATGAATTCCATTTCGGATGTGTTAAGATTTGAGATGTCCACAGACCAATCCAAATGATAGTGTCCAGCAGGCAACTGGTAATGCAGGAGTAAACTTCAAGCAAGAAATGAAGGCAGATTGAGAGCCTGTGATCCATGTGCAATAAGATGATAATAGAACACACACGAGAGTATCGAGAATTGAGAGAAGAGGGCTCAGGACGGAACTTTGGGGATGACCACATTTATTCGCCATGAGAGGTAGAAGAATGACAATACAGCAGAGAAGATCCAGGAGTGATTAGATAAGTGGGGCATGAAGACAATCTCATTTTAGACAGCAGGAAGGAATGAAGGAAAAAAAAAGTAAAGACAAAAAAGAGGAAATAATGTTCAAGAGGATGGGATCAAGAAGAGGACTGAGCCTTAGCAAAGAGAAGGATTAGTTACCACAACAGAGATTGGATCAGAAAAGAAAATAATGGGGGATTCTTAAAAAAAGAGTTTTGGTGTGTAGAACAAAGAGAAAGGAAGCTCATAAGTACCTTTATTTTCTCAGTAAACTATGTGAGATTCTCTGCTAAGAGGGCCTGGGAAGAAGTGGTATAGGTGGTTTGACTGAGTCAGCCACTATGGACAAAGGAAGAGCCAATCAATCCAGGAAAGATAAAAGAGCTGCCCTGCTGCAGTGAATCAAGGACACGCCTACTTCTTTGTGTAGCCAATAGTGCAGGTCATAGGTGCCAGGGAGGCTGATAAACGGTAAGGTCAGTATGTTTTATTGTTGTTGTTCAGTCATGTCCAGGTTCTTTGGGACTCTTTGGATCACACTGTCCATAGTATCATGCTCTACCCATCTAAGCTAACCAGCCAGTAATAACACAAGTACCATAGAGCTGCTGAAAATGAGTCTCTGCTTAGACAAATCTAAATGACCGCTTACTCATCTACACAGTCACTATTTATCTATCTGTCCAAATGAAGATCCTTTGATCAAATTCACCCTAAATAAACCTAAAGACACAGACAAGGATGCCAAAAATGCTGGTTCTTTTAACTAAACTGGATGAACTACAAACTAATGGAAATACTAGATCCCCTGAAAATAAAAAAGTTCTAGAACATTAGTTGTCCTTCATCTTTGAAGAGGATCAAAATGGCATCACCACGATAAAGTGAAATTTCAGTGTGTCTGACTAGCTGATAAGACCAATACGAGATCAGAATACTCTACCACAGGTTGGGCACAGATAGCCCATATGAATATTTGGGGTGGATATCCCAAATTTGTGCATCCTGAATTTACTTTGTGCTGTCTCAATTCTGCTTTGCTCAAAGACCACAACACCCTTCTGATATGGGCATGCCATGTGCCAGTGTCTCCCATGCTGCACAGCCAAATCCAAAGTTCTTGAGAGAGACCTTGAGAGTGTTCTTGTATCGTTTCTTCTGGCCACCATGTGATCGCCTGCCCCATGCGAGTTCTTCATAAAATAGTCTTTCTGGCAAGTGTACATTTTGCATTTGGACAACGTGGCCAGCCCATCAGAGTTGTGCTATTTGAAGCATAGTTTGAATACTTGGTAGTTCAGCTTGAGCAAGGACTTCAGTGTCTGGTATCTTATCATGACAGGTGATCCTCAGAATCTTCCTAAGACAGTTCAAATGGAAGTGGTTCAGTTTCCTGGCATAGCGCTGGTAGACTGTCCATGTTTCACAAGCATATAACAATGAGGTCAGCACAACAACTCCGCAGACCTTCAGTATGGTAGTCAGTCTAATACCTCTTCTCTCCCAAACTTTTCTTCAGAGCCTCCCAAACACTGAGCTAGCTCTGGCAATGCGTGCATCAACCTCATTGTCCATGTGTACATCCTTGGAAAGTACATTACCAAGGTAAATGAACTTATTTACAGCATCCAACATTTCTCCATTCGTTGTAACAGATGATTCCATGTATGGATGGTGTGGTGGTGGCTGATGGAGCACCTGTGTTTTCTTGGTGTTAATTATTAGGCCAAAATGAGCACAGGCAGCAGAGAATTGATCCATATTTTTGTTGCATCTCAGCTTCAGAGGCTGCACTGAGTGCACAGTCATCTGCAAACAGAAAATCATGCACCAGCACTCCCTCCACTTTGGTCTTGGCTTGTAGCCTTTACAAATTGAAGAACTTGCCATCAGCATACTAATTGATCTTGATGCTGTGTTCATCCTCATTGAAAGCGTTTGTCAACATGGCTGAAAACATCATGCTAAAAAGCATGGGAGCAAGCACACAGCTCTGTTTCACTCCACTGGTGACTGGGAAGACATGAGAGCATTGTCCATTATCCAGAACTCGGGCAAACGTGCCCAGAACATAGAGCATCCCTCACAACCACTTTATAAGGTAGGTTAGTATAAGCATTATTATGCCTATTTTATAGACAGGAAAGTGGAAAGAGGCTAGGGGGGAGTTAGGAGTGTGGAAAGCCAAGGAAATTGTTTCTGTGTATCTTTCTAATAGGAGTCTTGATTACTGGAAGTGTAAAATTCCCCTAAAATTCTTACATTCTCTCTTGCAGAAGATATAATTATTAGTTACTTGAGACAACACCAAAAGGAACATCGTTTGCAATAGAGCAGACAGTCCAGCTATCATTCCATGCATTAAGGTGGGTAAGTCCTGGTTGCTGAGCAAATGGTAGACTAAATTTTAAGTGTGACAAACTGGTAAGTACTGTGCTCACATTGTACTCAAAGTCACCATACAACTATATACGCAGCAAGTCTTACAAAGAGAATCTAACCATCTATCATAACCAAAGTTTTAGTCACAAAAACTGAAAGAACAAAGTAACTCACTTCAATTTTTAGTTCAGTTCCAAATTTTCTCCCTCTCATTTGCTTTTCCCTACCCATTGAGAAGGCAAGAAATGATACCATTATGTAGATGAAGTAAAGAAAAACATATTTCTGTATTAACCATACTGCAGGGGGGAAAAAAAGAGAGAAAAACCTGCTTCAATCTACACAGAGTATATCACCATTATGTGTCCTGTGGAGTTGTTCTGGATCACTATTAATCAGAATAGCTAAGTCTTTCACAGTTTTATCAATGTTACAATAATCCTGTTCTCAGGATTTTGCTCATTTCACTTTAAATCAGTTCATCTTCCCAGGTTTTTCTGAAACTCTCTCTCTTCATTTCTTTTTTTAAAAATTAATTCTTAATAAATCTTTTAAATTAATTTATTTTTAGTTTTCAACATTCACTTCCACATGATTTTGAGGTCCAAGTTTTCTCCCAATCTCTGCCCTCAGTCCACCCCAAGACAGTGTGCATTCTGATTACCCCTTCCCCCAGTCTGCCCCTCCCTTCCATTACCCCTCGCCCCTATATTTTCTTGTAGGGCAAGACAGATGTCTAGACTCAATAGGCTGTCATTTTTAAAACTTTGATTTCTAACTTCTCTCCTCTCCTCCCTCCCCACCCGTCCCCACTGAGAAGGCAAGCAATTCCATATAGGTTATATATGTGTAGTCATACAAAACGCTTTCATAACAGTCATGTTGTGAAGGACTAATTATATTTCCCTCCAGCCTATCCTGCCCCTCATTTATTCTATTCTCTTTGACCCTGTCCCTTTTTCAAAGTCTTTACTTCTAATTACCCCCTCCTCCCATTTGCCTCCCTTCTATCACCCCCACCCCGCTTATCCTCTTCCTATTTTGCTGTAAGATGGATTTTCATAACAAATTGAGTATGCATGTTACTCCCTTTAAGCCAAATGCAATGAGAATAAGGTTCACTCTTTCTCACTCCCCCATCTTCTCCTCCATTCAAAAAGCTGTGCTTGACCTCTTTTATGTAAGAGAGAATTTACCCCATTCTATTTCTCCCTTTCTCCTCCCAATATAATCCTCTCTCATCCCCTTAATTTTATTTTTTTAGATATCATTCCTTCATATTCAACTCACCCTGTGCTCTCTGTCTATATGTATATAATCCCTCCAACTACCCTAATACTGAGAAAAGTTTCAAAAGTTACAAATAGGATCTTTCCATGTAGGAATATAAACAGCTGAAATTTAGTTAAGTCTCTTTATGATTTCTCTTTCCTTTTTACCTTTCCATGCTTCTCTTGATTCTTGTGTTTGAAAGTCAAATTTTCTATTCGGTTCTGATCTTTCCATGAAAAATGCTTGAAAGTCCTTTATTTCATTGAATGACCACTTCCCCCCCCCGAAGTATAATACTCAGTTTAGCTGGGTAGGTGATTCTTGGTTGTAATCCTAGCTCCTTTGACCTCTGGAATATCATATTCCAAGCCCTTCAATTCCTTAATGCAGAAGCTCCTAGATCTTATGTTATCTTGATTGTGTTTCCACAATACTTTCCACAAAACTGTTTCTTTCTGGCTACGTGCAATATTTTCTCCTTGACCTGGGAGCTTCGGAAGTTGGCTACAATATTTCTAGGAGTTTTCCTTTTGGGATCTCTTTCAGGAGGCAATTCTTTCACTATCTATTTTACCCTCTGGTTCTAGAATATCAGGACAGTTTTCTTTGATAATTTATTGAAAGATGCAGTCTAGGCTCTTTTTCTGATCATGGCTTTTAGGTAGCTTAATAATTTTTAAATTGTCTCTCCTACATCTATTTTCTAGGTCAATGGTTTTTTCAATGAGATATTTCACATTGTTTACTATTTTTTCATTCCTTTGGCTTTGTTTTATAATTTTTGATTTTTCATAAAGTCATTAGCTTTCATTTGCTCCATTCTAACCTTTAAGGAATTATTTTCTTCAGTGAGCTTTTGGACCTCCTTTTCCATCTGGCCAGTTCTGCTTTTTAAGGCATTCTTCTCCTCACTGGTTTTTTGGATTTCTTTTGTCATTTGGGTTAGTTTATTTTTTAAGGTGTTGTTTTCCTCAGCCATTTTTGGGGTCTCCTTTGGCAAGCTGTTGACTTTTCATGGTTTTCTTGTATCACTCTCATTTTTCTTTCCAATTTTTCCTCTGCTTCTCTTACTAGGGCTAGAGATCTGCTTCACTCCATCATTCTGTGGGTTCTGCAGTTTCAGAATTTGTTTAGAGTAATTTTGTACAGGTATTTGGCTGAGTTGGGGGTAGATCTCTAGAAAGCCCCTGCTTTTACTCCATCATCTTGGGTCTACTCTGCCCTTTCATCATTTCTCACGTCACAATGGCATTATATCACATTCACACACCTTCACTTGTTCAGTCATTTCCCAAGTGATGGTATTCATCCTCTCAGGTTTCAATTCTTTGCCATCACAAAAAGAGCTGCTATATACAATTTTGTACACATGGGTGCATTTTTCTTGGCTCTTCTTGAGCTAGGTCAAAGGGTATGCACAGCTTAACAGACCTTTGGGCATAGTTACAAATTATTTTCCAGAATGGGTGGACTAGTTTACAGTTCTACCTATTTTCCCACATCTCCTCCAGCATTTATCATTTTCTTTTTCCATCATCTTAATTTGATGGGTGTGAAGTGGCACCTGAGAAGCAACTTACTTTCTAAACGTAAGCTCCCCCAAAAGGCAACTTTAAAGAGAACTAATGTCTTCCTCGGTTGTCTCATATTTTTCCCTTATCCCTCAGATTCTATTAAGTGCCTCAGTTAGCGCACTGCATATCGGCTCCAAGCGTCTCACCGTAAGATCTGTGAATATCTTCTGGGAATGACTCAAACAATGACAAGGATTTCTTGAACCAAGTTAGAAGCTTCCAGAAAACATCAGAGTAATGGAGAAGCTCCTAGATCACTCCTTGCTGCATTTTCATAAAGCTGGACTCCTGATTCTCCTCCTACCTGTCTGACCCAGAGCATTCCCCCTAAATATGTGTGTATCCCAAGACTCTGGGTCCACCTCTCTGTACATTTTCTCACTTGGTGATCTCATTATAGTTTCTGTAGTTTCAGTGATCTCTATGAAGATTTCCATATCCAGTCCAAGTATTTCTCCTAAGCTACAGACCCAAATTACCAACTACTTATTAGACATTTCAGACTGGATGATGGTAGTCAACTTGAATTCAATATGTCCAAATCAGAACTCATTATCTCTCCACCAATCCACCCTTTTTTCAAATTTCTCTATTACGGTCAAGGTACCACTATCTTTCTAGTCACCCAGATTTGAAACCTTAGCACTGTCCCTGACTTCTCACTCTCATACCCCCCACACATCCCATCAGTTGTCAAATCTTGTGATTTCTCTATCTACAATATTTCTTGAATATGATCTCTCCTCATCGTGCATATAGCCACCACCCTAGTTCAGAGTCTCATCACTTTCTACCTGGACTACTGAACTCTTTGAGGGCAGGTCTGGTTTTGCCTTTTTTTGTATGACCAGGCATTAGCCCAGGTCCTGGAACATGGCATGCACTTAATAACTAGCTGCTGATTGATTACTAAGGCACAGAGAACTCATCTGTGTCGATGAAGAGGAGATAAACAGTGACTGAACCAAAGACCGGCTGCCTTCCATACCATCTTTTGTATGAAAGACAACATGTAAATATTAAGGGACAGTGAAGACACAAGACAGCCTTAGAGGGAAAGGTGCTAGCAGGTAGAGATATCAGAAAGGTCCTCCTCTACAAAAGATGGTATTTGTGTGTGTTCACCCTTTGTTGCCAAAGAAGACTATGCCATCAGAGAAATGATGACATGACTTACCCTTAACTTTGTTTTGAGTGAGAGAGGGCTGTGCAGGTCACCAGCTTCACTTCTTCTCCAGAGCCATCTGAATCCAGTGACCAGATATTCATCAGGATGACCGGAGATGATCCTGGATGAGGCAATTGGGGTTAAGTGACTTGCCCAAGGTCACACAGCTGGTGAGTGTCAAGCATCTAACGTGATATTTGAACTGAATCTTGAAGGAAGTCAAAGAAACTAAGAGGCTGAAATGAAGACACGAAAAATTCGAGGCATAGAACATGGCTGGGGAGAGGCAGAAAGATGGGAGTTGGGAGAACAGCAAGTCGGCCTGTATGGCTGTTTCATAGAATGAGTAGGAAAAGGTAGGTAGGGCCCAGGCTGTGAAGGGCTTTAAGTGACAGAGAACTTTATATGTGATCCTGCAGGTAATATGGAGCCTCTAGAGCTCACTGAGTAGGGGAGTAACCTAGGTATAATTGTGTTATAGTCAGAGTTACTTTGGCAGGTGTTTGGAGGATAGATTAGTAGGACAAAGAAATCATCTAGGAAGTTAAAACACCAGTCCATGCAAGAGGTAATGTAAGCCTATGTTTGGGAGATGGCTGTGTGAGTAAAGAGGCTCACACACAAAACACTCAAGGGGAGTCAAGATGAGACCCAGCCTGGGGATCTGGATGAATGGGAGGATGACAATGCCCTCCAGAGTGATGAAGAATTTCAGAAGAGGAAAGACAAGACAATTTTAATGCCTCATATCCAATCTGGTGCTGAATGTTTCCAAACTTATCTAACTGGCTTAACATGAAGGAAGTGGTGACTCCAAATGGCACAGGGAGCTGTGAAAGTGTTTAAATAGCAACTAAAGGTTCAAAGCAACTCAGTGTTCAAACATGAGCCAAATAATTAGTTCAAATCTCAAAATAAAAAGAACTTACCAAAAGAAAGAAAATGAGCAGCAGAAAACTAAAGAACAAAGGCTGACCAACTGCCCATATAATTTTCTAAAAGTATATAGAATCCCCCGCATATGATGCAGCAGAAATTAAGGTCATGAGGCATGGAAACAAACAGACAGACATATGGATGTTACGTTCACAAGACAGTGCTAGGCCAGTTTGGCCAGATTAGAGGGTATGAGGCAAGCAAGTCAAAATTTCTTAAGAGGTCGGAATGACTGCTTTATGTAAATGTCTGACAACTGAAAGTAGTCTTTATTTGTATTTAATCTATTTCAAAAAGCTAAGAGCTTTCTCATTATCCTACGATGGCATTGTACTTTGCCCTGACAGTTCTTGGCAGAGTAGAAATAGAAACACAAAAGCCAGACCCTATCTTCTAGGAGCTCTTTCAATTTAACTCTATCCCAAGATAAACACTATCATCAGAACTATAATTATTCTTTCAAACAAAAACCTCCCTCATTTCTAACTGCCTATAATGAACTTCACCTCAGTCTCTAGTTCTAACAAACGCAAAAATGTATTTTTATATGTTTTGTGCAGAGGAAAACCAAAATCCCACTTCTAGTAAAAATCAAATATTTCCCCCAAACATTTCAACTAGAGTAAGAATCAGAAGTTACCACTTCTAAGCTAAAATATCCCATCTTATAAAATGTACCGATGCCTTTTAATACTGTTAACAGTCTCACTGGACATTTTTCTAATGCTATGCCCCCCTCAGCTTCCTAACTTGAGTACCCTTTAGTTTTGCTCTTCTACAAAGATCCAGTTGGGCAATGTATATTGTCAGTATTAAAAAGAACTTTCAAGAGAAAATTGTTGTGCCTAAGGAGAGAGCCTCACATGAAGGAGCACTTGTACATGGCCCCAACACCTTGGTGACAGTCCCAACTCTATCCCTAACTAGCTATGTGATCTTAGTAGATGCATCTCAAACATCCTTCCAGCTCTGGGATTCTAGGAAAGGAGGATGAAGCTGTTTACTTCACAAAACTTGATCTTTCTACATAGAATACAGGTCTAACTTGGGAGGGGGAGATGTGATCCTTTTAAAGCACTGATGAAAGCAGAGTCTACAGAAAATTTGCAAGACAGACTAAACCACTGAATAGAAATTATGAAAAATCCAAACACACAATTTTTATTTCTGTCAAAGCTGGTGCAGTTATCTCTCTGTTGATGCTGTATATTTTAGTGTCCAGAAATCAGAGTCATGTCAGGTTGATAAGCATTTAATAATCACCTACTATGTTCCAAGTAGGGCTGACGACTCAAAGAATGGCATAAGACAGTTCCTGTTCTCAAGGCACTCCCAGTCTAATGCAGAGAACATGCAAACAATTATGTGCATACAAAGTACATATAGGACAAACTGGAGGTAACCAACACATGGAAGACACTAGCCTAAAGAGTGATCAGGAAAGGCTTTCTGTAAAAGATGGGAAGCGAGGAGGTGGAGATGAGGAGGGAGAACATTCTATTCAATGAAAATCCAGAGTCAGGAGATAGGAGTGTCTCGTGCCAAAATAGCAGAGGCCAATATCGTTTGATCAAAGGGTGCAAGAAGACTGGCATGGTAGAAAGGGCTTCGACACAAACAGCCTGTGTCCCAGTGAATAAAGTTCATTTTCAAACAACAATGGTACTCTCATCAACTGTTTCTGAAGAACAAAAGAGGCATCCTCATTGCTAGGCAGCCTGATTTTTATTCTCTCGGATCTGCTTCACACATGCTGCATCACCTTTTGCTTTCTCCATCTTTCAAAGTATCTTGGCTACTGTGTTGTTGGGAAGCAATCAGGGTCAACCACAATTTGATGTTTGCAGTGAGAGATGATTATTTCTCTCCTATATTAATAACCAATTATTAAATTAAGATGAATTCCTCTCATTGTTAACCAATCAAAGTCCACTGCCAACTGTGGAGAACATCCACTCTTCCAAGGGCACATACACATCAACAGGCCACCATGTTCTATCTTTGGGTCAAGAGAGATGACCAAATGACCATCTTTTTATTAGCAGCCATAATTAATAAAATGATTAATTACCCAGAAATGACATCTCTCAAACTTTTTATACATCACAGAAGCATGGAAAGGCATGGAAAACCATCCTAACGGTCAGAATCACAAACATAACTTCTACATAAAAAATGAGTTCCTTCCAGATTTGGTAGAAGAGCAATACAAGTTAAAGACAACATGACTGGGGAGGCAAAAGCAGGAGGAGGAAAGATAAAGTGGTTGCTAAGGATACTACTAGAAACATTTATGGTGACACAGTCTCTTTCCTCCTGAACTCTTCATAAATGACAATCACTAATAGTATAAAACAGCTTAGGTACATTCAGGAACTAAAACTCCAAGTGCTCTCAATATAAATATGGGACAATCAGAGTTAATATAGTGCTTACCATGTGGCAGGCACTGTGCCAAGAGTTTTGCAAATACAATCTCATTTTATCCTTACAGCAATCCTGGTAGTGACTTGCCCAGGGGTCCCACAGCCAGAGAAGCATCTGAGGGTGGATGTGAACTCAGGTCTTCCTAACGCCAGGCCTTGAGCCCTATTTAGCCACTGCCCAAGCAAGCTGGGCCTCTTAAAATACAGAAAAGCTGTAACTAGGGTGGGAGTCACCAGAGCTTTGCTCTAGGTGCCAAAACTGAAAAGAACCCTGACCCTACTCTCAGATCTTCATCAGAACAGCAACCACTGCACCTATAAACTAGTTAACAATACGAATTCAAACACCAAGTGGAAGCTTCCTCTCCCTAGAAGCTACACCAAAGGTGAGCTACTTTCTGCTTCTGTACCTCCTGCTCCTCCCCACCTCAGAATAGGCCTCCTGAGCAGCTGCTTCCCCTTGCCCAACGCACAAGGGAATGTTTTGTGACATTTGCCCCAGGTGCAAAAAATTTCAGCTATGACTCTGGAAAGAAGTGAAGGATATAAGCATATATAAACAATAACCACCTTTATCCTCTTCACTATACCTTCAATGGGGGCAGCTAGGTGGTGCAGTGGATAGAACACCAGTGCAGGAGTCAGGAGGACTTGAGTTCAAATCTCACCTCAGACACTTGACACTCACTAGCTGTATGACCTTGGGCAAGTCACTTAACCCCAATTGCCTCATCCTGGGTCCTCTCCAGTCATCCTGACGAATATCTGGTCACTGGATTCAGATGGCTCTGGAGAAGTGAGGCTGGTGACCTGCGCAGCGCTCACTCACTCAAAACAAAGTCAAGTGAAAGTCGTGTCATCATTTCTTTGATGGCGTGGTCTTCTTTGGCAACAAAGGACAAACACACATACTTTCAAAGGATTAATTTTCTGTTTCATGATCAAAAAGTGGCACAGGATTGCACAACTCTATAAAGTAGATCAGTTTCACTCCTTGTGAGAGTATTTTCTGCTTAAAATCATGTAAGAGTAAAATCTGTCTTCTCTAAGGGTTCCTTCCTTTAATTCACCCATCTCTCTCTTCCACCTTAGAAAAACCTTCTACTGACTTGATTCCTCTAAATATCATCCTATTTTCTTTGTTGCTGACCTTCCCAAAGGAGTGGTCCATACCTGATTCACATGTTTGTTACCTTATGCGAATGTCTCCTGGACCCTCTGGAGCATATGGCTGTTTCCCTTATTCTGACATTTGAGTGCTATTTCAATAATGATCTTGTGTGACCTTGTATCAAATAAATTTACTTTCCTGGGCTTCAGTTTTCTCATCAGCAAAATGAGATTAAAAAGCCTCGAAGGTCCCTTTTGGCTCCAACATTCTGTGATCACAATGTATCTGCTTTGGTTTGCCTAATATTCCTAACAAAACACTCTTCTAGCCAAGTCAATCTCCTCACCATCCCCACAAACAGCAGGGCTGCTCCTGACTCCGTTTTTCCCCAACTCCTACTCATTCTTGGGGCAGTTGAGGTTCTCCCCCCCTTCATAAATCTCTTCCAGACCAAAGGAGCCCAGCCCCAACACCTTTCTATGAACTGCTAACACATACTATCATCACTATCATTCATAATTGGGGCTTAGGCTGCTACATGCTCATGAGATGTATACATGGCTTGTGTTCCCAACTCCACAGGACCCCTCAGAAGGCTGGGCCCATGCCTCACAGCTCCTGGACTTCTCAGCACACAGAGACATAACCATGACATGCAGACCAGGTTCTTAAATACTTGTTGACAGAAGAAATGACTACACATTACTCAAATGACTGGATGCACATTAAACTAATCACTAGGCTTTTATTAAAATAAAATTTATCCTACTCTATAGATTTTTAAAAACAGCACACATGTGCCTGCTTCAATTCACTCAATGAGTCCATTGATGACTGGTCCATGGCAGATAGCAGATGTTTAACCCTGAAGGAGGTGGAAGTGTCTTCTCCTCTCTGGCCTGTGATCAAAGGCATACACGTGCTCAGCAGATACAAACTCATTTAAAAACAATGACTTATCTACAGTAAATTGAGTTACAAAATGAAAACCCTTTAACACCTTAAAGATGCAACAGGTCTCAACTTAGGATGCAGCAGAGTTGAGGGCTGCCAGAAAGAGCTTTAGGATGAGAGATCAGCATAGGAAGGGACTGGGCCTGAATAAGAGCCCAGCAGCCAATGGACAAGACAGAAGCCCAAGAAGCCAACTGGAGCAAAGTTTGTAGAAACACAGTACTGGATCCAAAATGCAGTCAGGAAAAGTTAAAGGCAAGCAAGAAACGTAAAAAAAGACAGTTCTAGAATCAGGAGAGATGATTTAAGCAGCAGGAATCTGGATCAGAGGCTAAGGCACTGTGCCTTCAAGTAAACAAGTAGAGACCCTGATACTGGACCTATCCTTTGCTTGAGTCAGACAGCTTTAATGGATTCTCTTAAGAATCATTAAGATGCATTAGCTGGGTACCTTCAGATATTAGTTAAGTACCTGGCTCCCACTTAACTAATACCTAGAGGTCTCTGGCAAGTAAGAGTGTTGAGACTAGCAAACTGACAAGTTCAGGTCAATAAGATGCTTCATTATAATATAGCCCCAAATTACATAGACAGTTCTCACTTTACATAAATTTGCGTAATACAAATCTGACTTTTCATATAGAATTACGAAAGAAATCTGCATTCCAAAAAAACCCACCTATATCAACTTTACTGTACAGTCCTGTGCTTGCCTGTCTCCACTCCAGCCCCTCAGCTTGGCAGAAAAAAAAACACCCTCCAAGTGCAAGGAAAAGGAATGGACAAACAGAGAGACAAGATTGCTACAGCCACTGTCAGACTGGATGGTTGGCTTGAGGCTTCTGGGGTAGAGACTGGAGACCTTTGTCCCGCTCTGCCCACCCACCTCTGGCCCCCACATGTCTGCCCCATAATGTGTTCTTCCTCTCAGTTCCAGCAAGGCCTCCACATGGCTGGCTCCAGCTCCCCCATGTTCTTTCTCCTGCTCTCAATTCTGTCGTTGGCCCCCATGTATCTTTGAACCATATATCACTCCCCTCCCTCCACCAGCATACAGGCCCCCTTCCTGCCTCCTTCTTTTCCCCACATCTGTTGGCAAATTCACATTACATAAGGTTTTCAGACCAGTCCATTTATGTAAAGTGAGAACTGTCTGTACAAACAATCTTTAAGTTATCCACAGCAATGTTCCCTTCCCTTAGTATGACTATTTCAGAAGAGAATGATGAGAACTGCTTTCAAAATATCAGCCTTATATAGCAAAATAGTAGACTTCCTAAAATTCCCTATTTTTAACTTGTTCTGTGAACAATTTAAAAATCTAGTTGTGGATCACCTATGATCTGTGGACTTCTAGTTGAACCACCTCATTAAACTGAATTATTTTACTATTTGAATTTCTAATGTGATTTTAAAAAGTTTTCTTTTATTAGTCACAAGCAATGATAATTGAAGTCATTTTAATATGACAATACTCAGAGTACTGTTATTAAACATGGGCCTCTGTTCCATGAAAAGCTGGGGTCATCCACTTTAATTTTAGGCCTACCTCACTTTCTATTTGTGCTATCCCAAGACATACACACTGCAGAAGAACAAGCTCTGTAAGCTGTCCACCCAACTGCATGCTCTAGTATGGACGACAGATGTTCTTCATCCACTTGGTCTTTCCTGTGTGGCTGGGCAGGCCAAAGTCTTGAGTGGTTACAAATCTCTTCCTTGAACCTCCGCAATGCTTTTGGACTTCAGCAATCAGCACAATGTCATCCACAGATTTCTTACATGGCAACACGAATCACAACAGTTTCTGAAGACCTGAAGTATCACATAAAAGGCAATAAGAGAGAGGCCCGAGGTGGGTGTGAAAAGAACACAACTTATAAGTAACGCAGAACTTCGAGCAGAAGCAAGAGATGTAGTCAGGAAAACGGATGAGAGGAATGGAAGACGGGCTGGTGAAATGGTCAGGGCAATCAGCAACAAGAGAACAATCTGAGCACTCTGCTGATTTCCTTACAATGTCAGAAGAAAATAAGAAAGCTCCCCAACAAGCTGAGTGACCTCCATGTGGGGCACTTATGGGAGAACATCGACAGAAACCCCACAGGCGAGATGGCTTGCACTCCACCACTGGAGTGAACATCCAAACCAAGCCCACAGACCGCACTTACTGATATTCTCTTCTAAGGTCAAAGACTGGTAAATTCATTTTAAAAACAGGCTTTAAAATATGTTTTTCTATCTAGATTTTCTCATTCATCTCTCTTACCCCTCCCTTATAATATAGGATTTCTTTTAAAAGGAGAAAAAAAAGAGGAAGAGAAAAATGCAGCAAAACCAATCAATACATCAAAAAACTCATGAAATGATATGCAACGTCCAATACCTGTGGACACTCTGTTCTTGTAAAGCAGTATGGGGAAGGGTGTCCTCTAGTCTTTGTTCTTTATAATTTCACAACATTCACTTTTTGTTGTTTTGTGATGGGATTCTGCGCACTTATAATGTTATAGTCTTTTGTGTAGATTGGTAAATAATGAAGCAATAATTTCTGAAATAGGATAACATCCACCTATAGATCAAGGACATGTGGAACACAGACTATCTTAAAGTTTCCATTGAAAATTCACAGCCAATGACATACATGACAAACAATACTTCTCTGGTTACCATTTAAATCCAATGTAATTCATAAACATGACAAACACAGACCCTTCTGTACATTTGAGCATTTTACTCTACACTTCTCTATGCTCACAGGTAGATCCACATGACCAGGCCCAATAAAATAATCTTCTGAGCCTTGGAAAACTGTAATTTTCTGCCAAGTTTTAGATTATTCAGGCCATATCCATTAGTCAGTCAACATGCATTTAAGTGCCTACTATGTGCCAGGTATGCCACTAAGGGCTGTGATACAAAGAAAGGCAAAAGACCTGCTCTCAAGAAACTCCAGAGTCTAATCAGAGTGAAAGTTTAAAATATTTGGGTTCTATTCTACAGAAATATCTCAATCTGCTCCTACTAGGGCATCTAAACAGGGTTACTCTACTTTAAGTTATGACCCCAATGAACAAAACGTGATGGAATAACAGACTGAATCAGAGGGCAACAATTCATTTCCAATTCCATGAGAATTAATGTTGGACTTTTTCTCTGCGGTTAGGTTGGATCACTCTAAGCCTAGTTATCCCTCTCATTTTTGGTGGAAAGGTAGGGGCAGTACTACAAAAAGAGGTGTGTGTGTGAATAGGCGAATGGACTTCTGAAGCTGCTAAAGAAATACATCACCCATGTTTTGTGTCCAAAATTGCAGGTCTCAAGAACTATTCTATTCTAATTCTATTTGTCATAGTAAAAGTAAATTTTTGTTCTTCAGTTTAACCATTAAAGTCAATTTATTCAGGCACTACAGAAGTTCAGTATGTAGAAATCACAGTTCACAATTTCAACCTGTCCTCCTCTTCCCCTGTCCCCATCTCTTACTTCCAGATCATTTTCATTCCATAATTTTAAAATTCCAGTAAAGAATTTTATTTCCAAATATTAAAAAAATTGATTAAAAAAATCTGCTCTAGAAATTGAGCAGGAATATGTTCTTTACGTACATAAGGATAAAGAATTACTCAGACACAAAATGAAGATTTTTTTGAACTCTGAATAAGAATTCTTTAAACTCTAAGAACAATTAAAACTATAGACATTTTAAATCTCCATGTAGTAGGTACTTCAAAATGCTGAACTGTTGCCACATTGGGCAGTAATTTCATCAAGATTTGGACACCAAGACCAGTTAGATCAGTAGTTGTATAGAAGATGTCCTTTTAGGATAACTCTGGGTTTCTGCAAGAACTGCATGAAATGAATAAAAATTATCAGAGTGAAATAAAGCCCATTAATCTTTAAACAAGAAGAAATTATACAACTTTATATAACAGTTTAAGACATTTTATACCACCTCTAACACAAGTATGTTACCGACGTGGAAATCAATTTGGGGAATTACATGAACATTAGACATGCAGTTTAATTCATGGTATTACTTGACAAATTATGTACTGATATGCTGCAAACAAGTATTTTTCACAAAGCATTTACAATAAACATTGAGGGAAGTGATTTCAATACAAATTTACGGTGCACGGCTTTGGTTAATTTTAGCTTAAATCCATCCGTCACTAGAAATATTACCACAACACTGTAAATTAACTGCAAACAAAATACACTTTTAAAAAGTGCTGCTAGAGTCTTAGCGTGTCAATCCAACCTGCACAAACGCTGCCAATTACACTAGAGTCTTCCCTTCACAGAGACACTAAGTTGGCTACAATGACCGTTTCCATACACTATAGGGAACTGAAAGGCTGAGACTCCATCACAGCCTTTACTTTACTCTGGAAATCTGAAGATATCACAGTTAAGGCCAAGTATTACAGAACTTAAGAGTTGGAGCAGACCTCCTAGATCTTCTGAGCCCATGCCCTTTATTTTACAAATGAGCAATTTTAAGCAGAGAAAGGTGAAGCGCCTGGCTCCATATCCCTGAGCTAGAAGGAGCCCAAGCTAGCCCAGGCCCACGGCTTCCCATCTAGGCTCCCTTCAGTAGCTGACTCCTCCTTCTGCTACAGATCAGGAATGAAGACTTTGGTGGTATTCTCAACAGTTACCTACTATTGTTTAATTTTTAAACTTTTTGAGAAATGGCATTCCCCATTCTTAGGGACACTAACCGTAAATACATCACAGCGCTGAGACATTGTAAGTAAATTCCTGTTCTGATCCAATCCTCTACTACCTACTTCTCTTTAATATAAAAAAAAAAATTATTATCCATGAGAGTATCTTCTCAAATTTTATATTTATTTCTTCATCAAAGATAAGACAACCTGAAAAATCCAGCAACATACCAAGTGACCATTATTTATTACTCACTATACATACCCTTTTGGTAGGCACCATGGGATATACATAGAAAGTATAAAACCTAATTCCTGCCCTAAAGAACTTTACATTTTGATTGAGGAGGCAAGGCATAAACATGTGCCAAAAGGGAAAAAAGTGACGATCCAGTATAAGCAAGGAATATGCTAAGTGGTGCATATGGTGGAACTGCAGTGGGATTTCGGGGAGAGAGAAATCTTTTACAGCTTGAACTCTGTCTAGATCCCCACTGAACCACAACTGAGTGCCTGCCTCTCCTTGCCTCAGTTTCCTCATCTGTAACTCTCATGACAGGGTGGATTGAATTCAGAGATTTCTAAGGTTTTTCCGAGCTCAAAGGAGCCCCAGCAGCTTGAAAATCTTACAGGCAGCCAGGAGAGGAAAAGCATAATAACCGGGGGTTCAGCAGAGCCTTCCTGTAGAATCCAGCCGTGTAAGCGACACTGCACAGACCACAGGGTCAATCAAGCACAAACACTGTATGTCAGAGAGCGTGAAACAAACGCTGGGGAAACAAAGAAAGGCAGACAGAGTCTGCCTCCAAAAACATGTTCTAATAGGAGATACCTGTCATTAGTCAACAAATACTTATGAAAAATAGCTCACATTTATACAGCACTTTAAAGTTTGCCAAAAGCTTTATAAATATTATCTTATTTTAGCCTAACAGCCCTGGGAAGTGGGTGTTTTATTATCCCCATTTTACAGATGAGAAAACTGAGAAAAATAGAGGTTAAGTGACTTGCCCAGGGTCACACAACCATTAAGTGTCTGAGGTCTAAGGACTCCATCCATTGTGACATCTGGATAACTTTATTAAGCACTTCTGTACCGTGTGCCAAGGACTGTGTTAAGGAATGGGCATACAAAGACAAGTTCCTCAAGAAGCTTGTATTCTAATGAGGCAGACAACTTATAAGATAAATATGGGCAGAGATAGGTGACCCGGTGACGGGTGACCTTAACAGGAAGGTGTCAGCAGGGAGGAGGAGTAAATCCCCTGCCTGAGCCTCAGGAGGCAGAAGGGAGTAGGGGAAGCATTCCATGCATGGGGGACAGTCAGTAAAAAGACATGAGTCAAGGAGATGAGCACGGAGGGGAAGAAAGGCAGAGTACAGCTACCAAACCTGGTCCCAGGCTCAGCAATGAAAAATTCCTTTGAGGTTATCAACCCCAACACCCTTATTTTTTTTATTTTTTTAAATTTATTTTCAGTGTTCCACAATCACTACCACACAACCTAGATTTTTCTTTCCCTGCCTCCCCCCTCCGCCTCCTCCCTTCCTCCCCAACACAGCTTACAATTTTATATAGGTTCTACACATACATTCTTATTAAATACATTTTCACCATAGTCAAGTTGTACAGAAGAATTAAAATGAATGGGAGAAATCATATACCAAACTAAAATATAATACAAAAGAAAATGATCTGCTACATTCTATGACCAATGTGGAAGTCATTTTGCCTTAAAAAAACCATTGGGAATTTTTTAAGTCCTTGCATTGCAATGAAGTTCTAAGTCTACCAGAAAAAATCCTCGCACACTCTGGTCGTTGCTGTGTACAAAGTTCTTCTGGTTCTGCTCCTTTCACTCAGCATCAGTTCGTAGAAGTCTTTCCAGGCCTCTCTGAAGTCTTGTTCATCATTTCTTATGGCACAATAGTATTCCATTGCATTCATATACCATAATATATTCAGTCATTTCCCAATTGATGGGCATCCCCTTGATTTCCAGTTTTTGGCCACCACAAAGAGAGCTGCTAGAAATATTTTTGTACATGTCGGACTCTTTCCCATTTTTATGACCTCTTTGGGATAGAGTCCCAGAAGTGATATTGCTGGGTCAAAGGGTATGCACATTTTTGTAGCCCTTTAGGCATAGTTCCAAATTGCTCTCCAGAATGGTTAGATTAGCTCACAGCTCCACCAACAATGTATTAGTGTTCCAACTCTCCCACATCCTCTCCAACATTTATTATCTTCCTGTTTTGTCATGTTAGCCAATCTGATAGGTGTGATGTGGTACCTCAGAGTTGTTTTGATTTGCATCTCTCTAATCAAAAGTGATTTAGAGCATTTTTTCATATGGTTATAGATATCTTTAATTTCTTCCTCTGAAAATTGCCTGTTCATATCCTTTGACCATTTATCAATTGTTGAATGACTTGTATTCTTGTATATCAACACCCTTATTTTACAGAAAAGAGAACAAGGAAACAAAAATTCAGTCAATCATCCAGTGAACGCTAATTCAGAGCCTACTATATGACTTTGTATAACAGGCATCATAATGCTTGCCTTCTTAATGAGTGGGAAAGGGAGAATTTTGCAACTTGAATTTTAAAATGAATATAGAAAAGGAAGAAAAAAACAATTAAAAACCAATCTAGAGGATAAGGAAATACACTTCTCATGTCAGAGAGGAGGGAGAGTGCTAACAAAAATGTGTATGTGGTCACCATACTGGATGCTGTGACCTAATTATCTTTCTTTGTCACAAGGTAGAGTTTAAAGAGAAAGGTTTTGTTTTGGGAGTGGGAAAAGGTTTCCCCCCCCCAAATAACTATGGATATAAAGACAAAGGCATCAATAAAACATATTGCAGACAACCCACCCCTCAAAAAAAAAATTGAGCCTACTATGTACTAAGCATTGTGCTAAGCCCCAGAGATACAAAAAGGGGCAAAAGTCAGTCTCTCTGCCTTCACAGAGTTCACAATTGAGAGGGAGATGACAAGCAAACAAATATTTAAAAACAACCTATATGAATGATAAATCAGAAAAATTAACAGAAGACAGGCACTAGAATTAAGAGGGGTTGGGGAAGACTTCCTGTAGAAGATGGGATTTTAGTTGGGATTTGAAGAAAGTCAGTAGGTAGAGAGGACAAGAGAGTACATCACGGGTATGGTGAATAGACAGAGAAAATGACTAGAGCCAAGAAATAGAGTGTCTTGTGCATGGAAGAGCCATGATCATTAGAACCAAGAGTGCACAGCAGGGAGTAAAGTTTTCTAAGACTGGAAAGGCAGGCATGGGCTAGGCGATCAAGGGCTTTGAATGACAAAGAATTGTGTATTGGGGGGGAAGGGGTTAAGAATAGCTGGACCTGGGGAGGCAAGGTGTGTGTGGAAAGGGCACTCAGAAGTCAAGTCACTGGCTGGGAAAATGCCCAGAAAAGGGGGAAAAAAATAAGACCACAGAAGGTTACTTTCTTGGTGAACAGGCATTTCCCCCCTTCCTTTCTGATGAGGAAGAACAATGCTTACCATCAGGGAAAGATGTAGAAATCAAGGCTTATGTATCCCAAACATCCAAAAGAAATATTCTATGGGCTCAGGCCAATGGAAGAGCTCAAAAAGGAGTTTGAAAATCAAGTAAGAGAGGTGGAGGAAAAACTGGGAAGAGAAATGAGAGACATGCAAGAAAAGCATGAAAAGCAGGTCAACACCTTGCTAAAGGACACCCAAAAAAATGCTGAGGAAAATAACACCTTGAAAAATAGGCTAACTCAATTGGCAAAAGAGGGTCAAAAAGCCAATGAGGAGAAGAATGTTTTCAAAAGCAGAATTAGCCAAATGGAAAAGTAGGTTCAAAAGCTCACTGAAGAAAACAGTTCTTTCAAAATTAGAATGGAACCCATGGAGGCTAATGACTTTATGAGAAACCAAGAAATCACAAAGCAAAACCAAAAGAATGAAAAAATGGAAGATAATGTGAAATATCTCATTGGAAAAACAACTGACCTGGAAAATAGATTCAGGAGAGACAATTTAAAAATTATGGGACTCTCTAAAAGTCATGATCAAAAAAAGAGCCTAGACATCATCTTTCATGAAATTATCAAGGAAAACTGCCCTGAGATTCTAGAACCAGAGGGCAAAATAAGCATTCAAGGAATCCACCAATCACCACCTGAAAGAGATCCAAAAAGAGAAACTCCTAGGAACATTGTGGCCAAATTCCAGAGTTCCCTGGTCAAGGAGAAAATATTGCAAGCAGCTAGAAAGAAAGAATTCAAGTATTGTGGAAATACAATCAGGATAACACAAGATCTAGGAGCTTCTACATTAAGGGATCGCAGGGTGTGGCATATCATATTCCAGAAGTCAAAGGAACTAGGACTAAAACCAAGAATCACCTACCCAGCAAAACTGAGTATAATACTTCAGGGGAAAAAATGGTCTTTCAATGAAATAGAGGACTTTCAAGCATTCTTGATGAAAAGACCAGAGCTGAAAAGAAAATTTGACTTTCAAACACAAGAATGAAGAGAAGCATGAAAAGGTAAACAGCAAAGAGAAGTCATAAGGGACTTATAAAAGTTGAACTGTTTGCATTCCTACATGGAAAGACAATATTTGTAACTCTTGAAACTTTTCAGTATCTGGGTAGTTGGGGGGATTACACACACACACACACACACACACACACAGAGACAGAGAGCACAGAGTGAATGGAATAGGATGGGATCATATCTTTAAAAAATGAAATGAAGCAGTGAGAGAGAAATATATTGGGAGGAGAAAGGGAGAAATGGAATGGGGCAAATCATCTCTCATAAAAGAGGCAAGCAAAAGACTTTTTAGTGGAGGGAAAAGAGGGGAGGTGAGAGAAAAACATGAAGTTTACTCTCATCACATTCGACTAAAGGAAGGAACAAAATGCACACTCATTTTGGTATGAAAACCTATCTTACAATACAGGGAAGTGGGGGATAAGGGGATAAGCAGGGTGGGGGGGAGGATGGAAGGGAGGGCATGGGGAGGAAGGAGCAATTTGAAGTCAGCACTCTTGGAGAGGGACAGCATCAAAAGAGAGAACAGAAGCAATGGGGGACAGGATAGGATGGAGGGAAATATAGTTAGTCATACACAACATGACTATTATGGAAGTCATTTGCAAAACTACACAGATATGGCCTATATTGAATTGCTTGCCTTCCAAAGGGAATGGGTGGGGAGGGAGGGATGAAGAGAAGTTGGAACTCAAAGTTTTAGGAACAACTCTCGAGTACTGTTCTTGCCAGTAGGAAATAAGAAATGCAGGTAATGGGGTATAGAAAGTTATCTGGCCCTACAGGACAAAAGAGAAGATGGGGACAAGGGAAGGGAGGGATGATAGAAGAGAGGGCAGATTGGTGATAGGGGCAATCAGAATGCTCGGTGGTTTGGGGTGGGGAGAGGGGACAAAGGGGGAGAAAATTTGGAACCCAAAATTTTGTGAAAATCAATGTTAAAAGTTAAATTAATAAATTAAAAAAAACAGAATAGTTGGATCTGGATCTCAGAAAAATCACTTCGATGGTTAAATGGAAGGCTGGTCGAATGGAGGAAGGATTGGAGTGGGGAGGAAAGTTTAGAGGGAAAGATACTAAGTCATGTTTTGGACATACTGAGTTTAAAATGCCTGAGCTATCTAGTTCAAGATGTTTGAAAGGCAGTTGGAGATGTGAGAGTGGTGGTCAGCAGCGGAATTAGGACAGGATAGGTAGATTTAAAAATCATCAGCACAGAGCTGGCAATTAAATTCACAGGAGCTGATGAGATCATCAAGTAGTATATAGGAAGAAAAGGGTCCAGGACAGAACCCTATGAGAACATCATCTGGATGAGGATCCAGAAAAGGAGGTAGAGAAGAAGTAGACAGGGAGGAGGAGAATCAGGACAGAGTAAAGTCCCCAAAACCTAGAGAGAAGACAGTATCAAGGAGAAAATGGTGATAAACAGCACCAGAGGCTGCAGCGAGTTTGAGTAGAGTGAGAATTGTTAACAAGCCACTGGATTTGACAATGAAGAGATCACTGGTAACTTCAGAGAGCAATGTCTGGTGGAACAGATGAGATTGGAAGCCAGGCTGATCATAAGGGGCTGAGGGGAGAGAGAGTAGAGACAGCTATTATTGATGGTCTTTTAGGAATTTAGCCAAATAGGGCAGAAAAGGTGTAAGATTCTGAGAATGAGGGAGAGCCAGAAAGATTTAAGTCATAGGTAGATCAACAGGCTATAGGTAATAAGTAGCGTAAGTGGGGTTACAACCTCTTGCCTCAATTTCCTGATAAAAATGCGGATAATAATACGTGTGCTACCTACTAAACAGGACTATTTTAAGAATCAAATGAAATGTGTGTAAAGCACTTCGCAAACTTTGTGCATGCTGTGTCAGCCATTTTCTTTGAGGTTTAGACCAATGATTATATTAGCATAGGGAACCAGCTCCTGAATGAGAAGAGGCCCTCTACCAAGGAGGGTCAGCATGTTCTAGGCAGTTTATAGTCTTAGAGAGTTGCCTGGGGGCACTGTCCAGGGCACTAGAATTATCAGTATTATGAAACTATGGTTAGGGAAGGCTTCAAAAAGGAGGTGAGCAGTGAACTGGTAATCTGGAAGGACAGGTAGGATTCTGAAAGTGGGAAGAGACGGGAAGTGTGTTCCAAACCAAGGGAACAAGCCACAGGATTAAAGCAGTGTTTCTGGAATTAGGGAGCAACATTCATAATTAACTGAAGGAGGTTAATTGGGAGAAGATATAGGTAACTGTTCCATGAGTTAAGGCATGAGGTTAACAAAGGCCTGGAATAAGATGCTGGTGACAAAGAATAAAAAGAAAAGATCTGAGAAACAGAAAGGAAGAATTGGAAGACTGATTCCACATGATTATTAAGGAAAAGTAATAATCAAACCAAGCTTGGATCTAGGATGACTACTTAAACTTACTCTGCTTTTTTCTAAATTCTGGTCTAATCAGTAAGTAGCCTAACAATGGTTTCTGTTGACCTTCGGCAACTGCCTGGCTCAATTTGCTTTTCTTCACTGGGTTATATATTTCTAATACAGGGAACCCAAGTAAGTTTTGAGCACGTGATTGAGAAAGAAGGGTTTAAAAAAAGACCAACATACTTTATGGCATCAATAATAAAATTTTGGCTTAAGAACTATCCTGCCATCTCTGTTCACATTATGTGCAGATATTTCAGTCATATTTTGCACACTGGAATATGACTCTTGTAAAAATCCTACATAAATGCATGTACTGATGTATTCCTTCGTTGATTTATTTAAATAATAATAATAGTGTCTCCATTAGGATTTTTGTATGGACCCCATACGAGCATCCTCTACTTCATTCCAGAGGTAATTCATTCCAATCTGGAATAGCTCTCACTGTTGTTAAAAGTTTTTTATGTCACTTCAGTCTAAACGAAATAATGAACAGTACCAAGACCTGTCTGGAGAAGCTGTCTTACTTCCCCTTCAATCTACTCTACGCCTAAATGGACCACCTTGTTCCAGAAGAAAGTAACTTCCCCCTACTCAAACCCTCCCTAAAGCAAGGAAAGGTGGTTCACCTGGCTTCCCTGAATGCAAAGTAAACAGGAGGATCTGAGATGCCAACAAAATCCTGGAGCAGGTGTCCTCAAACTGCAATGCATGCTTTAAAGAATCTTTAATGTGTAAAGACACTCTCTCAAATAACAGAAAGGCAGCTTAATTTACAAAGGAACTATGAGATCACTTGGACAACTCATAGAACCTTTGGGCCTCAGTTTCCTCATCTGTAAAATGAAGGAGTTGATCAAATGACCTCTCTAAGGTCCTTCTAATTCTAAATCTATGATTTTTAAAATAATTTACCAAGTTGAAATTGTCATTTTCCCAACTTCCTGCACATGACATTCTCTGAATTTTTTTCTCCTCTTTATTATTGATCCAGAATCTCTGTACAGAAGAACCAAAAGGCAATAAAAAGCCGTTCAGAAATTTCTGCTGGGTCAAGCAGTTCACAAACAATGGTCCATCTACCTCTCTGTGCTAGAGACTCCCAACAATCACAATGCTTATCACATCACTCTTTATTACCCCTTTTCAATAGAGAAAACCAGAGTCTTTTTTTCCCTCTGTCTGTACCCCACACATCATCTTGGACTCAATAAAGCCAAAGTGATGCCTAGATTACCAAATTTCTTCAAACCAATTCAAAATGTTCATCTCCCCCAAAGCCACACCAGTTCACCAAAAATGAGATTTTCCCCTTCAGGCAAAACAAAAACATTCACTCTCAACCCTACAAAATTATTCTCTACTACATTTCAAACATCCTTACCATCATGACTTCCCCCTTGAATTACTGACTTCAATTCCTAGACCCCTTCCAGCATGATGAGATTCACAGCCCTTACAATAACCAAAAACCATTAAAAACAAAACAGCCCTTTCATTCAGCTCTGGTCCTGTCTCAAAATCCACTTTTCCACATACAAGAATAACTCTACCTTGCAATATTTAAAAGCTTTCAGATATGTTTTCATTTGATTCTTACAACAACTGTAGGTTAAGTAGAACAAATGTTATTACCTTGGCTTGACAACTGAGGAAAACTAAGGCTCAGAGGAGGCTAAGTAACTTGGTGGAGGTCACATGGCTACTAAGTGGCAATTCCAAGTAGAAGCCTGGCTTCCTAGGCCCCTGCTCTTTTCTAAAACCCTTGTCACCCATAATGGGGCAGGCAAGATCGCTGCAAGGTCTGGGAATCAGAAAATCTGTATTTGTGGTTCTGGCGTCCATTCATGTATTTACTTACTTACTGAGTGAACCTGGGTGGGTCATTTGGTTTCTTCCAGACTAGGTTTCCTCTTTTGTTAAATGGGGATAATACTTGCACCCACTTCACAGGGTTATTAGAAAACCTTAAAGTGCTATAAAAGTATGAGCTCTTCTTATCATTCCCCCAGAATTTCTTAAGAAAATAACTGTTACAACATGACGAATGTGGAAATATGTTTACAAGATTGCACATGTATAACATATTAGATTGCTTGCTGTCTTGGGGAGAGGGATAGAAGGGAGAAAAAATTTCTAAGTTTTATTTAAAAATGAACATTGAAAACTAACTTTACATGTAACTGGAAAAAATAAAATACTATTTTTAAAAATAAAAAAGAATATAGCTGTTACCAAGTAACATTTTTCTCAAAAAATTTACGACCACTTTTTCTATTCTTTCCAAGACTCTTAACAAAATCCCATTTCTGGATTCGTTTTGTTCTTCCCCCAAAGCCTAATTTTGACTACCACCATAGTAACAGCTCTCCAAATCCCAACAGACAACCCTGTTCCTAAAAGGAGACTTCTCATGCTTATTTCCAAAATACTGTCTTGAGGACTCAGTAAACTGTTGATTCAGAAATTCTAAAAGTGGGGTTTGGATTCTTTCTAGTTTCACAAATCAGATGACCCATATTAAGGGAACAGTTAATATGACAAATCCATGGTCTTGAGGCATTAATCTGGGTCTGGCTTCAATGTCCCCATAACTTCTTTTCTATAAGTTTCCTAAACAATTCTCTCCTCATAAGTTGCTAGATAATCCAGTAGAAAGATCCCTGGGTGTTAAAGCCTAAGGACCTATATATTCAAATCCCATCTGTAATCTATTAATGAATGAATTTAAAAAAGCATATGTTTTACTGTGCTGAACACTCTGGCTACAAATACACTAAAAAAAAAAAAAAGTCTCAGCTCTCAAGGGGACAACAAACACATCAAAAGAGCCCAGAAGTCCTCCGGGGCTGTGGAGGGGCAGATGGCAAAACCTAGGAGTCCTCAGAGTATACTAGCAGGCTAGACAGCAGTGACCCAGGTATAGTGGCAGGGTCGATGTTAAGGCCTTGCTGTTCAGTTATGTCTCAGTGACCGTCTGGGGTTTTCTTGGCAAAGACACCGGTGTGTCATTTTTTTCTCCAGTTCATTTTATAGGTGAGGAAACTGAGGCAAACAGAATCAAGTGACTTGCCCCACTAAGTAAGTGTCTGAGGCAAGATCTGAACTCAGATCCTCCTGACTCCAACCCCAATGCTCTATCCACAGTGCTCTGCCTCCAATTCTCTTGAGGGCTGTAGTTGGTGACTCCCAGACACACTGACAAGTTAGAGACTGCACAGCCTGAGGTCATGGAAGAGGGAGTTGCATCTCTTAAAAGATCTTTGCATCTGTAAGCTTGGGCAAGTCATTTACCTAACCAACCAGTCATACAAGCATTTATTTCCCAAGCACTGCGCTGGGTCCTACGGATGAACATAACATAACAAGGAGTTCACATCTCTAAAGTGAGGGGATTGGATTCGCTGCTTTCTAAGGTCTCTTCCATCCAAGACCCCATAATCTAGGATCTCACAGCCCCACACTTACAACTACAGCCTTGAATCTCAGGCTCCTGCCTGCTTGGCCAACTCCCTCCTAGTCCCCTCCAGAACTCTGTATCCCCAACACAACTTCTCAATTCTGACTGCGGCCCCCTCTTTTATCTCTCGCTTCTGCTTCCCTGCATCCTACCACACTCTTCTGCCCAGCAGCCTTCCCGGGGCCACAAGCCAGCCTGACCACCAACTCTGAGGTCGTGTGGGACAATCACTGAGCCAGGGCGCTCCAAGGCACCCGGGCCAACCAGTCACTTCCCTCCTCTGGACAGTGCTGGGGATGTTGCTTGCACTACCCATCTGGCAGGGCCCCATTCTCCATCCCCTCTCCCGCCCTCCCCTTCATTTCCTTACTCTCTTTTGGGAAGCTGGGACCACTGACCAGTTTTGTTTGGGGGAGAGGTCATTCCTGCCACACTGGTCTCCAATGTCTCTTCCTCCCCCCACTCTGTGTATATGTGTAGCCTGTGCTCGACGGTTCCCCAGCCCCTGTTCCTCTCCTCCCCCCCAAGTCAAGGACTATTGGCTCCAACACTCCCATCCTCATCCCTAGCATCTGCTCCTGTACCCCGAGTCTAGGGGACTCATTTACCCCAACACAGCCACACAACTCTGGGGCTGCCCCCTTCTAGCGTCGGGGGGGTGTGCCTGCCCGCCCCGCTCCCAAACTGTTGAACACGGGGGGCCCCGTCACCCCTCCCTCCTCACAACAGCGTTCCCCAAACCCCACGGGAGAAGTCACCCCCGTAACGCCGGGTGGTCTCGGACGCTGGCAGCCCCCGGGCCCGCACAATCACCGCCCCGAGCACTCGGGCCCCCGGCCCCATCCTCCCTGACCCCCGAGCTCTCCTGGCCGTGCCCGGCCGCCCCGGCCCACCCCCCGGGCGCCTCACCACGAGTAGGTCTGCTCCGCCATGGCGCTCGGGGCTGCGGGCCTCGTCCTCCGGCTCGGGCTCGTGTGCGGCGCTGCTCGGGCGGGGCTGCGGGGCCGGGCAGGCCGCGGCGGGGCCGGGCCGGGCCTCGTCCTCCTCCGCGGGCCTCGCTCCTCCGCGGGCCGCGGGCGGCGCCGGCCTCGGGCGCACTCTCACCGGCCTCCTCCGCGGCGGCGGCGGCTCCGCGGCGGCTCCGATCCCAACATGGCGGCTCCGCGGCGGCGGGGCCTGGGCCTCCCTCGGGCTCTCCCGGCGGCGGCGGCGGCAGCGGCGGCGGGCGGGGAAGGGAGGCGGGCGGGCGGGGAGGGGCAGGCCCGCGGCGGCGGCGGCGGCGGCGGCGCTACAGGCTCCCTCACTGGCCCCGGGGCGCCGCGCTCGGGCGGCGGCGGCGGCGGCGGCGGCCGGGGCTCATGGCCGGCTGAGGCTCGCGGCAGCAGCGGCGGCGCTCGCTCGTCCGCTCGTCCCCTCGTCCGCTGGCTCGCTCCCTCTCTGGGTCTCGGCTCCGCTCCGCTCCCCGCCCGCCCGCGAGCCTGCGAGCCTCGAGCCAGCCAGGGGCGGCGCGAGGGGGAGAGCGCGAGCCTGCGGCCTCCGCGCGCTCACGTGCCCAAACACGCTCACGTGACGCGCGACGCCGGCCCCGCCCCCGGGCGCCCGGCCGGCCTCCCCGCCGCGGCCGTTTGTCTCTCCTGCCCCGCCTGCGGCGCGCGGGGCTCGGAAAGAGCCGGAAAGAGCGCCCGGCGCCCGCTGCCCCAGCCCCCACCATCCCCGTGGGCTCCCCCGGGGCTCTGCCCGCACCTCTCGGAGTGTCTCCTCCGTTCTTTCCTGTCTGTCTCTATGTCTGTGTGTCTGTCTGTCTGTCTCCCCATCTCTGTCTCTGTCCCCCTCTTGCTGAAACCCAGCAGACACCATAGGAGGCTGCGGGGGCAGCTCCCTGAGAAGAGAAGGAAATGCACGATCTTCGGAGCTTCGGTCCTCCCGGAGTCCGCAGACCGGACTAAAAGCTGGAGATCCGAGAGGCCCCGAGACACAACTGGGAGTGCCCTGGTAACGGGGCACCCCGGATAATGAGAGAGAGAAATCAGGGGGTCTTCCGAGGTCCGACTAGAGCGCAACAAGCCACCCACAGACAGACAAACACAAAGCAGACTCGAAAGAAATCCGGTCCTCAGGGGTGGCTTTCAATTGTATCTTCCCAGAAATAGGTTGGATACTTTGTATCTACTTTCTCTCTTTTCAGGGAGCCGGCGTTGCTGAGGGAAAAGGGTTTCAACTGGAAAGTCTCAGACATACTTTCTGTGGGATTCGGGGCTTCCCTTCACCTCTCCCAGCCCCCAGGCAACTCCCTAAGACTTATCAGTTACAGACACCTAGTGCCTGATCTGCAAAATGAAATCCCAAGTCTTGGACCCAAAATATCCTGTTTGGACTTATCTGTGTGTATGTTGTTTTCAAACAGTGTGTTGCAAGCTTGTGCCCGATTCTCCCTTTCCCTCCTTCCTTACGCCTCCTGGCTTCCCCTGGCTTCTTTCAAGTCCTTGTTAAAATCGCACCTTCTGCAAGAAACCTTTGCTATTACCCGATAATCAATCAATCAACAAACATTTATGAAACACGTGCTGAGCACTGAGTATAAACCTAGGGCCTTTTCTGATTAGTTCCAATTTATCCAGTCTCTAGCTTGTTTCTGTTGCTTCTCTGTAGATTCTAAGTTCTTTTGTCTTTCTTTGTACCCCGGGCACTTAGCACACTGCCTGGTGCATAGTAGACATTTAAAGGCTTCTTGGATCAGACTGAATCGAATGTGTGATACAGAGAGCACAGTGCTTGGAGCTATAATAAACCCCAGCCCTGCCACTGGGTAGCTGTGACTCCCCTCCAGATATGTGGGAGCCTCATTCTGCTCAGAGCCGAGGGAGCTTCTTCCGACAGACTCTTGGAGAGCTGACAAGGAACCAATGTAAAACTGTCCCATTACTGTCTTTAAGCCTCCCACTGAAGGGTTATGTGGTAGAAGGGCAGCTAGGTGGTGCAGTGGATAGAGCACCAGTGCAGGAGTCAGGAGGACCTGAGTTCAAATCTCACGTCAGACACTTGACACTCACTAGTTGTGTGACCTTGGGCAAGTCACTTAACCCCAATTGCCTCATCCTGGGTCATCTCCAGTCATCCTGATGAATATCTGGTCATTGGATTCAGATGGTTCTGGAGGAGAAGTGAGGCTGGTGACCTGCATGGCCCTCGCTCAAAACAAAGTCTAGTGCGAGTCATGTCATATTTCTCTGATGGCATGGTCTTCTTCAGCAATGGAGGATGAACGCAAACATGTGGTAGAAAGGAAGGAGTGCTGGCTTCAGAAGGCTCCAGAAGGCTGGAGTCTGCCATTTATGATTTGTGCCAGTTTTTTAAGGGAAATTTATAGCAAGTTTTAAGGTTTGCAAAGTGCTCACCTGTGTTATCTCATTTAACGTTCACCACCCTGTGAGGTAGATGCTATCAATCTCCCCATTTTACAGGTGAGGAAACAGGTTGAAAGAGATTAAGTGACTTGCCCAAGGTCACATTTGTTGTGTTAAATCATATCCCACTGTGTTACCCTCTGTACCATTGTCTATGAAGTTTTCTTGGCAAAGATACTGGAGTGGTTTGCCATTTCTCCACTAGATGAAGTCAAACAGGGTTATGTGACTTACCCAGGGTTACCCAGCTAGTAAGGGTCTGAGGCTGGATTTGAACTCAGGTCTTCCTGACTCTAGGCCCAGCACTAGCTGCCTTGCCAAGGTCACATAGATGAGAATTATCAGAGACAAGATTCGAATGGGGGTCTTCCAAATCTAACACTGTGCCACTTAAACTTTAAAGTTTACAAAGTACTTTATATATTTTGTCTCATTGGATGCTCAGGTCAACCATACGAAGTAGGTATACAAGGTATTCTTTCCATTTTACAAAATAAGAAACAAAATAATCAACAGAGACTAAATGACCGACCCATGTTCATATAACTGATGTCAGAGGTAGAATTAGAATTTATGTCTTTTAAATTTATGATTCCTAAAGTCCATTACGGCTATAAACCTGTGATTCAATTGGATTCAGTAGGGAATTATTGAATACCTACTATGTATAAGACTCTGTCTAATCACTTTAATTCTATGGCAACCCTCCTGGAGGATAGGACAGAGTACAAGGCTATAAATTGACAGAGGATGATACAGGCTTTATAGCTGGAAGAGATTTGGTAGTCATTAGGTCAAACTCAATTTA
This sequence comes from Notamacropus eugenii, assembly GCF_028372415.1. Classification (NCBI taxonomy): domain Eukaryota; kingdom Metazoa; phylum Chordata; class Mammalia; order Diprotodontia; family Macropodidae; genus Notamacropus; species Notamacropus eugenii. The sequence continues at coordinate 24,377,280 of NC_092875.1, read as the reverse complement.
TAAATGGAAAAACTGTGACACCCAAAGTCACTCAGGAAGTAGAAAAGCAAGGAAAATAGGAACCACAGCAACACAACTTAAAGGTATGTAACCCTTTAAGGTTTACAAGTCATCTTCCCTACAACCACCCTGCTTCAAAGGTAAACTCTGCAAGGATTATTAAACTCCTTTTACTTATGGGGAAACTAAGTCACGGAGAAGTGATATGACCTGACCAAGGCCATATAAGTAAGGGTTGGGGCTGAGATTCAAATCCTATCTCCTGATCTTTACTCAATAATGCAGAAAATCACTAACTTTAGAACCAGAAGAGATCTTAGTGGTCATCTGGTCCAATCCCCTTTTACAGACAAGGAAACGGAAGCCCGAAATGTATCAAATACCCAAGGCACAGGTAGTAAGTAGTAGAGATAAGAACATAAGATTTAGAGCTGAATGGGACCTTAGAGTTTATTTGATCCCATCCCTTTTATTTTATATTTCCCTACCTCTGTGCCTGAAATGCGCTCTCTCCTCACCTCTGCCACTGGGAATCTCTAGGTTCCTTCAAGACTCTGATCCCATGGGGAGCCTTTCCTAATTCCTTTAGTTAGGAATGTGCTGCCTCCTTTTCATCTTCCCCTTCTTCCTCCTCTACTTTTCTAATTGTGTATCTACTTACTGTATCCTCTCTCACCTGGCAGAATGTAAAGGCCTTGAAGGTAGGCACCATCTCTCATTCTTTGTATGTCTACCACCTAACATATAGGGACAGCTAGGTGGTGCAGTGGATAAAGCACCAGTGCAGGAGTGAGGAGGACATGAGTTCAAATCTCACCTCAGATACTTGACACTCACTAGCTGTATGACCTTGGGAAGTCACTTAACCCCAATTGCCTCATCCTGGGTCCTCTCCAGTCATTCTGATCTGGTCACTGGATTCAGATGGCTCTGGAGGAGAAGTGAAGCTGGTGACCTGCACAGCCCTCCCTCACTCAAAACAAAGTCAAGTGCAAGTCACGTCTCTGATGGTATGGTCTTCTTTGGCAACGAAAGATGAACACACACACATCTAACATATGGACTTGGATAGTATGTACTTAGGCTCATAAGATCATAGTTCCAAAGGTGGAAAGCACATAACAGGTTATATACTCCAACCCCTTCATCTTACAGCCAGTCATCCAATACACCTTTGTTAAACAGCTACTACTCTAGGCACTACGCTAAGCTCTAGGGATTCAAAGAAACCAAAGAGCAGTCCCTACTCCCTAGGATGTGAAAGTTAATAGGGAAGAGGACATGCAAACAACTATGTATAGGCAGGCTCTGTACAGAAGAGACTGGAGATTAACCATTGAGGGAAGGGATTAGCTTTAAGGGGATTTAGGAAAGACTTCTTGGAAGAGGTAGGATTTTGACTGGGACTTGAAGGAAGCCAAGGAAATCAGGAAGGCAGAGATGAGAACAGAGAACATTTCAGGCATGAAGGACAACTAGTGAAAATGCCCAGAGCTGAGAGACAGAATGTCTTGTACAAGAACCAGCAAGTCCAGTGTCGCTGGATGACAGAAGACATGGTGAGGGAAGGAGAAGGTAGGAAGAGTGTGTGTGTGTGTGTGTGTGTGTGTGTGTGTGTGTGTGTGTAGAATGAAAGAAGACTGGAAAGGGAGGGAGGCACTAGGTTACAAAGGACTTTAAATGCCACACAGATGATTTTACATTTGATCCTGGAGGTAATAGGGAACCAGCAGAGTTTGTTGAATTAAGGGGTGATATGGTCAGACTTTCCCTTTGAGAAAATCACTTTGACAGTTGAATGAAGAATGGAATGCAGTGAAGAGAAGCTTGTGAGATGAGACCAACTAGCGGATTATTGCAATAGTGATGAGGTATGAGGTGTTGAGAGCCTGAGTCAGTTGGTGGCAGGTGTGTATACAAGAGAGGTTATGAAGGTAAAATCAACCACTCCTGGCAACAAATTGGATATATGGAGAGATAAGAGTGAGGAGTTGAAGACGCCACCTAGATGGTGAGCCTGAGGACTGGGAGGATGGTGATTCAACAATAAAAAGGAAATTCAGAATAGGGTAGTGTTTGGGAGAAAATGAGTTCAGTTTTGGACATATAGACTTTTAAGATCTCTACCAGACATCCAGATCAAGATGTATAGTAGGCAGTTAGAATTGCAAGACTGTCAGCAGACAGGTTAGAGCTGGCCAGATTTGAGAATCATCAGATGGAGATGATAATTAAATTTATGGGAGTTGATGAGATCCCCAAGTGGAATAGTATGGAGGGAGAAGTCATAGCCTTGGGGACACCTACTGTTAGTGAGTATGATCTGGATGAAGAACCAGCAAAAGTGACTGAGAAGTAGTCAGAGAGGTAGGAGAGAACCAGGAGAGAAAGGTGTCCTGGAAACCTAGGGAGAAGAGAGCACCAAGAATAAAGGGTGATAATGTGTCAAAGCCTACAGAGAAGTCAAGAAGAGAGAGAACTGAGAAAAGGCCGCTAGGTTTGACAAGTAAGAGATCATTAGTAACTTGGGATAGAGCAGTTTCAATGGAATGATGAGATCAGAAGCTAGTTAAGGAGACAGTGAAAGGAAAGGAAGTGGAGGCACCTATTTTAGATAGCCTTCTAAAAGGACTTTAGACAAATAAGGAAGGAAAGATAGGGGATGGTAGCTAGTGGGGATGGACGGATCAAAGGAGGGTTTTTCTAAAGTGGGTGAGTTTTAGGCATGTTGTTAGGCAGTAAGAAAGCTGTAGACAGGGAGAGATTGAAGATAAGTGAGAGAGTTAGGGTGATGAAGATAGCAAGGGGCTGGGGAAGATGGAATGGGATCACTTGTGCATGTAGAGGGGTTAGCTTTGGTGAGAAAAGCCACCTCTTCGTGTGAGACGGGGTAAAAGACAATATGGGTAGAAAGCATCTGGGTGACATGAGATAGCGGGGAGAAAAGAGGAAGCTCTATGTGACTAGCCTTAGTTTTTCAGAAAAATATGAGGTAAGATTCTCAGCTAAGAGGGTGGGGGAGGAAGAACCATGGGAGGCTGGAAGAGAGATGAAAAGGTTTGGCTTTCCAAACCAATGCCACTGTGGTGAGTGGGACAGTGAGTCACTCAGACAGTTGTATAAGAATTGTCTTGCAGCAGTGAGGGCCCACTTAAGATTATACAACGTAAATTTGTAGTAGATCCAGTCAGCATGGTTTCATAATTTTCTCTGGCTTTGTTTAGCTGCTTGTGAGTTATAGGAACAGATGAGGGAAGTAATCCAGCCCTGAGGCTTGCCAGGGCAAGATCTTTCATAGGGTAAGGGAGGATAGTGTAGAATTGAACCATTTCACCAAATGTCAGGATAGAGAAGAAAGGAGAAGGTAGTTAGTGTAGGGGTGATGGCGTGGGAAAGAAATGAGGGGTAAAGGGATTGAAGGCTGCCATGAGGATGAAGAAAAGGAAAGGAAGAGAGAGAGAGGGAGAGGGGAGGAATGACAAAGGGTTGTGATGAGATAAGGAAATTTTAGACTTCACGAATATGGAGATGGTACATTTAGGATCCAGGGCAAGATCAAAGGTGTGACAGGTCTCTGTGTAAACATGGTGGGATGGAGGAGGAGGTCTTGGGAAATGAGTGAGTTGCGGAAATGTGAAGTTAAAGTGATTGATGGAGCATCAATATGTATGTTAAAGTCTCCTAGTGTGAGGTCAGGAAGTGGGTAGGAAAGACAGCCTGTAAGCCAGGCACTGACCTCATTGAGGAAAGAAGGGGGAGTGTCCTGGAGGTCTGGAAACAACAACTTCCAGGCTTTTGATCCTTCTGTAGATATGGATTGAATGAACTTCAAAGGAAGAGAGTTTACTGGTGATACTGGTGGAAAGTAAACTTGGAAATAGAAAAGGGAAGCAAGGAGGATTCCAACTTCCCTACCTAGACCAGGGATCTGAGAGGAAGGCAGCCAGTCCTGGAAGGGGCAGCCAGGCAGGCTGTCACAAGAAGGGTGCATAAATCTCAGTGAGAGTGAGAAGGAAGGAGTGAGAAAGGAAAAAATTTAAGTGGAAAACAAGTTTGTTATGTAGCATTCCAGAGAACACACTGGAAGTGGGGTGGGTAGCTTTAGAGTGGGGCATTGAAGGAAGGGGGTTGGGCAGTGGAGGATAGAGAATGGGTTTTGAATAATAATAGCCCGGGGTTCAGAATCGCTGGGATACAGATAATATTATTGAGTAGGAGTTTGCTAACCATTGATAAAAGAGTTTGGGTGGTTAGGAACCTCCTTAGGAGTTCAGCCTCAGGGTGTCATGCACAATTCTACTTCAGGCTAGGGCTCCAGTACTGGGAGGTGATGAAATAGCATTTCCTATCCCTGAAGGCAAGCTTGCTGGGGAGATGGGCTGAAAGAAAAGTGTGCAATGGGATCTCTCTGTCCCCTGCAGGCTTGACTGGTCTGCTTTGAACAGGAAGACCAGAGCAGACACAGCATAATAAAAGCTAACATTTACATAGCACTTTAAGGTTTACAAAGTGCTTTACAAATGTCTCATTTAATCCTCTCAACAATGCTGAGAGGTAATTGAGGCTTAGAGGTTTTGCCACTTGCCAAAGGTCACACAGCTAAGTGTCTGAAGTGGGATTTGAACTCAGAGCTTTTCATATCTAACAAGGGCTCTTATCCAAGCACAGTCTAGGTAGAGGAGGAAACTAAAAGGCTAAATGATGTTTTTGAAGTCCCACAGATAAGATTTCTTGATTGGGTTGAATTTAATTGCTTAGATTACAGAGGAAACTGAGGCCCAGGTAGATAAAATCACTTCTTCAAGATTGCACAACAGAGCTAGGATTCGAACCTAGGGCTTCTGATTCTGAATAAGTCTTCTAGTTCCAACTCCACAGTTCTTTCAGATAATGTTATTGTTGTTAAGTCATATTTTTCAGTTGTGTCTGACTCTTTGTGACCCCATTTTGGAGTTTTCTTGGCAGAGATACTGGAGTGGTTTGCCATTTCCTTCTTCAGTTCATTTTACAGGTGAGGAAACTAAGGCAAACAGGGTGAAGTGACTTGCCCAGGGTCACACAGTATTTAAGTGTCTGTGGTTAGATTTGCTCCTCCTGACTCCAGCCCAGGCACTCTAACCACTGTGTCACCTAGCTGCTCTGTATACATGTGTATGTGTGTCAATATACATGCTATTTACTCTCTCTTTCTTCTTGCATTTTCTTCCACAGTAAGAGAAAACCATTAGATTAGAGAGACTTCTAAAGATCCTTCCCAGCCTTTAATCTATGATCTGCTTATTTATAAAATAGGAATAATACTCACACTATTAACCTTATGAGATTGTTGTGGCTCTAAAACAACAACACATATTTACTCTGTAAATCTGGATGTGCTTTAAAAATGAGTTTTAGGTGGTTGGTTTTTCTTTAAAGTTCAGACCTGTAATTTCATAAGTGTGGACATTTACCAGTATGTAATCCTCTCCATCAATGCAGTTTGACTGTAATTTAAGAGTCTTAGAGAGGTTCCTGAGGCCTCCGAGCAGTTAAGTAACTTACTTGCCCGTCCAGGGTTACAGGAGGTATCAAAAGTGGGTCTTAAATTAGATCTCTCTAATTCCAAGTCTAGTTCTCTCTCCATTATAACTTGCTGTCTCTTGCGTGATCAGAACACACACAGTGCCTGGCACATAGTAAGTGCTTAATAAACATTTGTTGATTGATTGAATACCAGTGATTGATTAATGCTACTAATTCCTATTAGTCATACTTAAAATCAGACAACTATTTTTTTCTGTACCTGCTAAAGTACAAAGTATTGCATTGGGTACAATATTGCCTAGGAACCTCGAATGTAAGATCTATGAACCAAGGTAAGCTGGATGTGGTCAGATAAGAGATCGAAAGATTAAGCACTGATATCTTGAGGAGCAGTGAACTTAAAGGGATAGGAATGTGTGAACTTAATTCAGGTGGTCACTACATAGTCTACTATAGGCAAGAATCCCTTAGAACTGCAGTAGCCCTCATGGTCCATAGAAGGGCGAGAAAAGCAGTACTGGGATAGAATCTCAAAAAAGATGGAATGTTATCTGTCCAAATTCAGGGCAAACTGTTCCACATCACAGTAACACAAATCTGTGTTCCAATAACTGATGCTGAACTGAGGCTGTTTGATGAGGCTTTACAAATAGCCGAGGAAGGAAAGTGAAAGGAGAAGGAAAAAGGGAAATATATACTCAACTGAATGCAGAATTCCAGAGAAGAGAGATAAGGTTTTCTTAAATGAACAATGCAAAGAAATAGAAGAAAACAATAGAATGGGAGAGACAAAAGATCTTTTCGAGAAAATTAGAGCTATCAAGGGAAAGTTTCATGCAAAATTGGGCAATAAAAGACTTAACCTGATAAAAGACTTAATGAATCAAAAGCTGTAGTGGAGGTTGCTGGGAAAAATATCCACCATTTCAGATATGCAAATGATACCTTTCTGATGGCAGAAAGAGAGCAGGAATTAAGAAGCTTCTTCATGAGAGTGAAAGAGGAGAGTATAAAAGCTGACTTGAAGCTTAACATTAAAAAAGAGAGAGAGAGAAGATTTTGGCAACTGGTCCCATCACTTCCTGGCAAACAGAAGCGGAAGAAATGGAAGTGGTGTAAGATTTTATATTCTTGGACTCAAAAATCACTGCAGATGGTGACTATAGCCATGAAATTAAAAGACACTCCTTGGAAGCAAAGCTCTGGCAAGTCTGAATAGCATACTGAAAAGCATAGACATCACCTTATTGACAAAGGTCCACATAGTCGGAGCTTTGGTTTTTCCAGTAACAATGTATGCCATGAAAGTTGGACTATGAGGAAAACTGAGTGCTGCAGCGTTGATACTTTCAAATTGTGGGCTGGAGAAGACTTCTGAGAGTCCTTTGGACAGCAAGGAGGTCAAATCAGTCAACACTGAAAGAAATTAAGTCATACTGGAAGGTCAAACACTGAAGGTGAAGCTTAAATACTCTGGCCACATAATGAGAAGATAGGACCCTGAGAAAACTGATGTTGGGAAAGATTGAAGGCAAAAAGAAAAGGGGATGGCAGAGGATGAGATGGATAGATAGGATCATGGAAACAACAAACATGAGCTTGGACAGACTTCGGGAGATAGTGAAGGAGAGAAGAGTCTGGTCCGTGGGGTCATGAAAAGTTGGACACAACTGAGAGACTGAACAACACTGCTCTGAGCACTTCCTGACATTGGAATCCTGGCTCTGTTCCTTACCACCTTTGACCTTGGACAAGTCATTTCTATTCCCCAAATGTCACTTTCTTCATCTGTAAAATGAGGTCAGACTAGCAGATCTCTACAGTGTCTTTCAGTTCTGTATCCCATGATCCAATATTTTAGCCAAAGATGAATGAGATTAAAGTAGTATCAAGCATTCCATTTAGAGGTTTTGGAGCTTGAGGAACAGTATAGGAATTAGGCTGAATATGGAAGAGCAAAAAGCCTGGACTTTGCAGGATTGGGGGGGGGGGCACTACTTTGAACTATTTAGATGGTGGAGGAAAGGGGTTTGCCTTTCTATTAACCTCAAGTTTGTTTAGCTTTCTGAGTAGTCTGAGCCCTTACAGTAGAATCATAAAAAGGCTTCTGTAGAATGTAAGTTGTTTGACACAAGGATTGTTCCATTTTTTTCTTTGTATCCCTGTCTTCTATCATAGTGTCTTGATAAATGTTTATTGAATTTGAAGTGAAGTGAATTGACATGGTCCATGTCCTCAAGCAGTTTTCAAAGCATTGGAGAACCGGTATTTACACAAACATCAAATAACTATAGTGCTGGCTTACTTGCAATTCTCCGAGTGAGACGTTCAATTTCCTACCTCCTTTGCCTTTGGCCCAAGCTGTCCTCAATAACTGGAAGACATCCTTGTGGGTCCTCAAGGCTCTGCACAAATGTCACCTTCTTTCTTCAGTTGTTGGTGTCTTCCTCTCCAGTTACGTGCATGTACTTTGTATATATCTTATATTTTCTTATATTATCTTCTCTAATACAGTACAAACTCCTCCAGGGCAAGGATTGTCATCTTTGTCTTTGCATAGGCATTAACATTTATTTAATAAACAAATGAAAATAGAATATAAGTGCTTCTGTCTCGTAAGGACCATAGGACCTCTCCATCAGACTTGCAGCTAAAACTTTCATATAAATTGTGTCTCCCATTAGAATGGGAGTTTCTAGAATGCAGAGACTGCCTTTTTTATTTGTATCCCTAGTGACTAGCAAAGGGTTTTGTCTACAGCAAGCACTTAATAAATGCTTGATTCCTTTATTCATAAGAAAAGCAGAAATTATTTCCTACTGAAGAAGGGAAAACTTCACAGAGAAAGTGACAGGAGAGCCTGATCTTGATGAATTTTGAGGGACAAAATGAAGGTGGGACAGAAAGTCAAGAAGAAGAGGAAATTAGGGCATTCCAGGTGAGTTGACTCTAAGATCCATCAGAAAATATTCAGGAACTATACACAGCAAATCTGTGCAAATCAGTGACATCAGTGATGGTGGGAAGCTTTGGGGAACAGTCCTAAGAAAACTAAAGCCCCCAAAGAAGACCTCAGTCTTGTTTCTTACATCTTCTGCCAGTGACACTGGCCCCCTTGCAACTCTTTAACCAGATACTACATCTCTCGACTCTGTACATTTTTGGGGGGTGGGAGTGGGGAGGTAATTGGGGTTAAATGACTTGCTCAAGGTCACACAACTGAGGCTGGATTTGAATTCAGGTCCTCATCCCTCCAGGGCTAATGTTCTATCCGCTGCTCCAGTTCTGTACATTTTCAATGGTTGTCCTCAATGCCTAGAATTCTCTCATTTCTCATCTCTGCTTCTTGGTTTTCCTGGCTTCCTTCAGATCCAAGAAAGAAGCTTTTCTTGGTTTTGATGCCACTTGGGTTTGCTTGGAACCCTGAAATATCAGGGTATAGGGCGATATCTGCCTGGAATGACACTCAAGCCATCTTCTTGTCAAAGTGGCAAGGTTTATTGTAAGGCAAACAGTGACTTAATGGGTGTGAGACTGATGCTTATATACAGATAGGTCAGTGAAAGGATTTGTATGGGTTTAAGGAATAGTAAGTAGTCTGGGTAGGACTGTCGAGCAAACTAATTAAGTGATCTAGGTGGGCTGAGGTGGCCCAGATGCCTCCCCTGGAGGTGCCAGTGATATGGGCTACTGAAATGTATGGGAAAATTCAGGGACTGGATTGCTTTCAAAGACATAGTCTTTTCCTTTTAGGTGTCCAGGTCCCATCACCCTATCAGTTCCTATTAATGCCAATGCCTTTTCACTTAGATTATCTATAATTTGTTCAGAACATTTACTATATATCTGACTGGGGAGTGTGGGGGTTAAGGAAAGTACGCATTCAATGTAAAGTCTAACACTTGGGTTCAAGAAATCAATTATGACAAGAAAGAGATATGGTTAGACAATAATGTTGTAAGAAAAGATCTAGGGGTTCGAGTGGATAGCAAGTTCAATTTGGCACAACAATATAACATGACAGTCAATAATTCAATGCAATTTGAAGATGAGTCTCTCTTTTGTGTGTGTGTTTGGTACTAAGGAGATGATAGTCCCATGATACTCTGTCCTGGACAGATAACATGGAGAGTATTGTTCTCTCATCTAGGTAATTGGGTCTTTGGAAGAATGTTGATATCCTGGAGAGCTCCAAAAATGGGAGGGGAACTAGGATGGTAAAGGACTTGGAATTCACACTAGATTAGTCATGGAATAAATTATAGTTAGCCTGAAAAAATTAGCAGGAATCCTTAACTTGAGTTCTGGGGAGAGATTTCAGAGGATCAGTGAACCTGCATGGGAAAAAATTACATCTTTATTTTCACTAACTTCTAGATGAAATTGAGTGTTTCCTTTAATCATGATTTAAAAAGGAAAAGACATTAGTCTGAGAAGGAGTCCATAGACTTCACCAGACCCAAGGCAATCCATGATACAATGAAAATATCTCATAAAGTCATTAGCTTCCATTTGCTCCATTCTAATTTTTAGGGCATTATTTTCTTCAGTGAGCTTTTGAACCTCTTTTACCATTTGGCCAATTCTGCTTTTTGAGGCATTCTTCTCCTCATTGACTTTTTGGGTCAGTACATTTTTTAAAGCATTATTTTCTTCAGTATTTTTTGGGTCTCCTTTAGTAAACTGTTGACTTATTTTTCATGATTTTTTTTTTTTGCATCACTCTCATTTCTCTTCCCAATTTTTCCTCTACTACTCTTACTTGATTTTCAAAATCCTTTTTGAGCTCTTCCATTGCCTGAAACCAATTCATATTTTTCTTGGAGGCTTTTGATGTAGGAACTTTGACTTTGTTACTTTCTTCTTGATCTCCTTTGTCACCAAAGTAAGATTCTATAGTCTGAGTTTTTTTTTACACTGTCTACTCATTTTCCCGGCCAAATACTCGACTTTTAAATTCTTTGTCAAGATAGGACTCTGCCTCCAGTGGGTGAGGGTGTAATATCCCGGGCTTCAGGGACTTTGTATTAGCCATTCAATCCCCCACAGTCTGTGGACCCAGAGCTCCAGAAACAGCCACTGCTGCTTCTGCTGCTATTGCTGCCACCACCTCCCCCATGGGACTTGCCCCCAGCCAGATTAGACTCCTCTTTCACCCACATCTCACAGAGTATTCCCACTGACCTTATATGCTGTCTTTGGTATTTGTGGGTTGAGAAGTCTGGAAATTGCCACAGCTGCCAGTGATTCAGTCCCTTGAGGCCTGCCCCAGCCCTGTCTATGCCAGTAAGGCCCATGCCTCACTGTGCTCTGCTCCAAGCCTGCTGCGATATACCCTTCCTATCTACTTTCTAGGTTTTCTTGGGCTGAAGATTTGCTTCACTTCATTGCTCTATGAGTTCTGCAGCTCTAAAATTTGTCTAGAGTAGTTTTCTACAGGTATTTGGAGGGGTTTAGGGGGAGAGCTCAAGCAAGTCCCTGCTTTTACTCTTCCATCTTGGCTCCACCTGAAAATGTCTTCAGGTATTGAAAAGATGGTTGTATAGACTTGCTATGCTTAGCCCAGAGGATTGAAGGGGATAGGTTGGGGGTGCAATGGGTGGAGGTTGTTAAGAGTTTTAGGTTTTATATCAGGATGAAAGCTGCCCCAAATTGGAATGGTCTATCTCTATAGGTGATGGTTTCTCCTCCTTGGAGATCTTCAAGCAGAAGCTAGGTGACCCCATGTGAGCTATTTGCTCTAGAAGCGATTCTTGGCTGCATTCTACAGGTTCCAGAGTCTTTTCACAGCTTGAAATTCTGTGACACTTTATATGTAGTCCATGTTTAATGATCTGTGAACATGATAAATAGGATTTCTAAAGCTCTGTAAGATTTGAAAAGCACCTTAAGCATGTAAACTGAGCCACTCTGTGATGTAGGTTACTTTCCCCTTTGTACCCTCTACCATCCAATTAGAATGTAAGCCCCTTGAGGGTAAATTTTTTTTGTATTAATAGTATTTTATTTCCCCCTCTCATTACATGTAAAATAATTTTCAACATTTAAAAAAAATTTGAGTTCCAAATTCTCTCCCTTCCTCCCTTCACCCTTTCCTGAAACAGTAAGAAATCTGATATAGGTTATACTTGTGCAATCATGTAAAACTATTTCCATATTAGTTCATTTGTGGAAGAAAACTTGAGCCAAAAGAAAGAAAAAAAGGAACAGAGAAAGAGAAACAGTATGCTTCAGTATTCATTCAGACAACATCAGATCTTTCCCTGGAGGTGGATAGCATTTTTCATCATGAGTCTTTGGGATTGTCTTAAATCATTGTATTGCTGAGAAGAGCTAAGTCATTCCCAATTGATCATCATCACACCATGTTGCTGTTACATGTACAGCATGTGTACAATGATCTCCTGGTTCTGCCCATTTCACTCTGCATCAGTTCTTAAAACTCTTTCCAGGTTTTTCTGAGAGTTTCCTGGTCATCATTTCTTATAGCACAATAGCATTTTATCACTTTCCTATACCACAGCTTCTTCCATTCCAATTGATGGGCATCCTCCTTAAGGGTAAATATCAATGTATTTTTGTTTTTCTATCTCCAGCACCTAGTACACAGTGGTGCTTCATAGATGCTTGTTGAATTGAATTTTCCTTCATTCTTTTGCACTCAGTTTCTTCATCATTGTCCTCTTCTCTTAGAAGAGCTCCAAGGGCCCCTCCCAGACAGTTCTGAGGCCCCTCCCAGTCCTGACTTTGTCTGTTCTAAGGCCCTTCCCAGCCTGTTCTCAGGCCCCTCCTAGCCATGACACTCCCTGTTCTGAGGCCCCTTCTAGCTCTGACTCTTCCTGCTCTGAGGTCCTGCCCAGCTCTGATAATGCATCTCTGACAGCCCTACAGCCTCAATCTTTTGCCTTAGTACTTCCACAGGAGTGAGATATTTTGGAACTATACCCACTGACCTACAGGGACTCATAAGGAAGTAAGGCACTAGGCCAGTTGGAAAGAATTAAAAGTTGAATGCACAAGCCACTCTGGGTACTGTGAAATCTCCTTCCTTAGAGATGGGAAAATAATAGACCAATGCTCCATTAACAAAGGGAAAAAACGTAGGGTGCGTTCTGGGTGATTCATCTGACCTCCTATTCCCAATGAATCATAACAGGTGGAGCCAAAGAGGTGGTTGAGTGGAGGAGAATAAGCTGGGTCTGCTCAAGGAAAATGAATTCGTGAAGAGAGCAAGCTTCTCCAAGTCAAGTCAACAAACATTTATCAGTCACCTGCTATGTGCCAGGCCCTGTGCCAAGTGCTTCAGTTACAAAGAAAGGCAAAAAGAAAAAGTCCTTGCTCTCAAGCAGCTCACAGTCCAATAGAAAAAAAGCATGCAAACAGCTAAGCAAACATGTGATAAAAGCAGGTGATCTCAAAGGAAGGAAGGGGCTAGCATGCTGGGAGACCTGGAAAGGGTTTTGCAGAAGATATTTTTATTGGGATATGAAGGAAGTCAGGGAAGTTAGGAGGTGGGAGTGAAGATGGTATGAATTCCAGGGTTGGGGGAACAGCCAGTAAAAATGCACAGAGTTGAGAGTTGCAAAGGCTTTTTCAAGGAACAGAAAGGAGGTCCATGTCACTGAATAATAGAGCACATAGGTGAGAGTAACAGACAGGAGGACTGGACAAGTAGGAAGGGGTCTAAAAGGGCTTTAAAGGCTTTAAAAGCCAAACAGAATAAAAACATGGGGCCTGGAGAGGAGAGAAGTATCCTTTTCTCCCTTTGAGAGAGGTGGTGGTAGAAACCTTCTAAGAGAGACTATGACCAAAAGTCACCAGTGCAAAAGCTCAAGAAAGTGGGCAGAATTGGGAATCTGTTTCTCACAGCAGAGGCCATGTAGTCCTAGCTGTCCCTGAACAAAACCCCTATCCATTATACCTCCAGGAAATGGTCATTCAGCCACCTCCTGGAGATGGTTGGTACCTCTGACCTCCTACCTCCCAAGGCAGCCCATCCCACTTTGGACAGTTCTTGCTAGGATGTTTTACTTAAAACTGCTTTTAGGCAGTTTCTTCCCAATGCATTTAGTCTAGGGCCAAGTAGAAGAAATTGGATCCCTCTTCTAGGTAACAGCTTATTAAACGCATGAAGATGATGACCATGTCCACCCAAGTGCTTTCTTCAGGCATTAACAAGTCCTTTAGCCCAGTGATTCTCAAACTGTGGACCCTACATCCTTGGGGGGCCCCTTTGGGGGAAGAAAGGCAAGGCCAAATTTATTTTCATAATACTATTAAGATGTTATTTGCCTGTTAAAATGCCCTTTTCCAATGATGTATCTGTATAAGCTAGGATTTTCTTTGTGTTCAATCAAAATTATATATTGATATGGTTGTTGTCCTTTGTCTTTGAAGAGGACCCAAATGACGTCACCAATTGAATGCAGAAGCAGGTATAAGAATCCAGTTGTCTTTTATTAATAGCAATAGCTAACATTTATATAGTGCTTACTATGTGCCAGGACTGTGCTAAGCTCTTTACAATTACCACATTTTGATTCTCATAACAACCCTGAGAGGTGCTGCTGTTTATTCATATCTGACTCTTCATGACCCCCATTTGGGATTTTCTTGGCAAAGACACTGGAGTGGTTTGGCATTTCCTTCTCCAGCTCATTTTATAGATGAGGAAACTGAGGCAATCAGGGTTAAGTGACTTGTCCAGGGTCACCCAGCTAGAAAGTGTCTGAGATCAGATTTGAACTTAGGAACATGAGTCTTCCTGACTCTAAGGTCAGTGCTGTGAGCACTATGGCACCCCCAGTGTCCCCACAGTGAGCTCTTAATAAATGCTCTCTCATTTATTCATCTTTATGCACCATGTTCAATAGTGTAGTATCATCAATAAGATGAAGAAAATCTGTGAATCTGGAGACCTGTGATTGTAATGGGAGTCAACTGTATGACATTTTCTCGACAGCCAAAGAAACTAAAACAGTCTTAGCCCACATCAAGAGACGTGGAGTATCTACACTAAAGGAGGTCATGGTCTCTTTGTATTCTTTCTTAAACTGAGCTTGTCTTATAGAGTCAGAGAAGATCAGAGCTTTAGAGAGGAAGGACTCTCAGTTGCTGAGCCAACTTCCTCATTTTACAGTTTGAGAAACTGAGGCCTAGAGGAGTTAAATGACTTGCCCAAGGTCCCATAAGTAGTCATTAATCATCTTTGATATAGCCTCCCCCATAATGGGAATCCATGGACCAACCATGAGCCTCTGCTATCACAAGTCCATAGTGAGGGGCCAGAAGTAAAGTTGGGATTTAGACCCAAGTTCTGACTCCAAATCCGCCACTCATTCAATTGTACCATTTTGTTCTGGGCTCCACATTTTAATGCAGTGGTGGTAGACAGTTAGATGGGCCATTTCCTTTGGAGCTGGACTCAGACCTGTTCTCTGACCCCTTACATCTTCCTTACACTTGGTTGGGGTCTTATATAGTGATAAATGGGATCATGGTCAAGAAGAGGGGGAGTAAAATGGTAGAGGGATAGATGAATAAAAGGGCATGTTGTATGAGGATCAATTTCTTAGTGGTTGGAGGAGTTAAAACTTGTGAGAGTGGTGTGTGTGTGTGTGTGTGTGTGTGTGTGTGTGTGTGTGTGTGTGTGTGTGACATACGAGCTATCTTCAAGGCAGCTGGGTAGCTCAGTGGAGAGTGGATAAAGTTCTGGGTGTTTTGGAGACAGGAAATCCTGAATTCAATTCTGACCTCAGATGATTTCTAGCTGCGTGATCCTGGACAAGTCATGGGCCATCTCTGAGTCTCAGTTTCCTCAACTGTTAAATGGGGATAATAAGAGCACCTACCTCTATGGACTGTTATAAGGATCAAATGAGATAGCATTTGTCAAGTGCTCAGCAGAGTGTCTAGCACATAGTAGGTGCTTAATAAATACTTGTTTCTAAGTATTTGAAGGCCTTCTGTATAGAAAAGAAACTTGGCTCCAGATGGCAGAACCAGGAGCAGTGCCTGGTAGAGAAGCAGATTTAGACTTAATATATCAAAAAATGTCTCTTAATAGGCAGAGTTATTCCCACAAGACTTCCCTGGAGGATAGTTGGTTCTCTGACCCTGGATGTCTAAGGGGAAGAGTTTAGATAATCACTTGATCGGTAGAGAGGATACCTAGTGGGGGAGCAGGTGAAGGAATAAGCATTTATTAAATGCCTACTATGTGCCAAGCACTGTATAAAAACTTAAAAAAAACTCAAAAATTTTATCTCATTTGATCCTCAGAATAATGAAGGATTGTAGATGTCATCATTATTATATCCCCATTTTAGTTTAGAAAACTGAGGTTAAATGACTTACCCAGAGTCCCACAGCTAGGAAGTGTCTGAAGTTGAATTTGAACTCAGGTCTTTTTGACTCCAGGCCCAGAAGCTCTATCCACTGACCTGCCAGCTGCTTTTAATTCAAGTATAGGTTAGACTGGATGAGACCTAAGATCTCTTCTGATCCCCAAATCCTAGGAGTCTGTGAGAATTTGTGAGTGACGTGTACATAATACATAAAAAATGCATCTTTGTTGAAAAGAATTAAATGGAAGGATCTCTAAAGTTCCTCTGATCCACTGACTTGCATCTCTCTCACCAGGTAAAGGACACATAGAATTTTGAAACAGAGATCTTGAATTCAAATCCTGCTTTTGTCTCTTGCTGCTTGTGTGACTTTGAGCAGGTTGCTTTCCTCATCCATAAAATGAGATTGGACGAGACTGCCTCTAAAGTCTCTTCTTGCTGCATGCAGATCAACCATCCCCTGTGCCCTTGGTGTCTCTCTGCTGCTTTCTGGGATGTCAGGTGGACTTGGCAAGAGGCCTGTTAACTGAGAGCTTGGCACCCCATCAGGGTGAGACAGCTACTCCAGACAGTGTTTGTCGGAAGAAACCATGGCAAAGTTTCTCTAATTATCATTGTGGTTAATTATAGGACTGTTCCTCGCCCTGAGTATACTCCCAAGAGACTTCAAATGCTGGTCCCCCAGCCCCAGGCACAGGATCCCCAAAGCATTACCCAGTGAGAGCTGGCTCAAGGCCCTTTTAGTGAAGTTTTTTCTGGGAGAGAGTTGGAGATGGAGGAGGGTTAGGTATGGTGGAGTCCAAGAGGCTGAACACCCAGGATTCTCTTCCTCGCTCAGGCTTGTAGCCTCATGGAACTAGTGACTGACCCTTCCATTACCCCAGCACCTTTTGCTTTCTCTTTCTCTCTGCAATCAGAGGATTAGACCATTTCCATGGTGGGAGGGAACTCTCTGCTCTGAAACTGGTTGGAAGGCTGAACTTTAAGATAGATATTTAGAGCACTTCACCTCCCTTCTCCTCTCTTTCCATAGATAGGTTTAGTACCACAGGGGACATCAGAGGCCAGATAGTAGAATTGTCTTATTCCTCGGAGAGGGGAAGCAGAAGCCTTTCCCCACTCATAAGAATCAGAGGGTGGATTCAAACTAATCATCCTTCATGCCTGGAATGCTCTGTCCTTTCAATCAATCGATAAACATTTATTAAGTACCTACTATGTGCTAGATGCCTTACCTCCTTTCCTAACTTTCTTCAATTCAGCTGAAATCTCTCCTTTTAGAACAAGACTTTTCCAGTCTCTTTTAATGCTAGTGCCTTCCCTTGGTTAATTATCTCCAATTTATCTTGTACATATCTTGTTTATACCCAGGTGTTACATGTTGTTTTTTCCAGGTAGCTAGGCGACACAGCGAATAGAGTGGATAGATCTGGAGTCAGGAAGACTTGAGTTAAAATCTGCTCTCGGATGCTTACTTAGCTGTGTGACCGTGGCAAGTCACTTAGCCTCTGTCTGCTTCAGTTTCTTCAACTGTAAAATGGGGATAATAATAGCACTTTCCTACTGTGCACTAACAGTGCAAAATAGCACTGTTACTGTGAGAATAAAATGTGATGATATTTGTAAAGTGCTTAGCATAGTTCCTGGCACATAGTAGGCATTTAATAAATGCATGTTCCTTTCCTCTCCTTTCCTTCTCCCTCCTTTTTTATTAGTCTGTGACTTCCTTGAAGACAAGGACTGTTTTTGCTTTTTATGTGTGTGTGTGTGTGTGTGTGTGTGTGTGTGTGTGTTCTCAGTTCCTAGCACTGTGCTCGGCACATAGTGGGACCTTAATCAACATTTGTTGATTGAACATAGGATCACATGAACATAGATTTAAAGCAAGAGGAATCTTAAAGGTCCTATAGTCCAACCCCTTCATTTTACAGATGAAGAAACTGGGGACCATGGCCCCCAACTTTAGCATCTGAGAAATCTAGACAAGAGTTGGGAGGGTTTTAAACAAATAGAAAAAAAAAATCTAGAAAGTCCTTTTCTTATGAGCCTAACTTGATTTGTACTGAGTAGGGTATTGGCGGCTAGAAGACAGCTCAAGAGAGAGACCGATCAATTATTAAACTAGCACTTTATTAAGCTCCTACTGTGAGCCAAGGACTGTGCTAGGTGTCTGAATGACAAAAGTGCAAGTCCCTGTTCACTAAGATCTTAGAATCTAGTCTGGGGGGACAACATGTATACACACATACATACACACATGTATATATAAATATATATTCATATATGCACACCAATATGTGTGTATATATGTATGCATGTATATATGTACATATATATTGAGTGTCTACACAAAATATCCCCTATCAATATGTGTATGTGTATATATATCTATATATGTAGAGAGAGAGAGAGAGAGAATGTCTACACAAAATATTCCCTATTAATAGTTTGCAAGTAGAGGGCTGCATAGTCCCCAGGAAGGTCCTAGAATTCCATCTCTGGTTCTATTTCTTAATTCCTACCTAACAGTCCCTCAATCACTTTTACCTTCCCATCCTTTTAGGTTCTTTTCTGAAACTTTTACTCCCAGGAGTTTTCCCAAGGCACACCCTAGAGATGAATGATTACTACCTGAAACATTCCTAGGGACTTTCTGCATTCCTTGCCCCTTCCCTGAGGACTCATGGGGCTTGGGAGATTGGGGAGGCCAGATCTGGCTGCTCTTCTCTGGCTTTCAGTGGATGCTGAGGTTCAACTGGAAGTTCTCAGGACCAGGAGATGCCTCTGGAGAGGGAAAGGCTGGATCTAGGTTAATGAGAAGTGGGGAGATAAGGGATGATGACTCAAGGGGGAGATCCCCTTGGGAAATGAGGCCAGGTACTCTTTCAGTATTGGTAACCCTAGTGCCTATCATTGAGCCTTGTCTAAAGGCAAGGGACAGAGATGGGAACTGGACCTGTGATTTCATTGGTACAGGGAATTCACAGATAAAGAAATTCTATCTTTCAGTTCTATCTATCCAGCCAGAAGTTTCTTTGCATCTAGTCTTATAGAACTGCCTACAAATGTGAGAAGTCATCATTCAGTTGGTCGGTTGTCAAGCACTTACTATGTGGGAGGCAAGGGTAACTAACTAGGTGGTACAATGGATAGAGTGCCAGGCCTGAAGTCAGGAAGACCTGAGTTCAAATTCAGCCTCAGATACTTACTAGCTGTGTGACTCTGGGCAAGTCACTTACTTCTGTTTGTCTTAGTTTCCTCATTTGTAAAATGAGCTGGAGAAGGAAATGGCAAAATACTCCAGTATCTTCCTCAAGAAAACCCCAAAAGGGCTCATGAAGGGTCAGATATGATGATAGACTTTGCCCCAGGTCACATAGCCAGTATGAATCAGGACTGGAATCTAGGTCTCCCTGGCTCCAAGGCTAGTTCTAGGCAACACTGCCTCTCTTTTGCATATTGTAGCTAATTAATAAATGCTCCTTGTTTGCTGGTGGGTTAAGAGGTGGTGGTATGATATGTGTTTATGTGGGAGGCAAGGCATCATAACTTGCAGATACCCTAGATGTGAGGATTCTAGAACTCTGTACAAGGGTGCTCAAGTGCTAAGTGCATCTGCCACTTACTGCATGATCTTGAGCCAGTCTCTGGGCTTCAGTTTCCTGATTTGTAAAATGGCTGGACTAGATGCCCTCCGAGGTGTCTCCCAGCTCTAAATCTCTAAAACCTATGATTGTGCCCAGGGATACACATCTCTGGGATGTGTTGTTACCAGGCCCCTGTTAATCTGCTCCTTCCACATAGTAGGAGGTCACTAACTTGGCATATCATTACTGCCATCATTGAGGGATATAGGATATCCAATAGTTCCTGTCATGTGATGGTGAAGGAATATAGGTTATGCCATCTATGGACATGAAACTCCTTGTCCCTGTCCTGGGATCTCCCTCCTTAGCTGTGGAAAAGTGAAAAATATGCCAGCAGACCACTGATTGCTTCCTGGAACCCAGGCTAAGCACCCCAGAGACAGCAAGCAGAAATTACAAGTCACTGGTTGGTATGAGTCATGGGCCGAGCGTCCTTACCCAGGTCCCAGCTCACCTGGGCATGATGGAGCTTGTTTTGTCTTCTTTCCCAGAAATTAGAGGACAGTCTCCATCACTGCTGCTCTGGGCTGGCTGAAAGTCTGGAAAAATAAATGCCAAAGAGGCAAAGACTCACATCGCAGCTATCTTCTTGACCTTACCAGCTCATTTTCAAGGAGCATGCTCGGTGAGTCATTATATGGGCTTGGCATCTCAGCCATGCCAAACCTTTCCCCAGGGCAAGGGAGGAACCTCAGTAGGATAAAGCTGCACAGAGCGATACTCAACCCAAGTGAAAGTTCTGGGAACTGTGGATTGTAGATTTTGCCCAACCCCTATGTGGCAAGGATGGGAGTCTTGTTCTCTGTCTACTCCTGAGATTCAGGGCTGCAGAGTCATTAACTTGCCTGTGACCTCTGGCTCTCCCTACCTCCCAGAAGGCTTATTTCTAATGCAAGACTGTTAAAGGTTGATGAAATCATGGGGACTCACCCCTTGTTTGATTAAGCCTCTGGGAAGTACTAATGTGGCTGGGGCTGGAATAGGTTGACCTATGGCATTGAAGAGCAGGAAGGATGGAGGCATAGTGGATGGAAGGCTTGATCTAGAGTCCCAGGAGTTGACAGAGAATAGATTTTTCCTATCTGTGCCAAATGGTGTGAGGCAAAGGCTAGCACTCTTGGTTCCCAGAGAGACATCATTACTATTCTCATTTTATAGATGTGGAGATTGAGCCTAACTCCTGCCTTTGATATTAATTAGCTGGGTGACTGTAGCCAGGTCACCTAATTTCTCTGAGCCTCTTCTGTGAAGTGCAAATGATAATGGCACTTATTTCCTAGGGTTGCTGTGAAGATCAATTTGGATAATGCATGTAAAATGTTTTACAAACCTGTTGGTGGAGTTGTGAACTGATCCGACCACCTGGAGAACAATTTGGAACCATGACTAAAAGGCTATAAAACTATGCATAGCCTTTGATCAAGCAATACCATTACTAGGTCTGTATCCCAAAGAGATCAAAGGAAAAGGACCCATATGTACATAAATATTTATGGCAGCTCTTTTTGTGGTGGTAAAGAATTGGAAACTGAGGAGATAGATACTCTTATGATGAGGGCATCGTCATGCCTCAATGACCAAACAAATGACATCGTATAATTGTGATGGAATTCTATTTTGCTATAAGAAACGATGAGCAGGATGGTTTCAGAAAAGCCTGGGAAAATATGAACTGATGCAAAGTGAAGTGAGTAGAACTAGGAAATCGTTGTATACAGTAATAACGATACTGTAGCAATGAGCAAATATGAAAGACTTGGCTACTTTGATCCAAGATGATCCAATGATCCAAGACAATTTCAAAGGACACACAGTAAAAAATGCTACCTACCTCCAGAGAGGGATCTGATGAATTCTGAGGGCAAATTGAACCACATATTTTTCCACTTTCTTTATTTTCCTTGCCTTTTTTTTTTTTTGCAGCAGGACTAATATGGAAACATGTTTTGCATGATTTCATATGTATTATTGATATCATCTTACCTAGCTTCTCTATGGGTGGAGAAAGGGTTAGAAAAAGGGAGAGAATTTGGAACTCAAAATTTAAAAAAAGAATGTAAAAAATAAATTTTTACAAAAAGAAAAAAAAGAGAAGAAAGGATTGAAAAAAGTCTATTTCTTCTGTTAATTTTTTTTGCAAGCCTTAAATTAGCTACAGTAATTATTATAGCTACTAACAATTTAATGATGATAATAATAGCTAGTATTTATATGACACTTCAAGGTTTGTAAAGCATTTTTACAAATATTTTCCAATTTTATCCTCACAACATGCTGGGAAGTAGGTGCTTTTATTACCCCTATTTTACAGATGAAGGAACTGAAGGAGACAGAAGTTAACTGACGCCCAGAGTAAGTGTCTGAGGTGGGATTTGAACTCAGGTTTTCCTGACTCCAGTGACTGGAGCAAGGCACCTGGCTTCAAGTCAGTATCCATTCGTCCTGGCTGCAAGTCCAGCTCTTTAGCCAGGGAACCACCTAGCTGTTTCTATTATTACTCATAGTTAGATAAAGGTACCGAATCTGGTCTTAGAGATAACAGAATCACAGGTTTTGAGTTAGAAGACACCATTAGTGGTTAATTACTGTAATTCTATCATTTTACAATGAGAAAATTGAGAAGCAGAACAATTCAGTAACTTCTCCAAGAATGAACAGGTCATAATTTGAACTCGGGTCCTCTGATTCCCAAACCAGCCCCATTCCCAATGTGGACTTGACCGAGTGTCAGTTTATTCATCTGCAAAATGGGAAACTGTAGCAAGAAAAGGTATATAAAGTCTTCTGAAAACTTTTAAGTACTTTTTCATGTCAGTTATTTTTAATGCGTCACCTTTATAGCACAGAAAGTACCTAGCTGGGAAGGAAATTCATTTCAAGACAATGGTTATAATTAGCTTTGCTTCCTCCTTAACAGGAACCTGCTGAGAGTTTGGATGTGGGACTGGGAACTTTAAAAATATGTATGAAGGTTTCTCGTGTTTTATTTGTTCCCTGTCTCACAGTTCAGAGATTAGTAATGATAAATGATATTTATACAGTGCTCTACATATATTTTTTAATTTGAGTTTCTCAGCAACTCTATGGGGTAGGTTTTCCTATTTATTTACTTATCTATCATCTCTCTCTCTCTCTCTCTCTCTATCTTTCTATCTGTCTGTCTGTCTATCCACTTGTTTGTTTGCTTATGGCTTGTATTTGTGACTTGATTGGCTAGGTTGGAGAATACCAACTCCAAATATCATAACTGCCCTCTCTGGAGTGACCTTGTACTAGGAACTTCCAGGGGAAAAAATTCCCTCTACTAATATAAATCAACAACTGTTTTGCAACTTGTGATCTTCAGGAATTATTCAGGAGACTGAGAGATTCAGTGTCTTGCACTGGATCGCTGTTGTGAGTCAGTCAGCTAATACTCAGAAGTCTTCCGGACTGGGACCTGCTCTCCCTGAACTACAGAAGTTAACTGAGAACACAGACTCCCATTTGTGCCAGATGGAAGCTGGGCAAAGGCTACCTACCACCAATGGTTCTTGGAGAGGCATCATTATTATTCACATCTTATAGATGCAGAGACTGACGCTCGGAGAGATTGAATGACTTGTCAGGATCCCTAGACTTTTAGTCCAAGATCTTTCTGATTCTCTCATGTAGTATAGTGGCAAAAATTCTTGACTTGATGGATTCAAAGGAAGGAGATGTAGTTCAAATTCTATTTCTGTTCCTTAGGACCTGTGTGACCTTGGGCACTTTGTTTCTGTGGGTCTCAGTTTCCTCAACTGTAAAATAAGGAGACTGGATTAGAAGGTTTCTAAGGTGCATTCTAGATTGAAATCTGTGATTGCTGATCCTACCTGTGTGGTGTTGGGCAAGTTGCTTCATCTCTGGGCTTTCATTTTCTCATCTGTAAGGTGAGAGGAGTTGAACTACATGATTTCTAAGGTCTGGATTCTGTGACATGATCATATCCTCTGCACTATAGTAGAATATTCGCAAGTTAGGTACTGTGGCATGGTGAAATTGTGGCTCTTCTGCCTGCCCAGCAGTGTGCCCCATCTACAGGTAGCTTCCTATGACTGCCCCCAGTCAGGACCCCTGGGTTTAGCTCCCAGTTCTGGTAGTGACTAGCTGTGGGATGCTGGCACAGATTACTTCCTCTCTCTAAAGGTCAGGTTCTCAGATCACAAAGCAGGCACTGACTACCTCACAAGGCTGTTGGGAAACAATTTTCAAAAGAAAACACTTCTGAACATTGATTTTGATCAATTTCCTTTTACAGTACCTTTATTTCCTAACATGTTCCTCCCTCTCCCTTCCACAATGATCCCTCCCTCCCTTGTGAATATGAAATTAAAAAAACAGAAAAAAAAGCAATTCAGCAAAATCTAACCAACACACCAGACAGGTCCAACAGTTTGAGCAAAGTTCCTCCTTTGTAATCCCCAACCTCTGCAAAAAATAGAAGGGTGGTGCATTTTTACAACTCTTCTCTGGGCCCAAACTTGATTATTGTAATCACACAGCTTTCAGTTTCATTTTCTTTCTTTTTTTTAATGGTTGATCTTTAATTTTACATTATGGAATTACAGAAGAGAAGGAGATCTCTTTCACAGCGATGGATGAGGGACAGTTCTGGATCAAACAAGAATCAGAAATGGTCCTAAAAGATAAAAATGAATTTTTTTTGATTACATAAAATTGAAAAGTCATACGCCAAAAAATTAGAATTAGAAGAGAAATGATTACCTGGGTGGGGTGGGAGAGTGGGGGTGTGGAGGAAGAGGAAGGGGAATTCTTTGCAGCAAATTTCTCATTAGAAACATCTGCTAGTCAGGATGCATAAGGAATTGAAACAAATACATTAAGCATAAGAAAAACTCCCTGAAACAGAAGTGGTCAAAGGATATGGATAAGCAGTTTACAAAAGAAGAAATCTAGGCTACCATTCAAATTAAGAAATGTAGGCTACTAGTAAACATATGGGAAAAAACAACACCCAAACCACTAGTAATAAAAGAAATGCAAATTAAAACAGCCCTGTCTTACAGTCTATCTGATGGGCAAAGATGAACAAAAACGGGAAAGTGACAGTTGTTGGAGGGGCTGTGGACAGACAGGCATACTAATGCAGTGCTGCATATAAATTAGTCTAACCATTCTGGGAAGTTATTTGGAATAATACTCCCTCAAATCACTACACTTCTATCGTTTGACTTAGTGATACCACTACTAGACAGATACCTCATGTATATAAAAAACCGACGAAAAGGAGCCATGTGTATGAAAATATTTGTAGCAATGCTTTTTGCTGTCAAAGAATTAGAAACAAAAAGATGCCCATCAATTGGGGAATGATACATTTTTGTAGGGATATGGTATTGAGGGGTGGGGTACAACTAGATAGCACAACGGATAAAACATTGGGTCTGGCATCAGGAAGACTCATCTCCCTGAGTTCAAATTCAGCCTCAGACGCTTACTAGCTGTGTGACCCTGAGTAGGTCATTT
Organism: Notamacropus eugenii; assembly: GCF_028372415.1. NCBI lineage: Eukaryota > Metazoa > Chordata > Mammalia > Diprotodontia > Macropodidae > Notamacropus > Notamacropus eugenii. The sequence continues at coordinate 24,352,256 of NC_092875.1, read as the reverse complement.
AACCTTGTGTGCCTCAGTTACTCAACTGTAAAATGAACTGGAGAAGGAAATGGCAAACTGCTCCAGTATCTTTGCCAAGAAAATCCCAAATGGGGTCGTGGACAGTCAGACATAACTGAAAACAACTGAACCACAAAACCCAAGATGTGTTTGGTTATTCTTTAGCTATTGGCTCTTTATTTTGTTGACAGTCTTTCTAACTTTTAAGTGCTCTGTAAATGTGAGTTCTTGTTACCATCTGTCCTAGAGTATTTTTACTCCTTTGGGGAAATGGGAGTGATGACCAGAAGTGACAAAGAGGTAGATTTTGGCTCAACATAAAGAAAAATTTCCTAACAGTAAGAACAATCCCAGAATGAAAAGGGGTGCTTCAGGAGATAGTGGGTTCCCTATAACCAGGAGCATTTAAGTAACAGTTGGATGACCACTTGTAGATATTGTAGAGGGGGTTCAGGCATGGGTGGGGGTAGATGGCCTCTATGGTCTTTTCTGACTTTAAGGTTCTGTGATTCTATGATGAGGGTGTATTGGGAAGGAAGAATTCAGTAGTCTGGTTTTTAGGGAAATTGTAAACACACCATAGCTTCTCCTTCCTCTCCCTGGCCACTCCACCAGGTTTAGGTGCAAAGAGATGAGGGGTGCATTTTCCAGAGTCTCCAAGGTCCTTCATGTCCATGGCCACTTTTGAAGGCTTAGTGATCACTGCTTCATTCTGGACATTCTGGACGTTATCAACTCACACCCTGGCGTTGCCTCAGCACCAAGCCTGTGAGCTTGTTTTTATTTTTGTCTTTTTTTGCAATCATAGTGTTTGGCTAGGGAGAGGACAATTGAGTAATTGTTAGGAGCCTAGGTAGTAGTTTGTTCTCATAATGCAGACAAACCACCTCCTCTTAACCCAGTCAAACAAGTTGAGCATTAGCCAAGCACATAATCATCAAATGTGATTATAGCTTATACTTATATAGGCTTTACCAAGCTCCTTTTTACAACAATCCTCTGAAGTAGATGGTGCCAATGTTGTTACTTTCATGTAAGAGATGAGGAACCTGAGACTTGGGGAAGGGAAAGGACTTGTCCTGTCTAAGGACGTTAGGGTTAGTGTCTTTTAACACTGAAGGTCTGTGCTTCCTTAACTTCCATTTTTTTCTATTGAAAGGTTGTCTTTTGGTTGAGGGACTAGATTTGGCCCTAGAGGACAGAACCAGAAGCATTGGGTGCCATGGAAACTTTATAGAAGGAAAACATTCCTAATGGGCAGCTAGGTGGTGCAGTGGATAGAGTGACGTGCCTAGAGTCAGAAAGAGCTCAAATCTGGTCTCAGACACTTACTATCTGGGTGACCTTGGGCAAGTCACTTCACTCTGTTTGCCTCAGCTGGATCTGGAGAAGGAAATGGCAAACCACTCCAATATCTTCGCCAAGAAATCCCCAAATGGGGTCACAAAGAATTAGACATGATAGATATTTTGTGATGGTAAATTAGGTCATTTTTTATCTCAATCCTGACCTAGTCCTGAGTCTTTGAATGATTTTAATTTAATTTAATTTAGAAAGGCCAAGGTCATCCACAGCATCCTGGGTCTTCACCAGTCATCTTGACTTTCATCTTGCCACTGGACTTCAATCACTCTGGGAGAGAAAGTGAGACTGATGACTTTGGGCAGCTCTGTCTTTTCTTAATTGAATTTACCTGTAAATCAAGACCTCAAAAATAAGCCCAGACAATAACAACAGTCTCACCATGAATTCACATACTGGAAGTACTCTTCACGCCTACTGCCTTTCCTTTCAACTTTTCTTTTAATGCCTTGTTTTCCCCATTGGAATGTAAGGAATACTTTCTTTTTTCTGATTGTATTTATATTCTTAGCACTTAGCCCCAGCCTGAAGAACAGTAAGTACATAATAAATGTTCGTTGATTTTAGGTCCAGAGCTTTATTCACTTTGATACCTACCTGGGAAACCTGGAATGATTTATTGGAAGCCACGCAGTATGAAGTAGAAGCAGAAGAAGAATTTACACAATAAAATCAACATTGCAAAGACATGCAACTTTGAACAACTTAAGAATTTTGATCAACTCAATGACAAATTACAATTTCTGAGGGCTCATAATGAAACGGGCTATCTACTCTAGAGGTAGCAAGGTGGTACAGTGGATTGAGATCAGGAAGGCCTGAGTGCGAATCTAGCTACGTGACCCTGGACTAGTCCATGTTACCTTTGTCTGCTTCAGTTCCATCAACTGTAAAATGAGAATAGGTCATGGTTGCTGTGACGATCAAGTGAGCTAATGTTTGTAAAATGTTTAGCACATAGTAGGCACTTAACAAATGATTTATTTCCTTCCCCTGTCTTGATGGAGAGGAAATAGACACAAAGGGAAGGAAGACATTTTTGGACAAGGCCAATGTGGGGATTTGTTTGGTTTGACTACACATATTTGTAATAAAGGTTTTCTATTTCTTTTTCTCCCACTTAAATTTATTTTGAGAAGAGAGATGGAATGAAAAGAGGGGCAAAAGATGAGGCTCCCAAGAAGCAAAAAAAAAAAAAAAGAAGAAGAAGAAAAGAAAATGGTCATCTTAGCATTAAAAAAAAAAAAAGAACAGAAGAGAACGTATGGAAGAAGGAAACTGACAAGCAGGATAGCTTTGAAAGTTACATATTGAATTTATTCTGTCCTTAAAAGGAAAAAACAAGCTCTATATAATAGAGATTTGTGGCTTCCTGTTGGTATTGGAAGCTCAATTCCGTGTGGACAGTCTCGGGCGGGTAAAGGTGGGAGCTTCTAAATCTTAGAGCTCTCACGAGACCCCCCCAGGAAACGGCAGGGAATCGAGGTGAACCGAGCTATCTCGAGTAATTCCGCCTCTTCCCATGAGAAACGTGATGGGAGAGAGATCTCCCCGCCCTCGAGATTGTCCCGGATTGGAGCACACCTAGTTACCTAACAGCACGGTATTCAGATGCAAACTTTGCTGCTGGAGAGTCTAAGTAGGATCAGAAAATCCTGAAAGCTCTCTTAGCACGTGAGGAGCCAAGAGGACAGTAGGCTCCGCTTCTCTTCTTTCCTCTCTCCCCTCCCCCTCTCTCCCCGCTTGTACTTCTACTTCCAATCCCTTAAGATCTTAGCCTCCTTAGGAAATCTCCCCCTCTTCCTCCTAAGGAAGACCTCCCTGCACTTGTAACCGAGACCCTGTAATAAAGCTCGACCCTTATTTGACTCTGGAACGTCCTTTCTCTCATATGAGCATCCGGTTTTGGCCAACCGAAGACCTCGGAGGTGAGGTAAGAAGACTCGGGTAGCCCACACAGGCCTCTAGGTCTGGCAGCTTCCCATACAATCCTTTTTTTCTGTTCTACTTTGCATATGGAAATACTCATTTTATTTAATTTTTTGGTGGCCCAGAATATCTACTGGAGAATTTTTTTTACATAAAATTGAAAAGTTTTTAAACAAATAAAATCAATGCCATGAAAACTGACAGGGAAATAGTTCACTAAGAAAAAAAATCTTGCAGCAAATTTCTCTGAGAAAGTTTGATGTTCAAGATGTGTAGGGAATTGATATGAATATATAAGAAGGAGAGCTATTCCCAAAAGAGAAATGAAATAGCAGCAATAATCCCTATGGGGCAGCTAGGTGGCACAGTGGATAGAGTGACCAGCCTAAAGTTGGAAAGGCTCTTCTTTCTAAGTTCAAATCTGGCCTCAGACACCTCCTAGCTGTGTGACCCTGGGCAAGTCACTTCACCCTGTTTGCCTCAGTTTCTACATATGTAAAATGAGCTGGAGAAGGAAATGACAAACCACTCCAGTATCTCTGCCAAGAAAACCCCAAATGGGGTCATGGAGAGCTGGACACGATTGAAAACAAATCAAAACATCTTGAGGTTATACCTCACATTCATCAGACTGGCAAAGATAGCAAAAAAGGAAAATTACAGTTGTTGCAGAGAAGGTAGGAGGATGTTAAATAATGCTACATTGGTAGAGTTGGTGGACTGGTACAGCCATTCTTTGGAAAGCATATTGGAATTATGCCCAAAAGGTTATAAAACTGTGCGTACCCTTTGATCAGGCAACACCACTACTAAATCTATACCTCAAGAAGATCAAAGAAAGACGAAAAGGAGCTATATCTATAAAACTATATAGTAGCTCTTTTCATGGTGGAGAAAAAGAAAACTGAGGAGGATGCCCATTAATTGCGGAATGGATGAAACAAATTATGGTATATGAAGGGGATGGAATGTTATTATGCCATAAGAAATGATGAATGGGATTTGTTTTTCAAAAAAACCTGGAAAGATTTGTTAGAACTGTTGTAGAGTGAAGTGAGTAGAAACAGGAAAATAGTTCATGTGACAAAAATATTGCAAAGACAAACAACTCTAAAAAACTTAGTTCCTCCGATCAACACAATGACCCACCACAATTCCAAAGGATTTATGATGAAACTTGCTATCAACCTCCAGAGAGACAGAGAGAGAGCGGGTGGGGGTGGGGAGAGAGAGACAGAGACAGAGACACACAGAGAGAGAGACAAAGACAGAGAGAGAGACAGAGAGAGAGGGAGAGAGAGATAGACAGAGAAAGGGAGGGAGAGAGACAGAGAGATAGAAAGAGAGAGAGAGAGAGATATGATGATGGTGAACTCAGAGTACAGACTGAGTTATATTTCTTTTGGATATGGTGAATGTGAGTATTTAGTTTGCTTGATGAGGCATGTTTTTAATAGGGTTTTTATTTTAATTCCTTTCTCAATGAGAAGAGGGAGGGAGTCTAGAGGAACAGAAAGAGAATTTTTGTTTAAAAATAAATTGAAAATTATTTAACAAAATAAAAAAGTAGAGGGGAAGGACAATGATATCACACAAAATATATACAAAAATATTTCTAGTAGCACTTTGCATCATAGCAAAGAACTGGAAATACAGTAGATGTCCATCAACTGCTGCACATATTATGGCATATATATACCATAATATTTTTTATAAATTCATAAATTGATGAAGTCATTTTAACATTGAAGTTCTGTGCTTTCTTAACTGCTATTTTTTTCTACTGAAAGTTTATCCTTTGGTGAAGGGATTAGATTTGACCAGCTTGGCCCTAGAGGGCAGAACTAGAAGCATTGGTGCCAGGTTCCAAGACAAAAATGGAAACTTTATAGAAGGAAAACCTGGCTAATGGGCAGCTAGGTGGTGACCAGCCTGGAGACAGGAAGAACTCAATTCTGACCTCAGTAATATTGTGGATTAAGAAATGACAAAACCGGGGCAGCCAGGTGGATAGAGCACTAGCCCTGGAGTCATGAGGACCTGAGTTCAAACCCAGCCTCAGACACTTACTAACTGTGTAACCCTGGGCAAGTCACTTCACCCCAATTGCCTTCTCCTCTTGAAAAAAGAAATGGTATGGATTCAGAGAAACCATGCTAGCCATATTTCATCTTCCAGGCTGTGCTTCTGACTTCTTGGTACCTCCTTCCCCCTTCAGTTATTTTTTATGTTTCTAAGATATTAGATTGTAGCTCCTTGAGGACAGGGAATATCTTTATTTTCGCTTGTATTCATATCCCTCACACTTGGCACAATGCCTGGCATAGAGCAAGTGTTTAATCAATGATAGTTGTCTATTGCCTGTTGCTTTCCCTGTGAGAACAGGAGCTCCTTGAGGATAGGGATTATCTTTTTAAACTTGTGTTTCTATTTCCAGTACTGGGCACACAGTAACCACTTAATAAATCCAAGCTTTACCTCTCTCTTTCTTGGAAGACAGGTGATGAACCAGAGTGGAGATTGGTGAACTACAGCTACTGGCTACAGGCTGCTGCCACCTCTGTTTGTTTGTTTTGGTATGAACTGTGAACTAAGAATGGTTTTTACATTTTAAAATAACTTTAAAAATAGTCCCCTGGTTATACAAGAACAAACAGTGGATCAGATCTGTCCTGGAGGCTGTGACTCCTGGACCCGAGGCATAGAATGAGGTATATATTTTTAGGCATGTCTACTGTGTAAAATTGTTTTGCTCGACATTTCCTATTTGTTACAAGGGAGGGATTTTATTTGAGGAAGGCAGAATGGGTGGTTAGGGACCAAGTAATGAGAGAGGTACCAAATAAAAAAAAAAAAGGGAAAACATTGAATACATTGAAGAGTGAAGAAAGAGACTGACAGGTGAGGCAATTCTGGGACTACCATGTTAAATGGAATATATTCTTTAAAAAGAAATCCTCCATATGCAATGTTTAAGATTTCATATACAATCCTCTATTTATTTATTTGTGTATAGAAATGTTCACTTTGTTGATGTTTGTCAAGTGGATCAGAATGTAAGGGAGAGTGTTCCTGCCACCTCCATCCGCACAGTTGATATATTCACAGAAAGCCTAGAATGTAATTAAACCTTATTAATGAGGTGTTAAACTGATTGTAGGGATGCTTTCATTTTGTTGCTTCCTTTGTGAGGTGTGAACACCTCTATGAATGAGCCAAGAAAGAGAAACGAATAATTCAATTAGTTGGAGCAAACAAATTAGCCAAAATCTAAAGGTTGTAGTTGCAAATTTCAAGTTCAAGTTTGAGAGGAGGAGCTGCTTTGGGGTGGGGGTGAGGTAGAGAAGATTTCTTTCTTTTGTTTCCTGGAGGTGATGGTTAGCTAGCAAGAGTTTAGGAAGACCCAACTAGTTTTGTTACTGGTTAAGTCACTTGACCTCTATATATCTCAGTTTCCTCATCTGTAAAATGAAGGTGCTAGACTTTATGGCTTCTAAGGTCTTTTCTAGCTCTAAATCTATCACTCCATTATTTTATGATTTTTTTTTTTTTACTTTGAGGGAGACATCTCATCCAGCAGTTTGAAAGTTCCTTAGTTGGAGAAGATTTAAACTACATGTACAAGATTAGAGAACTCGCTCCAAGTAGACACAATTACACAGAGATGAAAGAATGAAACAACCTCAAGGAACAGGATCCCAGGTGACAGAGAAATTGTCCCCTGTAAGGAAAAAGCCAGATGAGTGGTCAGCTCAGCAGGTAAATCATGAGAAGACAGAAAGGACAATTCCCTGTTGCACCAAGGCTTGTGACTTACCTATGCTACATATTCACACTACACATGAGCTTTGATACCACTGTACTCTCAGTTTGAACCCACTCTTTCCATGGATACTATGCATTTTTGTGGCCAACTGGGGCTCAGGTTTGTGTCAGGGAATGTTTGTGTCGGGGAATGTTTTGTCACTAATTTTCCCAATCTTTTTCAACTCAGCATCTTGTCATGGGCAAGGAGGAGACAGAGAGGAAACAAGGGATCTATAAAGAATTTATTTCATCATCTTAAAGTGTGAGACTGAAGTTTGAATCCCACACTAGCTGTGTGACCCTGGGCAAATAATTTAGTCTCTCTGGGTCTCAGTTTCCTCATCTGTAAAATGGGGATGAAAAGAAAAGATAGTACCTATTTCATAGTTTTCTTATGAGGATCACAAGGATCATGTTTCTAGAGTGCTTAATAAACAAAATTCATCTCATTTTGGACTGAAGAAATTAGGGAAAGCTTTTTGGAGGCAGTTGACTTTCAAGATGGTCCATTTTGGGATAGAAAGAATAAAGGAGAAGGGCAAGAGGTGGTAAGAAGTATGACTAAAAAATCCAGATGATTCTGGCTTTTTCTAGGGATCAGGAGAAACCAGTAGCCAACAGCTCATTTGAGAGAGTCAGAGTAAAATGAGGTGACAGTGTGGAGATGCTATACAAGAGTCAGGCATTGTTAAATAAATCTGGGGTGGGGGGCTCTCAAAAGCCAGGAAGGTGATTTTGGATTTAAAGGCATTTCAGGTGCTACTTCTTCTGATGATTTTCCAAATCTAGTTGGTTGTTAATATGCTTTTCTTCCTCAAGTTTCTTTGCATTTCTTTCTTTGTGCACATGCTTCTTCTTCTCTTTCTTCTTTAAATTACTTAATTTATTTTTATTTCAACATTTACTTGTATAAGTTTAAAATTTTCTCCACCTTATTTCCCCCCCCCCCAAGGCAATGTAATCCTATGTGGGCTCTAGGTATACATTCATATTAAACATATTTTCACATTATAGACCATATACTTCTTGAGGTCAGGGACTGATTTCAGCTCTCTTCCCCATGTTATTTATTTATTTTTTTGTCTTTACATTGCTAGTGCCCAGATCATAGTAGGTGTTAAATAAATCTGTGTCAGCAAATCAATTAGATATTGGGAGTGACAGATGAATGAAAGATAGTTCTGTTTCATCATATTTCGCTAGCAGTTATGTAGTTACTCCCTCTACCTCTACATATCTAAACACCCCCAGGCTTTAGGAAGATCATACGATCAGAAAATTTAGAGCTGGGAAATACTTTAGGGATCATCTCCTCCAGCTCTCTTATTTGATGGGGGTGGAGTGGGGGGAAAGGGGGGATTGAGGTTCAGAGATAAGACAATTTTTGTGGTTGGTGTAGTCCTCCAAATTAAGCAGCCAGTGGCCAACCCTTGGAGGATGAGCCTTGTGAAACTTGGCTAAACTAGTCCTCAGACAGACACAGAGTCCATATGTGACTTGGACTCAATGTCTTTCCTCTGTGTTTGGATTTATCAAAGATTCTCCTCCTCTGGCAGAGTCTTGGAAAATAGGGGGCCAGAAAAGAAAGAAAAGAGAATGAAGACTTAAATGGAACATTAAAAGCAATGAAGCCTTAAAAAAGGAAAATACACATAAGAGGTCAGAAGGTAATTAATGAGTGGGTGCAGATACTTTTTTCTCTTTTTTTCCAGTAACAAGCATTATTTTCTCATTCCCCTGCTCTCCCTGTTGTAATCATCCCTATTTCCCCCACCCCACCCCCCGTTGCTAAAAGCAAAATGAAACAAGCAAACAAAAAAAAACCCTCTCGTTACAATATACATGATTAACACAAATTCCAGCATTGGCCATGTCTAAAAATATGTCTCAATCTGTGCTCTGAATTCATCATCTCTCTGTCAGGAGGTGGGAAGCACGTTTCATCATGTCTTCTTTGGATTCATGGTTGGTTGTTGCATTGATGAGAGTTCTTAAGTTGTCTTTACAATGGTGAGTCCATCTGCATAAAACTGGAGAATTATTACTCAATGCTCTTTGCCTATGTGAGGGTAGAGGTGGTAAGAACTGGAGAGGAGAGACCTTGATCTTTTGGCTTCTAGTTTCTAGAGACAAGACATGGTTCCAGAACCTCTTCAGGTCCCTGAAGGGAAAAGAAAAACTCTGGGAAGAAACGACACTATGAACATTCTGGACCTGCTTGCCTTCTCTCTCCAAGCCGGAAGCCAGAAGACCAAGATCTCTCTTCTTTCCAGCTCTCACCAGCTTCCCTCTTCACACAAGCTAGGAGCCTTGAGTAATCAATCTCTGCCAATGAGCAAAGTGTCTACAAAAGACTCTTTGAACCAAGGGTTACCCCATATAATACACACTTTACAAACTAACAAGCTGTACATAGCAGAAACTTAAAGTTTCCTGTACAATCTTTGTATTCTCTCTATATTGATTTTTATGTTTGTTGATATTTAAGGTTATAATTTTAAAAAAAGAGAAGAAAATTCAGGTCCATCTCCTTGCCATAGTGGGACATTAGTAGAAGATAATGGCAATGAATCATGTAGCATAGAAGACAGAGGGTCATAAAGTCCTAGATTTAAGCCTCATTTCTGTCTGACATACTGGCTGTGGGACCCTGGACAAATCTCAGTGTCCTAAGAGGTTTAAGTGGCCAAACAGTTGCCGAACTTCTTTAGTAGAGGGATTTTTCCTCACTCGCTATTAGCGAGTTCCCTAATACCTGTGAAATCACAAGTCAGTCAGTTAACATGCATTTTACTCTGAGCTAGAGGGGAGGAAGGGATATAATGGAACAGCTGAAAAAAATTAAAATAGCTGACATTTTAAGGTTTGCAAAGTGATTTACATACATCCTCTCATTTGGAACTCTGTGCTTAATTCTGGGAAGATGGAAAAAAGGCAAAACATAGTACCAGTCCTCAAATGACATGTAGTCTAATTGGAGAGATAGTGTGTAAATATAAAATGTATACAGAGTAAAAGAAAGTAGTCTGGAAAGGAAAGTGTTTGGAGCCGGGGAGGACTGGGAAAGGCCACATACAGAAGGTAGGATTTGAATTGCATCTTGAAGGAAACCAGGGGAAGAAAGGAAAGATGAAGGGGAGGAGGGTTCCAGATAAGATGAAGAACCATTGCAAAGTCATGGGGTTGGGTAATGGAGAGTTGAATTCAAGGAGCTGGAACTTAGAGTACGTGGAATTTAAGGTGTAAAGAGATTGGAAAAGTAGAAAGTAACCAAACTAGGAAAAGCCTGAGGACTTTATATTTGATCCTGGAGGTAATCAGGAACCACCAGAGGAAAACCAGGAGACAGCAGAATTATGCCTAGGGAAGACAGAGTATCCAAGGTGAAAAAGTAATTTAAAAAATCGACGAGTGTTAAAGATTGCAGAGATATGACTGAGCAAAAACCAATAGAGTTGATATTTGAGACCATTTATAACTTTGGAGGGGACAGTTATGAAGTTGGAAGCCAAATTGTAGAGAGCTGAGGAGTGAGCGAAGATAAGAGTGTATGAAAGCTAGCGAATATAGTCAGATCAGGTAAGAATTTTTTTTAAGGGTTGAGGAGACATGGAAATGTTTGTAGATATCAGAGAAGGAGCCATTAGACTGGGAGAGATTTAAGATAAAGGGAGAGAAAGGAGGTGATAGTGGGGGCGATTGATTGGAGAAGCTGGGAGGAGATGGGGTCACAGGAACATATAGAGGAGTCTGTCTTGACAAGTACAAAATCCTCTTCTTCGTTAGAGACCAGAGTGAAGGAAGGAGATAGCAGAGGAAGGCATTTAAAAATATATAATAAAAATAGTTGATACTTACATGTCATTTTAAGACTTGCAAAGAGATTCACACACATTCTCTCCTTTGAGTCTCATAAAAACCTTTCAAAGTAAGCACTCCAGGCATGGTTGCTTCCATTTTACAAATGAGAAGACTGAGTTTCAGAATGGGAAAGTGACTTGCCCAGGGTCCCACAGCTAATATGTGTCAGAGGCACAATTCAAATCCAGTTCATTTGTGTCTCCCAGTCTAGTCCTTTACCTACCACCTCATGACATCCATCATAAAATAATATAATAATAAAGAATTCTAGCTCACATTTAGTAAAATGTTCTACAGTTTTAAAAACTCTCATAAAAACCCTTTGAGGTGGATAGAAAGTGTTGCAGAACTTGATGTAATCTGAAGAGACTCTTGGAGTCCTGAAAGCTGAGAACATGAAAGGAGACCTTATCAGTCTGTCTTTGGAGCTGGCAAGCGGAGAAGGTGTCCAGATTGGAGCATCTGGTCAGCTCCACCACTTTAATTTGACAAGCTTTTCCTGCTTCTGATTCTACAGGATCATTGATCAGCCTTTAGGTCAACTTAATTCAATAAAGATTTAATTAACTGTCTACTCTAAAAATAGATAGACAAAGCATTTATTAAGTGCTTGCTGAGTACTTGACAATGTGCGAAGCATTGAAGAGATGGAGGCAGGCAAAGCAAGACAGTCCCTGTCTTCCAGGAACTTATATTGTAATGGGTAAAGGCAATACAGAAAGGGGAGCTGAAAAGAGAGGAAAGAAATACATATTGATTAAGTCCCTACTATATGCCAATCACTATGTTAATTGCTTTACAAATATTTATGTCATGATTCTTATAACAACAATGGAAGGTGGGTGCTGTTATTATCCCCATTTTACAGTAGAGGAAACTGAGGCAGAGAGAGATTTGAGTGACTTGCACAAGGCTAGTACACTTCCTGAGTATCTGAGGTCAGGACTTCCTAACTCCAGGTCCAGCACTTTATCCACTGTGCCATTTTTAAGAGGAGATGGATAGGTTTGGATGTGGAGTCCTGGTTCCTGGCAAGATGAGACACTTACTATCTGAACTGGGTCACCCAGGGTAGAGTTCAAGCTTGCAGTGAGGGAAGGAATGATGAGGATGATGGTCCCATTGCAGGCAATATGGCATAGGCCAGCAAAGTATGAATTAAAGAGACGTTCCATGTGGACAGTGAAGCCATCTTTATGTTCCTTTGTTTTGGATGACATTGTCCCAGTTACATCAAACCCTGGAATACAGCAGAGTCTCCTAAATGAGATGCTAATCACTCAAAAGAATTTCATCTCACTGTTCACTCATGAGAAAGCCCAAGTGAATAAAGAATTGTCCAGATAATCAATCAATGAGCATTGAGCAAACGCTATTTGCCAGATACTGGGAAGATCAAGAATAAAGGAAATCAGTTTCTGCCCTCTAGGAACTTATATTCCAGTGGTGTATGTAGTACCATGATATGCAATAATATAGGAGGTGGCTTTTTAAAGGAGTTCTGTGGTGAATCCCATAAGAAAAGGATCCTTCTAAAGCATGAATAACCCTCCAGTGATACGTTTATTTAGGTTTTTATGTGTCTATACTGCTTAAAATAGACATAACTTGGTGAGGTATGCAGAGAAATTTGGGGAAAGTCCTAAGGAATTTAGGCTTTGAAGTCAGGAAAAAAATTCCTGACAGAACTATCCAAGACTGGACAGGGTTACCTAGAGAGATGGTGAGTGATTCATCCATAGGAGTCTTTGAGGAGAAGTTGGACAGTCACTTGTCGGGTGTGTCAGAGTGGGGATGGACTCCTTTTGTGTATGAGTTGGACTGAATCACCTTCCAACTCTGAAATTCTGATTAGAATGTGGAAAAATACACAGCAACTATAATAATATGAGCTTCAAAGTGAAAAGGAATGCTCCCTATTGCCTATAGGATCAAATATAAAATTATCTGTGATATATGAAAAGTTCAAGAGATATAGTTTCTGGGAAATTAATAACTTTATTAATTATGGCTAGCAGATAATTAATAAAATGGTCACTTGGCTTTCTCTGGAAACCAAAAACTCTTCAGGGAGACTTTTTGATGCTTATATGCTCTTGGAAGAGTGAGTATTCCTGACAGGAGGCAATCAAGTCTGTTTGGTCAACAATTAATGAGAAAATGAATATTATAATGAGAGGTGGACCTATTCTAATAAAGGGCTGGTACTTGACTCTGAACAAGTCACTCATGGACAAAGGGAGATTTATCTCAAGTGACATCACTCCCCTACCCTTGCTTTAGGCAATCCACAAAAGGATTTATCCTTTACCCAGTGAGTGAACAATGACGGTGGCATGAGACTTTCCTTGTTAGGTCTTTTAGTTGGGTAGGACAAGAAGCATAAAGTCAGAGGATTTAGATAATCTTATCTATCAGCAATATCCTTCACAAAGATTTTTTGAATAAATCACAGGGGTTTATTTATGAATAAGAAAATAGAAAAAAACCCAACAACCTGGTTCACCTAAACCCTGATATTAATTGGTTATTAATATATGAGAAGGAAATAATAATTTATCTCACTTGTTTCTTATTTCAAAAATATTTTACTTTTTCTTAATTACATGTAAAAACAATTTTGAACATTCGTTAAAAAATTTTTGAGTTTCAAATTCTCTTCCTCCCTCCCTCCCCTCTGCCTTTCTGATGCAATAAGCAATTTGACATAGATTGTACCTGTGCAATCATGCAAAACGTATTTCCATATTAGTCATGTTGTGAAAGACACAGAACAAAAAACAAAAAGTCCATGAAAAAAATAATGAAAGTGAAAAATATTCTGCTTTGACCTGCATTCAGACTCTGTCAGCTCTCTCACTGGAGATGGATAACATTTTTCATCATCAGTCCTTTGGAATTATCTTGAATGATTTTATTGCTGAGAAAAGCTAAGTCATTCACAGTTGATCACCATACAATATTGCTGTTACTGTGTACGATCTTCTCCTGGTTCTGCTTACTTTACTTTACATCAGTTCATGTAAGTCTTTCCAGGTTTTTCTGCAGTTATCCTGCTAGTTATTTCTTATAAAACAATAGTATTTCATCACAGTCGTATACCATAACTTGTTCAGCCATTCCCCAACTGATGGGCATTCCCTCAGTTTTCAGTTCTTTGCTGCCACAAAAAGAGCTGCTAGAAAAATTTTTGTACAAATAGTGTCCCCCTCCACCCTTTCAAAATTTTGATCTCTTTGGGATACAGATGTAGTAGTGTTATTGCTGGGTGAAAGGCTATATACAGTTTCATAGCTCTTTGAGCATAGTTCCAAATTGCTCTCTAGAATGGTTGGATTGGTCTATTTCTTCTTTAAAAGCCTTTTGTAACTGGCACCCCCTCCTACCTTTCCAGGCTTCTCATACTTTACTCTCCTCCATATGTTCTATGAGACAGTGTCACTGACCGCCATACTGTTTCTTGATCAAGACACTCCATTTCCCAACCCTTGTGCTTTTTCATTGGCTGTCTCCCCTGCTAGAATTCTCTCCTTCCCCATCTCTGCCTCCTGGCTTCCATCATGCTTCAGGTACAATCTTATATTTTACAAGAAACCTTTCCTTATCCCCTTAAAAAGTAGTGCCTTCTCTTTGAGATTATCCCCATTTATCCTACGTATATCTTTGGTATATAGTTGTTTGTATATGTCTGTATATTTCTGTTTGTATATAGTTGTTTGCATATTGTTTGCTTCATGAATCTGTGAGGTCCTTGAGAACAGGGACTGTCTTTTGCCTTTCCTGCTATTCTTAGCACTTAACACAGTGCCTGGAACATAGTAAATACCTTAAGAATGTTTATTGATGACTTGTAAGATGAATCAACAAACCAAGAATCCTGAAGAGTGACCAAAAAATTGATATGGTGCTTTACCCACTGAAATTAATTAACCTAAATGTTAATGTTCAGTTCTAGCCAACAAATTTCTTTTTTTGTCCTGTTCTGTAATTTATTCAGAATAAGGAACTCCTGATAAGGAAAATGACTTTACCAAAGCAGATTGGCATCAACTTATACCCTTAGGGAGCTGAGTAAATGAATTGCCCAGGATCACCTAGTCAAAATGGGTTGGAGCCAGGTCTTTCTGGCTTAGAGGTTATTTCTCTTACCACCAGATCACACTGCTTCTCAATCTTAATTTTTTTAAAATTAAATTTATTTATTTAACTTTTAACATTCATTTTCACAAAATTTTGGGTTACAAATTTTCTCCCCTTTTTTCCCCTCCCCCCCCAAAACCCCAAGCATTCTAATTGCCCCTATGACCAATCTGCTCTCTCCTCTATCCTCCCTCTCTGCCCTTGTCTCCGTCTTCTCTTTTGTCCTGTAGGACCAGATAGCTTTCTATACCCCTTTACCTGTATTTCTTATTTCCTAGTGGCAAGAACATTACTCGACAGTTGATCCTAATACTTTGAGTTCCAACTTCTTTACCTCCCTCCTTCTCCACCCCTTCCCTTTGGAAGGGAAGCAATTCAATATAGGCCAAATCTGTGTAGTTTTGCAAATGACTTCCATAATAGTTGTGTTGTATAAGACTAACTATATTTCCCTCCATCCTATCCTGTCCCCCATTGCTTCTATTCTCTTTTGATCCTATCCCTCCCCATGAGTGTCGACCTCAAATTGCACCCTCCTCCCCATGCCCTCCCTTCTATCATCCCCCCCACCCCGCTTATCCCCTTATTCCCCACTTTCCTGTATTGTAAGATAGGTTTTCATACCAAAATGAGTGTGTATTTTATTCTTTCCTTTAGTGGAATGTGATGAGAGTAGACTTCATGTTTTTCTCTCACCTCCCCTCTTTATCCCTCCACTAATGAATCTTTTGCTTGCCTCTTTTATGAGAGATAATTTGCCCCATTCCATTTCTCCCTTTCTCTCAATCTTAATTTTTTAAAAAAAGGCCTTAAAAATGCACTCAACCTTTATTATTCTCACATGAGGGAAATGATTATTTCTCTCTTATTTTAATAACCATTTACTACTGAGGAGATTCCCTTCCTATTTCCTCACATTCCACTGGGTCAAATCAGCCCCTGAAGAATAGGGCTGATAAAGAGATAGGATTAATATTCTCTTCCATCTTGTTCCTCACCCAAGTGGGTTTGGGGTAGAACTTTTGTCTAGATTACCTGGGACTGGAGATGGTCTGGGGAAAAGTGATATAATCAAAGTCACATTCCCCTATCCCTCATTGGAATATCTCTTTTATAATATTCATTATTCTTATTAATTGTTAACCATCCATACGTGGAACCATCGGTTACAACAAATGGAGAAATTTTGAATGCTGTGGATAAGTTCAGTTACCTTGGTAGTGTACTTGCCAGGGATGTACACATTGACAATGAGGTTGACCCATGCATTGCCAGAACTAGCTCAATGTTTGGGAGGCTTCGAAGGGAAAGTTTGGGAGAGAAGAGGTATTAGACTGACTACCAGATTGAAGGTCTACAGAGCCGTTGTGCTGACCTCATTGTTGTATGCCTGTGAAACACGGACAGTCTACCAGCACCATGCCAGGAAACTGAATCGCTTCCACTTGAACTGTCTTAGGAAGATCCTGAAGATCACCTGGCAGAATAAGTTACCAGACATTGAGGTTCTTGCTCGAACTAAACTGCCGAGCATTCAAACTATGCTTCAGAGAGTGCAACTCTGGTGGGCTGGTCACGTTGTCCGAATGCAAAATGCCAAAAAAGACTTGCCAAAAAGACTATTTTATGAAGAACTCACAAGGGGCAGGCAATCACATGGTGGCCAGAAGAAGCAATACAAAGACTCTCAAGGTCTCTCTCCAGAACTTTGGATTTGATTGTGTGACATGGGATACACTGGCACAGGACTGCTCAGCATGGTGTGCCCACATCAGAAAGGGTGCTATGCTCTATGAGCAAAACAGAATTGAAACAGCACAAAGTAAACGTAGGATGTGCAAATTTGGAGTAACCACCCCAAATGTTCACTCGGACTACCTGTGCCCAATCTGTGGTAGAGCATTCTGAGCTCATATTGGTCTGATCAGCCACAGTCACACTGAAACTTGGCTTTGGTCCTCTTCGAAAATGAAGGACAACCACCACCACCAGTCAGAATTAATTGCCATCAGGAATACCCATTCTTCCAACGGCACATAAACACCAGTAGGCCACCATGATCCCTTTTTGATACACAAGAGATAGTCAAATGACCATTTTTTTCAAAAAATACTCATTAGCATAATTAAGAAAATGATTAACTACTCAGAAAATTACTCATTAACATAATTAAGAAAATGATTAACTACTCAGAAATTATGTCTCTTGAACGCACCTAAGTTATTACTCTAGCACATCTATGATAGGTGGACCCTGTAGAATGAATACAGTACTTCTGAAAAATGAAGAAGTGTGCAGATATGAGGGGAAAGGGAGCAAGTGGGTACAAGTCTCCATCGGTCCCTGTTGATCCTCATTCCTTCAATGTGTGACCACAGGATGGTACCTTGATTTCTGGTACCTCCTAAACACCTCTGGCTTGTGGAAGTGTTCAGAGGGGAGCAGGGAAAGGGAGCAGGGGACAAGTGTGTGAAAGAAATTTGATAAGGAGCAAGAGACCACATGGCATAGTGGATAACGCACTGAATATGGAGTCAGGAAGACTGGAGTTTAAATCTCACCTCAAGTGTTTATTAGCTTTGTGACCCTAGCCAAACCATTGAAACTTTCTCAGCCTCATTTTTCTCAGCTGTGAAATGGGGGTAATAATAACACCTAAAGTCACAGAGTGGTTGTTAGGATCAGTGAGATTATGTTACATGCTCTGAGAACCTTCACAGAATCATAGAATTTGACAGTTGGAAGGGACCTCATAGGCTGCCTTGTCCAGGACATACTTTAAAGGAATCCCTGCTATAATGCCCCTGACAAGGGGTCATTTAGCCAATGCTTGAAGCCATGTAGCATTTACATAAACTTTGAACATCTTTCTCCCAACTCCCAAATTCGAATTCTTTTTTAGTCCTATCAGCTAAGTCTTTTGGGGATTACTTCAGACCCAGCGTGTTGCTTATGTTCAATCAAGGTTCTTATTGTCTCTTGTTAACACTCGCCAGGAAGGGAACTCACCACCTCCCAAAGGCAGCCTATTTCAATTTTATACAGTTCTGCTTAGGAAGTTCTTTTTTAAATTAAATTTTTTTCCATGTGATCAAACTTTACCTTTTCTCCCACTGCCCCTCATATTCCCAACTGAAAGAGAAAGAAAAACAAGACCTTTGTAACCAATATGTAAAGTTAGGCAGAACAAATACCTGTACTGTCATATTCCACACCCTCCTCCTCTTCCAAAAAAATCAAGTTTAAATTTGTCTCTGAGAGCTGCAACATTGCTTCCTTTATGCTCGATATGTCTTGCCCCGTGGAAGACGCAAGTATTGGTAAATATTGTGTTCTTCCTCTGGTTCCTTGAGACTTCTGAATTCAAGTTGCAGTTAGCTAGTGCAGTACATAAAGCGCTGGATCTGGAGTCAAGAAGACTTGACCTCAGACACTTCCTTTGTGATGTTGGCAAGTCACATTTGTGTCTCAGTTTCCTTCTCTGTAAAATGGAAGTACTAATAGCTTCTACCTCCCAAGGTTGCTGAGAAGATGAAATGAGATCATATCTGTAGAGTGCTTTGCAAACTTTAAAGCGCTATATAAATCATCATCATCATCATCATCATCATCATCATCATCATCGTCATCATCATCATCATCATCGTCATCATCATCATCATCATCGTCATCGTCATCATCATCATCATCATCATCGTCATCATCATCATCATCATCATCATCATCATCGTCATCATCCTTTTCTTCCTCCTCCTTATGAGCCTTTTTCAGCCTCCATCTTTCCTTCTTGTTCATTAAGAATTTTATTCTCAGTGGGTCCAAATGATAATTGGATATCATCAGAGAAAGATTACAGGAGATGAAGGGAATGTTTAATTTGTTTTTTGATGGAGTCATAGTTTGGGGTCATTCATACATTAAGAGCCCAGCTAGGTGGTGCAGTGCTAGTGTCAGGCCTGAAGTCAGGAAGACTCATCTTCATGTGTTCAAATATGACCTCAGATACTTGCTAGCTATGTGACCCTTATAATTAACCCCCATTTTAAAGATGGAGAAATTGAGACAAATCACTTAATTCTGTTTGCCTCAGTGTCCTCATCTATAAAAAAATGATCTGGAGAAGGAAATGACAAACCACTTCAGTATCTTTGCCAGGAAAACCCCAAATGGGGACAACAGAGTGGGACATGACTTTATGTGACTAATAACGTGTTTTGAGTTGACTCTTTTAATTTGGACTCCATACTAAGCTCTTTTTAGAAGAGGTGATAGTGGACTTGAGGCTAGGTGGAAACTCAATGGACTAAAATAGTCTCCTTGAAAAGTGCTACATTTCATATTAATTTTTTGGCATTATTGGCTCCATGTTTTAAATGGAGAACAATTTTCCATGTGGATATAAAATACTTGAGGGTACCCACTATACTTGGGTCTGTTTTATACATTTATTGTATGTGAATATACCATGAGGGTAGAAGCGAGTCAAAGGCTTTGTGATAATTTCCAAAGGTGTTACATACATCATGGGGCTTTTGGTTAGCTTGTATAATAATTTGCTGTTCAGTTGTTTTCAGTATATCTAACTCTCTGTGACCCCATTTGGGATTTTCTTGCAAAGATACTGGAGGGGTTCACCATTTCCTTCTCCAGTTCATTTTACAAATGAGGAAACTGAGGCAAAAAGGGTAAAGTGATTTGTCCAGGGCCACATAGCTAGGAATTATCTGAGGCCAGATTTGAACTTGGGAAGATGAGACTTCCTGGCTCTTTGGTCTTGGTGCTCTGCACTGCCACTTGTACCACCTAAATTTTCCATTGTTGTAAATATTCCACATATTATTCTCCCAAAATCTTCCTGCACTCCTCCGTATTAAGCCCATTTCTTAATTCTTCCAGCACAATAATATTCTGTGATGTTCTTGTACCATCCCAATTGATGGACATCCACTCTGTTCCCACTTTGCTACTTCAAGAAGTAATGCTACAGAGCTTGTTTACTGAGCCTTTCTTTAGGTCTTTGATCTCCTTGCGGTGTATTGAATTCCTAAAATGTTCTAACATTCTCTATCATCTATGGGTTGGGAGGGAGGAGAACAGTCCTTGAAGCTTTGCTGAAGCTACCAAATGTTTTAAAAGATTTTATTTCCCTGGATTTAATGCCTTTTTTATGTGAAAACAAGCATCTGGCTTTTTTTTTTTTTTACTGGACTGCAAGGTAAATAAAAATTAATTAATCAATAAACATTTATTAAGTGCCCAGCATGGCTAGACACTGTGCTAAGTGCTAGGGATCCTCTCTCAGGGAACTTACATTCTAATGCGGGAGACAACAGGGATATGTGTAACATAAATACAGGAATGGATGGTTGTGAATAGAATGGCTACACATTTCAGGGAGACTGGGGTTCCATTCTAGTGAAGACTGGGCTTCTCTGGAGCAAGGGATGATTTTGGCTAAGCAATCCCTCTCTCATTCTCCTACCTTTAAGAAATAAATTGAGTGTGGAATGATATCTCTCACAATCAGATGTTTGTAATCTAGGGATATCACCCTTTTTGGCGTTGAGTATAAATAGCCACTTTCCTTGCAGTAGACCTCAAACCTGGAAGGTAACAGTTAGCTTAATCTCAGTCTGTTTAACTCCACTTCCACTAAACACTAAACACACAAAAGACAATTATGGAGAGCAAGCACGCATATTTATCAAAGCTAGCAAGCAAAACAGTAATTGAGAAAGCTATCCAGGTAAGTTTAGGCAATGAAATACAGAAGATTAAAGGAAGGCTTTGTGACCTGGGATGGAGCTGAAATCTCAGCTCAACTGGGTAGACAATGATACTTAATACACCAAAGACAAACTTGGAGAGCAAGCAAACAGATTTTTCAAAGCTAGAAAGCAAAACAATAATTGAGGAAGCTATCCAGATGAATTTAGGCACTAGAAAACACAAGATTAAAAAGATGTCTTTGTGGTTTGGGCATGAGATGAAATCTTAGCTCAGCCAGGTAGAAAATGATCTCATCTGAGAAGTCTTTTCTTGGTAGTCTCTGGAGGTACGGGCATTTCAAGGGACATGCTAGGGTGCAAGTTTTCCTCCTATTCCAGGAGCTCCAGGAATCTCCAATTCATGATTCCAGTGGTTCTCGTTCTCTCTCTCTCCCTCTCCCCCTCTCTCTCCCTCTCCCCCTCTCTTTCTCTCCTCTCTCTGTGTTTTTTATTTTTCCTCTCTCTCTGTCACTTTGTCTCTCTGTCACTTTGTCTCTCTCTCTCTCTCTCTCTCTCTCTCTCTCTCTCTCTCTCTCTCTCTCTCTCTCTCTCTCTCTCTCACTCTGTCTCTGTGTGTCTTCTCTGTCTCTGTCTGTGTGTCTCTGTCTGCTTGTCTGTCTCTCTCAGAAGCTCTCAAAGAATCAGGAGTCACATTTCCCTACATGTATACAGCTATTCTTTAGGTAAGTGGTATCAAATAGAGATGGATTCTTGAGGGTCACATGTTGACTTAGAAAACCACAAATAAACATTATCTATGCTGGGTTTTAATTTATTCTTTAAACATTTTCCAATTAGATTTTAACCTGGTTCTTGCAGTGCTCGGAAGTTTGTTGGTCCTGAAGTTGGCATCTCTGCCTTAGGGGACCACCAAACCCATCTGTCTGGGGTGTTAATGATACATATGCATATTCAGAATAAATATAAAAAGAATAAATGCAAATAAATATAATGTAGTTCTGGAGGGAGGGTAATAAGAATAGTGGGCACCAGGGAAAGCTTCATGGGTTTCCTACTCTGCGTCTTGAAGGAAGGGAGGGACACCATGAGGCATTTATAAGGGTGGAGGATGAGGGAAGGGCATTGCAAAGGCATGAAGACTAAAAAATGGAGTATTGTATGTATGAAACAGAAAAAAAAGGTTTAGTTGGACTGGATCACAGAATGTGGAAAAGAGTTCAGTTGTTCAGTCACATCTGAGCTTTCATGACCCCATTTGAGGATTTTTTGGCAAAGAGACTGGTGTGGTTTGCCATTTCCTTCTCCAGCTCATTTGACAGATGAGGAAAATGAGGCAAATGGTTAAGTGACTTACCCAGGGTCACACAGTAAGTGTCTGAGGCCAGCTTTGAACTGAGGAAGATGAGTCTTCCTGATTTTAAGTCCAGTGCTCAATCTATCATGCCACCTAGCTGCCCACGGGAAGGAGAGTAATGTCCAACGAGACTTGAAAGAGGCTTGGATCAGATTGCATGGATCTTTAAAAGCTAAAGAGAGGTATTTGTATTTTACCCTAAGGTAAATTGGGAGCTGCTGAAGTTTACTGAGTAGAGGAATGACATGGTCAGTCCTGTGCTTTAGGGAAATTGCTTTGGTAGCTGCATGGAGGGTGGGCTGGCATGGGAAGACCAAATAGCAGGCTATTACAAAAATCTAAAGTGTTATGGCGCGGCAAAGGCAATGATATCTCTGGGCGTGTTGAAACACATAGTGTCCAGGGTGAGGAGGAGGATGGACCCAATGTACTCTGCTCTGGTCAATTAACCAACCAATCAATAAGCATTTATTAAGCTACTACTATGTACTAGGCACTCTGCTAACTGCTGGGGACACAAAGAGGCAAAAGACAGTCTCTACCCTCAAGGAGCTTATATTCTAATGGGAGCATGGTGTGTTCTGGATGAGACATTTTAAGAAGGACCTTGACAAGCTGGAGATCATTTAGATGAATGTGACTGGGAAGGTAAGGGACTGGATGATCATGCCACATAAGGATCAGCTGAAGAAACTGGGGACATTTAGCCTGGAGAAGAGAAGACTTACAGAGACTATAGCTATCTTTATGTCAATAAGCATTTATTAAGTGCTTACTGTGTACTGGGCACTGTGCAAATCTTTTAAGTATTTGAAAGGTCTTCAAGGGAAGAGAGATTAGATTTATTCTCCTTGGCTCTGGAAGAAAGATCTAAGAAGCAGTAGTAGAAGGGGGTAGAGAGGTAAGTGCTCAGCTCCCTCCTCCTTGGAGATCTTTCAGCAGAGTGAGAGCATGGACAAGCTCTTGTTGGGTATTTTGGGGAGGGTCCCAAACAACTCTGAGATTTTGCGAGAGTTCTTGCCCAGGCTTTCTTCATTCACCCTCCTATTCAACCCTCTGCTTCATCACAATAAGTGTTGTCGTGGGCATCTGAGTGAGATCTCAGGATGTTATCCCTATAATGTGCACACTCAGCTTTTTAGACTGGAGATTTGCAGTGTGTGTGAGTATGTGCATGTGTGGGGACATGCCAGAGAGAGAGAGACAGAGATAGACATGCACAGAGACAGAGAAACATGGAGAGAGAGACAGACAGAATGAGAGAGAGAGAGAGAGAAAGACAGAGACAGAGATAGAGAGAAACAGAGAGATGGAAAGATATGGAGAGAGATGGAGAGAGAGAGAGAGAGAGAAAGAGAGAGAGAGGGAGGGAGGGAGGGAGGGAGGGAGGGAGAGAGAGGGAGGGAGAAGGAGGGAGGGAGGGAGGGAGGGAGAGAGAGAGAAAGAGAGAGAGAGAGAGAGAGAGAGAGAGAGAGAGAGAGAGAGAGAGAGCATTTCACTTTTATTGTTAGATTAAGACATTTGTATAACTGTAGAATTAGAGCTTGGTCAGGCACCAAAGACCCCAAAGTCATCCACTGCTCCTGGGCTATCACCAGTCATCTTGACTTTGGCTTGCCAATGGACTTCAATGACTTCAGAAGAGAGTGAAGCTGAAGATTTTGTGCAACTCTATCCCTTAAACCCAATTCACCCATGAGTCAGAACATTATCCTGTGATGTCATTGGTCCTCTTTAAAAACAAAGGACAAAAACAACAGCGACGATTGTAAAATGTTATTGACACGTGCCCCATTATTATCACAACTCATGCTTGGTGACTCTGGCCATTTTCTCTGGCTGGCCTCCTTGCCTGGAATTTTCTCTCTCTTCATCTCCACTTTCTGCCTTCCCTGGCTTCCTTCAGGTCCCAGCTAAAATTCCTCCAGCTGCAAGAAACCTTTCCTGATCCTCTTGTTGCTGGTACCTTCCCTCTGTTGCTTATCTCTAATTTATTTTGTACATGTCTTGTTTGGACAGAGTTGTTATCATGTTGTCTCCTCCTCTAGGCTGTGAGTTCCTTGAGAACAGAGACTGTTTTTTGCCTTCCTTTGTATTTCTAGTGTTTAGGACAGTGCCAGACACATAATAGGTATCTAAGAAATGCTTGTTGAATGGCTGCCATCCCATTGAAAGTATACTAATCCCATTGATTTATGTTGGGGATACATGACTCTTTTGGAGAGAGAGATGATAATGTAGCGCCCTCTGCTGTCTGATAGGCTTAAAAATTTGGATTCTGGGAGCTGAGCTGGAAGAAGGTCATCTAACTCAAACCCCTTTTTTTACGGAGGAGGAAACTGAGATTAAGTTCTTGGTCCAAGGTTACAAAAGCCCCTCTGGGATGACTCTCTACATAGCCCCAACCTTACTTTGGTGCTCCCAATCAGTATTTATCTAATAACTAGAGGATAACTGACCTTGCCAACTCTGGTATTGGCACCATTCAGTCTGCCATGTTCAAAACTTTGGTGTTAATTTTGACCCTTCTCTCCTTATACGCTACAATCACCATGACTACCTGTAGTAGAGTGTCGGGTTGGTTTATTGGATAGTGTGTTGTACTTAGGGTCCAGAGGACTTGGGTTGTAACCCTGTCTCAGATGTCTACTAGATATGTAACCCTGGACAAGCCAGTTTCATTAACTGTAAAATAGGGGCAGTAATATTTCCACAGGGTTCTTGTGAGGATCAAGTGAGACAATATGTAAAAAGCACTGTATAAATGTTAGCTCTTTTACCTTTCTCTATGAAACTCTAGGATTTTAAGGTTTGCAAAGCTCTTCTTTTCCAGCAACCCTGTGAGTTAGGTGTGCAGCGGATTGGGTGCTGGACCTTAAAAAAGACCAGAGTTCAAATCCAGCCTCAGACACTTAGTAACTATGTGATGCTGGGGAAGGTAGTTAACCCCTCCTAACCTTAATTTCTTATCTGAAAAATGGAAATGTAAGAGCACCTACCCTTCCAGTGCTGTTGTGAGGATAAAATGAGGTAATAATTGCACTTTGTAAGTCATAAAACATTATATAAATGCTATTACTATTACTGTTGTTACAGATGAGGGCACTGAAATCCAAAGAATTACCAAGTCTCGTTGATACCACCTTCATCATACCCTCACCAGGTATGTTTCTATGTAATTTCTCTAGGATCAACAATATTCATTATGTAGTTGGGTGTCTGATACAGGAACAGAGTACCTTGATGGTGTCTCCTCCTGTGGACAGACTAAGGAGGGAGGCTTCTCCTGGGATAGTTATGAGGACATGTAATAGAAGTGCTTTGGAGAGACATTGGACCATGTTTAGACATAGTTCAATCTGCTAACTGCATAGTTAATAGGGGGCTCTTTGACTGGCTGTGGAGGCATTGAAGAAGGACTAGGCACCAGAGCCCTGGACATTTTCTCTTCAGCTGTTACATTTTCTCTTGGGTTTTCTGTTCTTCATTGGACTCCTTTGCTGTTAGCATCTGTTGAAATACAATGTTATAAGATGAGAAGTCTTGAGCCTTCCCCACTGAGGTCACTATATGACTCCATGGAAATGGGTCTTACTCCTTTTGCATCAGCACTAGCTCTTTTCCATTTTAGGACAAGGGGATTGGAAACTTCAACTTCCCAGTGAACATGTATCTGGCTCTTTCAGTCAGCTTGGCATTGGTTCCCTGAGGAGTGAGGAGTTTCCTTTGGGATCCAACCCAATGGTAGCTGAGATAAGGACTCATCTGGCAGTCATGCCACATCAGGATGTGAACTTTGTGGGATCAATGTTATGTAGGAAACAAATTAAATTTGTGCCCTATCTCGAGACCAAGATAGAATAGGAGAGAGTGTGACTTTGAAGGACTGGGTGGAAATGTTCATACTTTCCCCCCCTTTCTCTTTGAAGAAAATATCCCTTTGTAAAAATTAATGGACGTTAAGAAGTTAAAAGAACTGGCCGGCTAGTCACTGGCAGCTAATATTGGAAGGAACACAACTAGCGGGGTCTTGCACCAATGACAGTAGAGAAGAGACACCACTAAACCCTTTAATATACCCCTAGAACCTTGAGGTTCTATAGATGGAGTTAGTTCTAGATGGAGTCAGTTTCATGCTAGGAGAGTGAGTTAGAATATATTTCCTAGAGTTAGAATTCATCAGGTCTTTACTGTTTAATGATAGATTATTCTAGTTATTGTCCTCCATTTTGTTTTCATCAGTCTGTGTCACTTTATACAAGTTTAAAAAATGTTTCTATGAGTTCCTTATATTTGTCATTTTCTCCTTCTCTTCTCCCACTATCACCCTAATGCAGACATTCAATATTGTGGCTTAGACTGTTATATTTCACGTCTTCCCCCTTCTACTTCCTTTTGCTATGAATCGTTCCCTCAGACCACTGCCAGTTTGATTTTGTTGGTAGTGGTGGGACAGCAATTTGTGGCACAATGGAGGAGTTCCAGAACAAGCAGTGGAATCATGGGACTGAGTTTCCTGGACGTAGAGCAGGAGCTCCTGTATAGCAGCAAGTTCTAGGACCAAGTGGGAAACTGGAGCAAGGGCTTGAGCCCTTGGAATCAGTCAATTATTCAGTCTTCAAGTATCTATTAAACATTTACTTGGGTGCCAGGCACTGTGCTAAAAGGTGGTTTCTCCTCTTATGGTTCTCACAGACTAACAGGGAAGACTACATGCAAGCATCTAGGTACAAACATGATAGAGACAGGATATACTGGGGACAATTGACAGAGGGAAGGAAGAAGCCAGCAATGAGGGGCACTGGGAAGAATAAATAAGAATGTAGATGGTGAGTTTTTGACTAGGATTGGAAGGAAACCAGGAAAAGTGGGAGGCAAGGAAGAAGAGGGAGAGAGTTTTAGGAATGGGAAGGATAGTCTGTGAAAATGCTCAGAGTTGCAACAGCTAGGTGGTCTTGAGTCAGGAGGACCTGAGTTCAAATATGACCTTAGACACATCTTTGTGTGATCCTGGGGAAGTCACTTTATCCTGTTCACCTCAGTTTCCTCATCTGTAAAATGAGCTGGAGAAGGAAGTGGCAAACCACTCTAGTGTCTCTGCCAAGAAAACCCCAAATGAGGTCACAAAGAGTTGGACACAACTAAAAAATGACTGAATAATAAAACTCTTCCTTGATACGCAATCTGGAGCTAATTCCCTCGTAGATTTCACTCATAGTATTTCACAGGTTTTGAGCATTCTCTCTCTCTCTCTCTCTCTCTCTCTCTCTCTCTCTCTCTCTCTCTCTCTCTCTCTCTCTCTGTCTCTGTTTCTCTGCCTCTCTGTCTCTGCCTCTCTCTCTCTCGCTCGCTCTTTCTCTCTCTCTCTCTCCAGCTAAATGATGCAGTTGATAGATCACTGGATCTGGAGTCAAGGAGTCCTGAGTTCATTTTTTGTCTCAGACACTTACTAGCCGATCCTGGGCAAGTCACTTAACTGCTATTTGCTTCAGTTTCCTCACCTGTAAAGTGGGGATGATAATAACACCTACCTCTCAGATCAAATGAGGTAAATTATTTGTAAAGTGCTTTAGAAAATTTCTGGCAGATAGTAATTCCTTATATAAATTCTCCTCCCTTCCTTCCTTCCTTCCCTCCTTCCCTCCTTCCCTCCCTCCCTCCCTCCCTCCCTCCTTCCTTCCTTCCTTCCTTCCTTCCTTCCTTCCTTCCTTCCTTCCTTCCTTCCTTCCTTCCTTCCTTCCTTCCCTCCCTCCCTCCCTCCCTCCCTCCTTCCTTCCTTCCTTCCTTCCTTCCTTCCTTCCTTCCTTCCTTCCTTCCTTCCTTCCTTCCTTCCTTCCTTCCTTCCTTCCCTCCTTCCTTCCTTTTGAATTCTTTCAAGTTCTTTAAGGTAAAACTCAAATGTGACATTTTTTGTGTGTGTTTCTTCTCCATCTTAGTCATGACCATTTATGTCCCTTCCCCAATCTTACATAATTATTTTGGTCTTTAATTAATTATCTGAGTATACTGCATCTAGGGTATAGAGTGCTGACTTGGAGTCAGGAAGACCTGATCAAATCTGGCCTCAGCCACTTACCAGCTGTGTGTAACCTCTATTTGCCTCAGTGTCAACATTTGTAAAATAGGGATAGTAATAGCACCTAACTCCCAGGGTTGTAGGGAAGATCAAATGAGACGGTACTTATAAATTGCTTTGCAAATCTTGAACAGCTATACAAATACTAGCTATAAGAATAATTATTATAATGCCATTATTAATTATTAATATACCATCACATTAATACACATGTATTAATATACTCTTGTCAATATTATATTAATATTGACATTAGTATAATAATATAATACAATATGATAGTCGCAGTATATTAATGTGTCATTACTATTATTTCTTCATTCTCAAGAGACAAAGGAAAGGTTCAAAGTGGACATGAGTTGGTTGCAGCACATAATCAGTCGAGATCTGAGCAAAGGAGATGGCATAAAGGATGTCATTAAGGGAGGGTTTTGAGCAGTAAGGTAAGTGGGTCATAAGATGAGAGGTGACCAATACACATTCGATCCAGCTCCACTGATACCTGTACAATATGAGCAGAACTAGGGAGAGGCCCTCAGATTACTGGGTGGAAGATTTACAGCTAGACATAGACAGAATTTAAAAAGGTTATAAATGGGATATGATATGCCCTGTTGGAGGGGGTATGACACTGAGGAGCTCCTATATCCATCCCAGTGTATGTATCTTATTCATTTGCTGGACTCTAAGTTCAGTAAGGGAAAGGACCCTGCCTTATTTAAATCCTCCATCTATGCCAGGCTCCTGGGCTGTGTTTGGGGCTCTGATGATTCTTAAGAAACGTTCATTTCATGTAAATTGTCTTCAAAGGCTTACACTGTAATGAGGGAGATGGCACATTAGCTGTCTAACTTGGCACATACAAAACACAGTAGTACATGGAAAGAAATCTAGGAGGGGAAGGCACTAGTGGCCCAAAGGGACTGGGAATGTCTCTTGAAGAAGGTGAGATTTGAGCTGAGGCTTATAGGAAGCTAATAAGTGGTTATGAGGAGGGAGGGCCTCTGGGCACGAGGAGTAGCCACTTCAAGGTGGGGACACATAAACAGAGGGTGGTGTTTGAGGAATTACAAGCAGGCTGGCATGACTTGAGTGTAGATGGCATGGACAGGAGGAAAATGTAAGAAGATTAAAAACGGTAGGGAGGAGCAGGTTGTGAGAGACTTTAAATACCAAACACACCAAAACTTTTCATTCTTGGGTAATACGTGCACACATACATATATGCATACATGTGTGTATACATATATTTCTTTTTTTGAATCTGTTTTCAGTTTTCTACACTCACTTCCATAAGTCTTAGATTTTCTCCCCCTCCTTTCCCCCTCCCTCCCCAAGAAAACATGTAATCTTATATGGGTTCTACACATACATGCTTATTAAATACATTTTCTCATTGGTCATGTTGCGTGGAATAATTTTTTTAGCTTCACTGTCACCTTCCAATACCTGTCCTCCAATGTCTACCCCAACTACCAAAACTATGCTTTGTAAAAAATATCTAGTTAAGCAAGATTGGCTAACACATTGCCCAGGTCTGGAAATGTATGCCTCATTCCACACTTGTAGCCCACCACCTCTCTACCAAGTGGAAGAGAGTGTGCCTCATCATCTGTCTTCTGAAGTCAAGATTGGTCCCCATGTTCTTCAAAGCTCTATGGTTTTTCTGTGTGGTTTGCACAACAAGCCTAAGTACCAAGTACTGAGATTTCCTTCATTGAATCTTCTACTCATTGTTACCTGGAATTGACTCACTCAACAAATGCCTACTGTATTACAAGTCAATAGGCATTTATTAAATGCCTACTGTATTACAAGTCCACAAGCATTTATTAACTGCTTACTGTATTACAAGTCAGTAAACATTTATTGCATATCTACTGTACACATCATATGATATACATACACTGTACTATCCCTGGGGGATACAGAGATAGGCAAAAGCAGTCCCTGCCCTCAAGGAGCTCACAATCTAATGAGGTAGATCATAAATACATGCCAGATCCATCCAGAGTAGATGGAAAGAACCTTAGGGAGGAAGGCTCTAACCCGTCCTCCTCACCTCCTTCCGGTAAGATTCCTTCCTCCTTTCAAGACTCAGCTCAAGTACCAGCCTCTACATGGAATATTTCCTGATGCTACCAGATGCAAATGCTTCCCCCCAATTACTTTATATTCACTTTGATATAATTTTTATTGACTAGACAACATGACCTTGAGCTGGCTCAGGTCCCTACTGTGACAGACTGGTTGGATGGTCCTGGTCAAATCTCTCACTCTCCATGTCTCCAGAGACTCTCCAAGACTATGTTTCAGAGAGGGTGCTGACCTGCATTGGTAGAGGGAGTCTCCTTACTAGACAGTTCTGTGTATATGTAT
This sequence comes from Notamacropus eugenii, assembly GCF_028372415.1. Taxonomy (NCBI): domain Eukaryota; kingdom Metazoa; phylum Chordata; class Mammalia; order Diprotodontia; family Macropodidae; genus Notamacropus; species Notamacropus eugenii. The sequence continues at coordinate 24,321,619 of NC_092875.1, read as the reverse complement.
GTGTATGTGCATATGCACATGCATGTGTACAGGTACATGTGTTTTAAGTACACATACACACATATATGTATACGTACACGTATGCATAAATAGGCACCATAATGCATGAGCTGGAGAAGGCCCCCAAAACTCCCAAACAGAGTCACGCAGAGCCAGACACGACTGAAATATGTATATGTCTATGTGTGCATATGTTTATGTGTATACGTATAGGTTTATATGTATACCATAGTTCAGATGTGTCTGACTCTTCATGACCTTGTGGGTCATAGCACATCACATACTGTTCATGGTATTTTCTTGGCAAAGCCACTGGAGTGGAGTAAGGAGCCAGTAAGATAAGGAACCATTTTCTTCTTCAGTAGATTAAGGTAAAGTGACTTGTTCAGGGTGACACAGCTAAGTGTCTGAGGCTGCATTTGAACTCAGGTCTTGCTGACTCTAGGCCCAGCGCTTGATCCACTGAACCATCTTGTTGCCTATTATATAATTATATATTATAAACTATTGTTATAATCCTCATTTTACAAATAAGGAAACTGAGTCTCTGAGAGTTTGTGATCTGTCCATAATCATATCTTTAGACCTATAAGGGACTTTGGAGGATATCAGGTCTGATTCTCATTTTGCAAATGAAGAAACAGAGGCACAGAGGTTAAATGACTTGCCACACAGAGAAGAAATGAGCCTGAGGCAAGATTCAAACCCTGGGCTCCCCAGTCCAAGTTGAAGTCTCTTTCCACTACTCTATGCTCTATACTTGGCACCACCATATGTGCTGGTAAAAACTGCTACAGAGTTGCTAGGAAGGAATGATGACTATAGGCTGGAGTGGAAGATGGAGATCTTCATGGAGGAGAAGAGATTTTAACTGGATTTTAAAGGATAGAAGAAGTTTGGCGATGCAGAAAGAATTTGAATCAGAGGATCTGGATTTAAATATCCCTTTGTAGTTATTATGTCAGTATGACCTTGGGAAAGTCACTTCAAGTATCTGGAATATAGTTTCCTCATTTGTAACATGACTGAGGTGAATCCAGTCCTCTCTAAGGTTCCCTCCACCTGCTGTGATCCTTTCTAGGAACTAGATAGATTTGGAGATTGGAGGTCTGGAGTTTGAAGGCTGGCTTTGCCATTCACTTACCATGTGAGTCCCGCAGGTCACTTCCCCTCCCATTTTCCCATCTGCAAAATGATTAAAATCCTACAATGGGAAGAAGGAGGGAATTCCAGGCAAGACAGTAGCATGAACCAAGATCCAGAAGCAGGAAGGAGTCTGGTGTGCTTGGAGGATGCTGGTCGAAGTGAACTAAGTTCCAAGAGATAGGAGGAGACAGGAATTTATGCATCAAATTCCAACCCCAACAGGGTTGCCAGGTGCCAAATTCCAAGTACCAGTACCTTCAACCAGTAGGGTTGCCTTTAGAGTTCCTTTGTGCAGGGGGAGGGCACTCCCATTACAAGGGTGAAGCTGTGACTCTGAGAGATGGTCTCTAGAGCCTTTGCCTGCTCATTGGTGGCTTGGATGGCAAGATGGAGTCCTAGTTCCTTATGCAAAGAGGTAGAGAGCTAGTTAAACTTTCTAGGAGGTCCCATTTCTTCTGACCTTTCTGAAGATGCTTTTTCACATTGATCAACTGCAGGAGCCCCACTATCCCTCATCCCTCATTACCTGAATATGGTAGTTCCAGCTGACTACTTTCTACAGATCCAGAGACACTAGATGAGCCAAATGAGTCCAAAAATCCCTGTGAGTCTTTTACCTCTTGTGGCCCTTTCCCTACCCCTCACCCCAAAGATCTCCACCAGTGAGGAGAGGGCAATCAATATAAGTGAAAGATTGAATGCAGTTTTATTATACTGCTTTATACAGTATAATATACTATATATTATATTCCCTATCTGTTATTCCCCATACTAAATTCCCTATACAGGAGGGAATTTTGCTACCTGGTGCAGGGATCATGGAATAACTGAAAGCCAGCAACAGAAAAAGTTAAAACATCTACCAACTCCCTCAACTCCAAGCTAATAATGACCCAGTACCAGAAGCCATTGATTAGGCATGGGCAAGAGAATTGTATCTTAAGACATAGGACTCACCTCTATTACATGCCTGCCTGTGTACAAAAAATAAGTGATAAATTTCTTTTTCTTGTTACCCTAGACCAGAGATTTTAATGGTGAGGGGGAATTCTTGGTAGGGAAATTCCTTTCACTGATGAATATTATAAACTCATCTGTAACGCAGAGTCTTTAAAAAATTTTTTTTATTGAACTGCTTTTAAAAATATCATGTCACTTCCCAATAGTCAGTAGATAGAGTTCTGGACTTGAAGTCAGGAAGACTCATTTTCCTGAGTTCAAATCCAGCCTCAGACACATACTAGCTGTGTGACCCTAGGCAAGTCACTTAATGCTGTTTGCCTCAGTTTCCTCATCCATAAAATGAGCTGGAAAAAAAATGGCAAACCACTCCAGCATCTTTGCCAAGAAAACCCCAAGTGGAGTCACAAAGAGTTGGACATGACTGAAATGGCTGAACACCAAAACCCCTCCAGAAACACCTTCCTTTGTAAACAAAGGAGTGAGATTCAGCAAAACAAATCAGTCCATCGACTATGTCTGAAGATGTACCCCTCGTTCTGTACACCACCTCTGCTCAGAGATTGAAGCATGTTTCACCATTAGTCTGCTGATAAATACGTATCACAGCTGGTTTGGCCGGCATCCCATGGGGAAGCATCTCTATTGACCTGATCCATTCCACCTCTGTGGACATCTGTGCTCTTGTCATGTTTGGCTACCACATTGATGAATAATAATAACTATTGAGGCCCATAGATGTAGCACACTGCATATATTTAAGGATTTTTTTTTGTAAATAGTATTTTATTTTTTCCAATTACATGTAAAGACAACTTTCAACATTCGTTTTTTGGTAAGATTTTGAGTTCCAAATTTTTGTCCTTCCCTCCCTCCCCAAGATGGAAAGCAACCTGATATTTTTTCAGGGTATTGATCAGTTTTGCTGACTTTCCACCCCCCATCTCTAAGCAAATACTATTTGTCATATGGGATGGTTCCAGAGGAAGGGTGGGGGCAGAAACACATGGGAGACTATGGTGATGTAAGAAACAGAAGACACCAATCATAGCTACCATTTACACAGTACTTTTGGGTTTTTCAAAATGCTTTACAATATCTCTTTTTATTCTTAATGTAACCCTGGGAAGTAAGTGTTACGATTATTTTCTCCCTTCCCCCTGTTCACAGATGAGGAAGCTGAGACTGACACAGGTTGTGATTTGCCCAGGGTCACGAAGCTAAGTGTCTGAGGCTGGATTTGAGCTGAGATCTTCCTCACTCCAGAGTCACTTCTTCATCCATTGTACTAGCAATTGTACTAGCAGCCTCCAATTAGATTTCTGAAGTTTTTCATTGCTTTTCTTTATATTTTTTTTCACCAGCCGATCAGTTCATACAAGTCTTCTTATAACTTAGAGGTCTTCCTATAACTTTCAGAGAGCATTGAATGCTTGGAGAAATGCCTGAAGCATTGAATACCTAGAACATTGCTTGGGGCATTGAAAGGTTGAGTGAGTTGTTCTTGGTCGCCAATGATTTCAATGGGCTACTTGTAACTAACACAGCCTTAGAGAGTTCGTAGTGAGCCGTTAAGCATTGCGCCTTGTCTCAAAGGCAGCCTGTGTCAGAGACAGGATTAAAGCTCAGTTCTTTCTGATTCCAAGGTCCATCACTTAATCCGGTGGCCTCAGTTTCCTCATCTGTAAAATGAGCTAGAGAAGGACATGGCAAACCACTCCAAGAAATCCTCTAAAATGGGATCATAGAGAGTCAGACATGATTTGAAAATGACTGAACAACAACACAGTGCCTGGCACAAATTGAAATTTGACTCTTTGGGACTAGGGGTTCAGCAGAGCAGATAAAGGCCCAGGCTTTAAGTCAGGAAAACCTGGGTTCAAGGCATTCCCAAATCTGACACATTGTCTGTGAGACCCAGGGCAAGTCACATAATCTTTTTTTGTTCTTAAGCAACTCTCTTAAGAGTATAAATTGCAGATGAGTTGCTGATCTATATCTGTGGAGGAAGTCTTAACATTAGGAGATCCTTACACTGATGAACTCATGGATACATATGTGAGAGAAGGAGGTAGGGAGAAATGCAGACAGAGAGAGAGAGGAGAGAGACAGAGACAGAAAGAGAGACCCACAGAGAAAGAGAGAGAGAGAAGGAGAGAGATAGAGAGAGAAGGGGAGAGATAGAATGAAAGACACAAAGAGACAGAGAGAGAGACAGAGAGACAGAGAGACAAAGAGAAGAAGAGAGGAGAGGAGAGAGACAGAGATGGAAAGGGGGAGAGAGAGAGAGAGAGAGAGAGAGAGAGAGAGAGAGAGAGAGATGGAGAGGGATACACACACACAGCACACTTTAAAAAATCACAGTGAGAAAATTCTCTTGGTGGCAGGCATTAAATAAGACTTCACAGATTCTGAGAAGTATCTTAAATATCATTTATTTCAACTGCTTCATTTTACAGGTGAGGAAACTTGGTGCCAGAGAGGAGAAATATCTTTTCCAATGTCACTGGGTGATAGAGCACCTGTAATAAGTGGGTTGGCATTTGAACCCAGGTTCTTTGTGAGAGCTACTTCTCCCATGCCTGAGTCCTCTCCTCTGGCTTCAGGCCACTCCTCTTTCTTTCCTTTCCTCCTATCAGTCACCCTCTGGCACTGTCCTCCATTGCTGAAGATTACCCAGCTGGGTAGAGCAGGTGGATCCAGTGATTAGAAAGGGGAAGAGTGAGGGTCTAGCTCTAGAGACTGGTGAGGTGGAGAAGGAAAGGCCTTGGGAGGAAGAGAGGCTTTGGGAAGCCTGGCATGGCTTCTCTGCTGCCCAGATTTGCATTCTTTCCCAGAGGGCAGGGCTCTTCTAGCCCCAACCCAAGCAGAAGACACAGCTCCTGCTTTCCATGAATATCCTAATATTTTTCTCTGCTAAGACCACAGGATTTAGGGACCTAGGGATCTCTAGTCTAACTCTCACTTTATAAAGGGGGAAACTGAGGCCCAGAGAAGGATCATAGTTTAGCCCTGGAAGGGATCTTACAGACCATCTAGCCCACCCCCCTCCATTTCACAGAAGAGGAAACTGAGGCTTGGAGAGGTGAGTGGCTTGTTCAGAATGACCCAGTGAGTGTCAGAGATACAGTTGGATACTTCTTTGGATCTGAATTGAGGTGCTCTGAATTCAGAACCAAGTCTCTTTGGACACTTATATTACCTCTCCTCCCACCTGCGCCCTCCCCACTGGATCTTCTAACAGCCCCTAGTCCAACCTTCCCCTTCTCCCGCCCAGCTCCCAGCTTTCCATCCTCCCACCCTCACCCTCCCACCTTGTCCACCCACTCCCATCCAGCCGCATCCCTTGTTCCCCTCTCCTAGCCTGGTGCACTTTGCGCGCTGCAGTAGGGCTGAAGTCCAAAGTTCAGTAGCTTGCTAAGCACAGGGATAAATATGAACCTTGGAGAATTTCCCTAGCTCCAATGTAAACAGAGAGCCAAGGGGCCCTGAATCACTGGCGGGCTAGGACAGGGGTGTGGGTGGGGGGGCACAGGGCTTGGTAAGTGTGGTTTTGGGGGGAATTGGAAGGGAGGACAGGAGGCTTGTCTGCTCTCCGGATGACGCGCTGGCTGGCCATGCTTTGAGGAAGCCTAGGGATCTGGGTGTGTGGAGGAGCGTGGCCCATTGGCCTCCAACCTGAAGCCATGGTCTCCCAGCTAAGTCAGTTACAGACAGAGCTCTTGGCTGCCCTGTTGGAATCAGGACTGACCAAGGAAACCCTGATCCGGGCCTTGGGTGAGACAGGACCCTATGACTTGACGGGAGAGACCTCTCTGGACAAGAGGGAGCCCTGTAGCAGTGAGCTGACTGAGCTCCCCAATGGGTTGGGAGAGCCACGGGGCTCTGAGGATGAGACGGACGATGAAGGGGAGGACTTCACGCCCCCCATCCTGAAGGAGCTGGAGAACCTGAGCCCAGAAGAGGCAGCCCACCAGAAGGCTGTGGTGGAGACTCTCTTACAGTAAGGCACCTTTCCCTGCTCTGGTATGGTCCTGGGATCACCTTCCTCCAACCTGCTTGCCCTGCCTTAGTGTTGTACCTGTTCACTGCCTATTCTCTTCCCAGCAGTGAGACAGGATCTGCTCTGGCTTAGAACTGTTATACATGGTCTTCATTGGCTCGATGATGGGGTTTTGTAGGGAGTTGGAGGGTGGGAGCTTGGAACCAGAGCTCCAAGTTTAGAGGGGAATTAGCAAATGGAGGTGGGAAATCTCATTGAGAGAGCTGGGCAGGGAAAATGTGTGTGTAAGGGATGGGTATTTCTAGGCACTGAAACCCTTTGATCATGAAATCTAAAAAAATTCCTTGGGGGCATCCCCTAACCTGAATCCCCATGGTCATAAGTTAAGTGAACCGCTGAGGTCTAGAAAGGGAAGCCTGGGACGAGGAGGGGGATAGTGGTGTTGGTTGGGGTTTGAGAGACTCTTCTGAGTGTCAGGTTTGGAAAGGGGGTCTAGTACCCCACCAGTCAAGGAAAGATCTGAGTAGTTCATTCTTACCTTGGGGCAAATGGATTCCTAGGATCAAAGTTGATTCCTCTTTCCTGCCTCATCTTCCCTTAAAGGACCCCTTGCCCCGACTAATGGCCGACATGCTGTTCCTCTTTTCTCTGCCATCCCTACCTGATCAGCTTCCTTCATCTGCTTGATCCCATCTCTCTGGCTCCCCATTCCTGGGACTGTGTGGGACCTGGGGCTGGGCTGCTCCCCCTTCCCCAGCCAGGTTTGCCTGGTTACTAATTATCTAGGGGCTTTATTATTTCTCTTTTGTTTTTTATAAATTTATAAACTGAAAAGTTCCTGATAAGCCATGTGATCATTAACTTCTGATGATTGTGTCCTGGGGAAGACATGGCCAGCCACCTGGCTCCAAAGGCCTTGGGCAGGTTTCCCAGAGGGAAGGAAAGAGGGGGTGGGTATAGGTGGAGGGGGCTGCTGGGGGCTATAGAAGTCTACTGCTAGGACTCCAGCTTTTTTCTATTTGAGGAGCACAGGGTCCAGGGACTGGAGTGGGGGGTGGTGGGGTGAAATCCAGCTTCGGTCAGCTGAGGCTTTTCAATGTTCTCTCTAAACTGGTTCCAACAGGAATAGGTGATTGAAATGTCCAAGGTGCTGAATCAGGGCAGGGGCTGTGGAGATGGAGGGTTATAGCTGGACAAGGACCCTCCATTTACAATGTTCCTGGATGGAAGATGGATAGGTTGGGAATCAGGGTCAGGCCCAGAGATATTTGCTCTGTGTGTGTGGTCTTTTTCTCTCTCTCAGCACACACACATATATACCTTTATATACACACATACATGCATACACATGGTGGTAGATATCTCTGGCAGGCACACCTTTTTCTATGTGCCCAAAGAGCTGACTTTACGAGTCTAAGCTAAAGAATCTTGGGGCTTCTGAGGAGTGCTAGGGGTGGGGAACAGGAACATAACTTCACAAGGAGGGAAGAGAACAGGGGTAGGCACCTGGAAACCTGACTTCTAGTTTCAGCCCTACCATTCATTCCCCCCACCCCAACCTCCATAAAATACAAGGGTTGGACTAGATGATCTCTCAGCTGTCTCCCAGATCTGACTCTTGATTCCTGTAAGGGGCCCCCGATCTTGGCAGGGAAGCTGTGGGGCAAAGGGTAGATTCTACTTCGGGGGGAGGGGCAGAGGCTAAGGCACAATGTCCAGGCCTAGGGAGAGGGTGGAAAGGGAGGGGGAAGAGTGGGGAGTGGAGCTCCTGATTTGAGGCTAGGCCAAACCTTCTGGGGAGTCTGGGGTGGATCTCAAGGACCTAAAGAAGGCACCATTCTTCCCCCCCTCCCATTCTTACCTGCCTTGGTGGGGCCTCGGCCAGTCAGCAGCCTGGTGGGGGGTTTCAGTGGAGGGCCCCATGAAAGGAGAGCCATCTGAAAACATCAAGAGTTGAAGTCCAACTACGGGGTCATCTCTGAATGGAGCAAGGGGCCTGAGGTCTGAGAGGGACAAGAAAGGAAGATGTAGGCAGATGTTGGAGATAAAGAGAAAGGAAAAGGAGGCAAGAAGGGAAAGGGGGAAGAAGGCCAAAAGGAAGAAGGAGAGAGGAGGTGAGCAAGGCCCAGAGACAGGAGCAGAAGGAACTGAGGAGCCCAGTTGAGGCCCAAGTGCACCAGCCAGGCTCCGGGATTGGGCTTTCTTTAATGCTAACAGGTTGTTATTTGCTTTCCATTTAAATTTGAGATGTTGCTATAAATTATCAACCAGACTCTTGTTCCTGCTGGAGTTTATAACTAACTACCCGGGTTACTTATTGTTCAGGTAACAAAAGGGAGGTGAAAAACGCCCTGTTAAAAAAGGGGGGCCTCCAACCTGAGGGAAGGGGGAGGTGGGGGGGCGGGAGGAGAAGGAAGGGCAGCCTTAGGTGGAGGGCAGAGGCCAAGGGCCAGGGCCAGGAGGATGCAAGGCCAAGATGATCCAGGGAAGACCCAGACCCCATGGATACGGATCATCTGGATTCCCTGGGGCCAGGTCACTTTCTCGACTTGAGTATGGTCCTACTCATTAGTTCAGGGTGGACCCCCCCCATTGGGAAAATCATCTGGAATCTACTGGGGAGGATGCCAGAGTCAAGGGGGCAGTTTGGGGCAAAGTCCAACCTCTCTGAGGCTGGCTGCTATAGTGGGGAGCCAGGCCCTCCCTTTCTAGGAGTCCTCAGCTGGAATTAGAGAATCTCAGATTTGGAAGAGACTTCAGGGCTCATCTAGTCCAGAGGATCTCAATTATTTCAAGGATGAGTACTCATTGTTTTCATGTCCAAAATTCCATAGACCTTAGCATGATAGTGGCAGGTTTTCTTTTCTTTTCTTTTAATCAATAAGCATTTATTTTTCCCCCTCTTCCTCTCAATATATAAGAAAAACAAAGTCTTTGTAATGAATCTTCCCAGTCAAGCAAAATGAATTTCCCTCATTGTGATGCCCTCATTTAATAAATGCATGTTGATTCCACTTGAATTTATCACCTGTCAGAAGGTGGTAGTTTAGACCATTGTCAGTCGTCTGAAGACATGAGTAGTGGTTCTACTACAGTGTAAGCTGCTTGAGGGTAAAGGCTGTGAGGTTTTTGTATCTCCAGTGCCTGGCACATGGGATTTCATCATTACAGTGAGCCTGGCACATTTCAGTAGACCTTAATAAAGGACTTAGGGAATTGAATGGAATCTCATCAACCTGGCTAAATTTGAACCATACCTGAATGCAAGAATCTACTCTGCAACATTCTTGACAAAAGGTCATTCATCTTCTGTTCAAATCAATGAATTATCATTCATTTATTAAGCTCTTGTTCCCCTGCTAATTCATTGTCTGAGTTTAAACAGGTGACCTCAGTTGGATCTTAGTTTCTTTACCTGTAAAAGGAGAGAGAGGGGCCATCTCCAGTCATCCTGATCTATATCTGGCCAATGGACCCAGATGGCTACAGAGGAGAAAGTGAGACTGGTGATTTTGCACAGCCCTCCCTCACTTAAATCCAATTCACTTGAATGTCATGGCATCACCTCCCTAACGTCATGGTCCTCTTTGAGAACAAAGACAACCAGCAAAAGGAGGGAGGTGTGTTTCTTCGGTCTCCCCCAGCTGTAACATTGTAGGTTCTAATTATAGCTAGCATTTATATATTATTTTTTTTTTAACAAAGTGCTTTACAAATATTGAGTTAGCTGGTGGCTCTGTGGTTTGTCTCAGGTTCCTCAACTGTAAAATGGGGATAATAATACCAGCGACATTGTAGGGGGATTTGAGGATCAAATTAGATAATGCACCCAGTAGGTGCTATAGAAATGCTTATTCCCTCCCTCCCCCATCTCATTTGATCCTTACAACCACCCTAGATGCTAATATTTCCCCCATTTTACAAATGAGGAAACTGAGACTGATAAAAATTAAGTGACTTGCCCAATACCTAGAAAGTGTCTGAGACAGGATTGGAACGTTATTCCTCGTGACTCCATGCTTGCCTTGTTTGAGGTTGATTTGGGATGTAACCCAACGAGAAGCCAAGCTTATTAGTGTTTCTCTTGTCCTTTCCCCTTTTCTAAGCAGCATCAAATCTGGCACATACCTGTGTAGCCCGAGAAGCAGGACCTCAGCTGGCCAGGCAGATGGAAGCAGAGAGAGGGTCAGCAGGTGGATTCCAGAGCAGCTAAACTGAGACCCAAATCTAAAATCTTTTGTTCTGGAGAGTTGTTCCTTGGGATGTCTTCTCCAGCTTCTCTTAAGAGCCTTTCTTCCCTAATAAAAATCATAGAATAGGAGGGCTAGAGCTGGGATCAGTCAATTATTAATCATTTTTTTTAGTGATAATAATCATTAACATTTACATAGTGTTTCAAGGTTTGCAAAGTGCTTTATACAGATTATTTTAAGTACCTACTATGGTCTAGCAATGTGTTAAGTAGTAGGAAGAAAGGTACAAAAGTGAAATCAACCCTGTCCTCAGGGTTGGGGAGACAACTTGTACACACATGGCTATAGAACTGAGAGCTACAGGGTAATTCTGGAGGCAGGAAAAGCACTGGCAGATGGGAAGTCTTCCTGCAGAAATGAAGGTTTCCCCAAGGCATGGTGAGGAAGCAGTGTATTTCAGGTACAGGGGATAGCCAGTGGAAAGGCAGGCATGGACATGGAAATAATCTAGTTCAAACTCTTATTTCCCTGATGTGGAAACCACAACCCAGGGAAGTGAAATGACTTGCTTCCACAGCTGGTAAATGTTGGAGGTGGGATTTGAACCCAGCTGCTTAGATCAAGGAACCAGTAGGAGCCAGTAACTCTTGCTACCAAACCATACTGCTGGTCCAAAGTTAAGAGTCAATCTCTTGAGCCTGTTGGACTATGGAGGGCTGACCTGCCCTGGTATCCCCTTTCCCTTCATAGGACAACAGGAGGTATAGGGCTCTCTGCTTTGGGCAGTAGGTATTTGTGGACCCATAGTGTGGTTGGAGTGGAAGACAAGAGAGTAACAGTCTTCTAATTCATTCTCAGCTATGGTCTAAGATTTGTAATCAGTAAGTGGTAATTGGCCTGGTTCGGCGTCAGGCAGCAAGCCCCCATCAATCCTTTTCTATGAATCTTAGGCTAGCCATCATCTTTTTAGGGTGATATCTCCCCTTCTTGGCAATTCAGTATTCTTTTTAGAAACTTGTTTAATATTTTATTTCTACATAACTTTTATTTTGTAATATATATTTCCCTACCCAACAAGTCAACCTTTATAAAAAAGAAAGATGAAAAGAAGTCAGTAAAACCAAACAAAACATCACCTGTATCCAGGTGTATTCTGGGGTTTGACCTGGTTCAGAGAATCTATTGCTAAATTTTCAGTGTGAGCACTGACACCTTGGAAATCAGCAAAATTCTACAAATTAGGACTTGATTTGTGGTTTTCTTGGTTGTTTAGCTTTAACAAAGTAATGGAAAAAATGTTAATGTTGCAGATTAAATTTAAAAGTGTGTCTGCTGCAGGATGTTAAACATTTACCAGCACACCCTTGACTGTATCTAAGATTGTATGACAAATTCCACACTGATTGTCTCTCCCCTTCTGCAAAGAGGTGAGGGAGGCCCATTTTCAGAGCTCTTCTCTAGGACCAAACTTGGTCAGGGTCAAAATTACATAGCACAGGAGGCTTAATTTTTTTTTGTGGGGTTCCTTTCCATTTACTCTGTTTCATTCATTGTGTATTTCGTTTTCCTGGTTCTGCATATTTAAGTTTGCATTAATTCACATAGGGCTTTACATACTCTTCTGAATTGTTCATATTTGTCATTTCTTATAGCACACTAATATTACATGAATGAATAAATGAAAAAGCACATATCTGTCAGGGCTATGTTAAGCTTTGGAAATACAAAGATTCAAAAAAGAGATTAGATTGTCCTCAAATTGTTTATATTCCAATTGTTTTAGGAGCGTGGCAAGGGGAAAGAAGAGGGTCACACATGCTGGCAGAAGATAGTGAGAGGGCCTTGTATATGGCTGGAGGTAGAGCTTCATGTACCACTATTTGTTTAGTGAATATTTTACAATCCACAGGAACTTCCTTTGTTTCCAATTCTTGAGTAGTTATCAATCCTCATTATGACTTCATTTCATAGAATTTGTTGATTTACAAGATGTCAGAGCTGGGAGGGTCATTAGAACAGGGAATATTGGAGATGGGAGGGACTTTAGGACAGCGAATGTTGGAGCTGAGAGGGGTCTTAGAAAAGGGAATGTTGGAGCTGGGAGGGACCTTAGAACAGAGTATATTAGGACTGGATAAATCACCTAGCAACAATGTGTTTTTCTTATGATACTAATTTTAAATAGATTTTATTCTCAAAGACAAGAATTGTGCTTCCCCTTGGTTACAGCCTTGGAGAAGTGCCGTATTGTTTGGTTCTCCCATATGCACACTCAGAAGACCCTGAATTTACACATTTTAGGTTGCCTTTGGTAGTGCCCTTCTTTTCTTCATCACCAGTTTTGCCTTGAAGTTTCTCATCCTCCACTGCAGTCTTCATGTTGAATTCTTTTGGTAGAAATGAGTTGTTGGAAGACACCATGTCTCTCTGTTGCTCAGTCTTGTATTTCTGAGCTTTCTGGACTTTGTGCTCAATATTAGTCAGGCAATAGGCATTTATGCATATTCTGGGCTAGGCATTGGGCTAAGCACTCAGGATACAAAGAAAGCTCAAGGAGTTTCCTGTCTGCTTTGTTCAGGGGTCTTTTGTCCTTGTGGACAGGGACCTTACTTTCCTGCCTGTGCTCTTCTCTCCAGTAGATACATCGAGGAAGCCATTTGCTTTGATGTCAAAGTCATTTCAATCCAAGGAGCACCTTGGGGAGGAGGGGGAACCCTATGAGCTCAAACTTGCCAAGGAGGTTGTTAGCTTTTATCATAGCTTTCTCACTTTCATAAGCCTAAGTGAGCACTCCACACTACAGGTCTCAATAAGTGATGAAGGCCAGTGTCTGTTTGGATGATATTGTATTGATTTGATGAGAACCAAGAGTTTTGATACCAAGGAAGAACACCAACAGAGCAAGTCCTGAACTTCTCAGATTTTTTCCCAGACAAGATGGCGGCCTGGAAAGCTGCACCATAAATAACAACCTCATCAGCCTTGCCCTTGACGATGTCCTTTGGGAGCTACTGGGTCTTAGGGATATGAGTGGGACCAGCTATGAAGATGATGTCATAGATCTGTGACTTATCTATATCCCATAGTACCTTTTCTATGGTGTCCACTGTGCCATGGAATAGTTTGCCATTTAGCTCTTTAAAGAGGGGATGAGTGAAAGAATTATAGAAGTCAATACCATGACGAAATTAGTCAATTTTAATACTGGTCTGAACACTGGAAGAGAGAGTGCACTTTGCCTGTGCACAAACTGTATGGAAGTGGTGGACAGCCCTCTTGTTCTCACTGATGTCTTATGATTTCACTTGTACCCAGCAATGAAATGGTTGAAGAATTCTTACCAATGTACCACTTGTATGTCAAATATTCTGGTTTCCAGTTTCATAATCAAATAATTCAAGCTGGTTTATAAGAAGAATCTTTGTTAATGATGTCTATATTTGGTCATTGATCAGTATAAATTTCTCCCCTCCTGTGATCTGGCCTCAGCAGGTCATAGATCTATAGAGGTGCCATGGTGAATGCAAAGAACACTGTAGAGAGATCTGAACTGAGATCCCAGCTGTTTCTGCTAATGTGAGGTTGGCCAAATGACTAAATTTCTCTGGGCTTTGGTTTCTTCTTCGGTAAGTTAAGAAGCATTTTTAAACACCTAGCACTGAGATTCAAAGGAAGGCAAAAATCCAGTCTTTGATCCCAAGGACCTCACAGTCTGTTGGGGAAGAAAATATGCAAACAACTGTGTACAAATGAGATCTAGACAGAATAAATTGGGAATAGTCTCAGAGAGAAGGAATTATGATTAAGGAGGATTGGGAAAGATTTCTTGCAGAAGATGGGGCTTTAGTTGAGATTTGAATGAAGTCAGGGAAACCAGGAAATAGAGAGGAAGAGGGACAGTTCCAGGTATGGTGAACAGTCAGTGAAAAGCTAGTAGTTGGAAGATGGAGGGTCATAGGCAAGGAACAGTCAGGAGGCTGGTGTCACTGGATAGATGGGGGTATGTATGGTGTAAGAAGACCTAAAAGGTAGATAGGAAGGGGCCAGTTGGCCAAAGAGAGGATTTTGCGTTTCATCATGGAGGTGAGAGAGAGCCAATGAAGCTTATTGAGTAGGGGGGTGATGTAGTCAGGTCTGACTTTGGCAAGCAAATGGAAGATGGATTGGAGTGGGGAGAGACTTACTTGAGGCAGACCTACCAACAGATTGTTGCAGTAATCAAAGCATGAGAGGATGAGGACTTGCACCACAGTTGGGGCAGTGTCAGAGGGGAGAGGGAGTGAATATGAGAGATGTTCATCTATAAAATAAGGTTTTTGTAACAATAGGGTGTAGGTAACCATAACCATAATAGTAAACCTATATATAGAGCTTCAAGGTTTTCAAGGTATTTTATATAACCTCATTTGATCCTCATAATACACCTGTGAAACAGGTGCTATTATTACCCCCCACTCCATTTCATAGATAAGGAGATTGAGGCTGAGAGCTCAAGTGATTTGCCCTAGACTCACCCAGCTAGTAAGGGACTTCAACTCTAGTACTATGATAGAGAAAAGGTGAAAGTCAGATGGATAGAGGAGAGCCATAAATGAGCTTTTTTTAACCTAGGAAAAAGGCACTTTTAGGGGGGAGTAGGTAGTTGTTAGACTCATAGAAGTGATTTCTTTGGTCCCATATTGACGTAGAAAACCCCAAACTAACATTATTTATGTTGCATTGCTTGCTAATTTATTTTGTTGAACATTTCCTGGTTACATTTCAATCTGGTACAAGCTTTTCTCTAGAGTTGTGCAGGCAGCTTATACCTGGGGACCATGAGTTTGACACTTCTGGTTTAGAGGAAAGTCAAACCAAGGGTGTGTTGTGCTAGAAGAGGGTGTAGTCCATCCCACAAAGAGTTCATTGTAGGAGGATCTCAAGGTAAAACTGTGGCAGTCACTGAAGGAAGGAAGGGTGACACCTGCCTCTCTCCTACCAGGTGTCAGGGCCCTGGAACAAAGCCCTTTTCATTCTGAGTCAGAAAGGATTGTGGGATAGGGAAAGAAAGCTAGTTCTTTGACCTGAGACCCCAGAATGGCATGTCCAAAGAAGAAAGCATTCCATACCTCCTAAGCTAAGAGCTCTGTTCTTTCAGAAAGATGGGAAAGGACAAAGGGGGAGGAAAGGACAAGACTGTAGAATACAAAAGATTTCTTGGTCCTAGGCAGGGACTGGGACTGAAGGCAGCTGGCTTTGGGGTGGAGAGGAGATAAAGGTGTTTGCCTGACCTGGAGCACAGAAATGGACTTTGTCCCTTTCTTATCATCTCGCCTTCCCTGGCAACTGCAGAGTCAACACTGCCAGTATGGGAAGGAGGGGAGGCAGGGTGGCCTCAGAGGACAGAAGTTAGAGGACAGGTTTGAAGAGACATAGAAAGGTGGAGAGCTGGAGGCTCTGGCACCTCAGAGAAGACTTTTTGGGGGAGTTATTTTTAAAATTAGTAATTTATTAATCATAGACAAACACTCAAGCACTCCTAAACTGAGATCATACATAAAGCTCTAAATTCCAACGTATCCGTAATTTGATTTTGTCAAAGTATGCTAACTTTGACAAAAACCAAACCTTGAATAAGTATATTCTGTTTGTGTCTGAGTCCCTTCCAATCTTTTTATTCCATGTGTTTTTCCATATTTTGTTGCTGTTATTATGACTATTTTTAAAATACAAAGCCAGCACCTTGATTTTGATTCTGCGAAAGGATCTTTACTCTCCTTGCTTCAAATAAGTTTTCCCATAATTTTTTGTCTCTTCTTCATCCTTGTCATCTTTCAGGGAGTCATAGTAGATACAGAACTGATCTCAGTCTTCCTCAGACTTTCATCTTTGACATATACAAGCTGTATGACCCTGGGCAAATCACTTGACCACTCAACCTCAGTTGCCTCATCTGTAAAATGGGGTTAAGAATAATATCTACCTCATAGGGTTGCTCTGGGGAGCAAATGAAATATGCAAAGTGCTGTGAAAATCCTAAATCACTGTATAAATTATTATGAATATAAATATTTCATAATTTTATAACTAATAAATTTAATATAAATATACATTATTATGAACATAGGTTGCTGATAAGTTGCCTATTGGTAGAAGGAGATTACTTACCCAGAGTTCCCTGTTCCCATGAAATTACAGATTTGGACCAAAAACAGAGAAAACAAAATGAAATGAAAACAGTACATTAACATTTCAGAGCAAGAGCTAGCTCTGTGATACTGGGAAAGGAATTTAACTTTTGTGAGCCTCAGTTGTTTAATTTGTAAAATGGGGAGAATGATACTGATATCCTAAGGTTACAGTGAAGATAGCACTTCACAAGCTTTAAAAAAATAAAATGTTCTTGACATCGTTTGTTTTTCCATTACTTCTATTTTCCCTCTGAATTTCCCTTCTTTCCCTTCCCAAACTGCCATCCATTATAACAAAGAATAAAAAGAAAAGAAAAGAAAAGAAAAATAAAAAAGGGAGAAATGCAAGTAAAAATAACCCTGAGGTCTGACCTAGCAAATTGGCAAAAAAATAACTCAAGATTGGAATAGCTAACATCTGAAGGATTGTGGAAGGACATGAACACTAATACGTTGTTGGTGGATTAGTCCAACCATTCTGGAAAGCAATTTGGGATTCTGCAAATATGATTAAGATACAACACATCCACAGACAATTGAAAAAAGAATCTGTATGGAATGTAATGTTCCATAACTGTGGATTCTACCCTCCACCCCACATTTACCAAGAAGTGGGGGGAGGGAGATGTTTTTCTCATATGTCTTCTTGGGTACCAGAATAGTTCCCTGTAATTCAGTAATATTCATTTTTGATTGTTCTGTTGTTGTCCTTTCCATTTACATTGTTGTGGTCATTACGTATATTGTTTTCTTGGCTCTGTTTACTTCACTCTGCATCAATTCACGTCTTTCCAGGCTTCTCTCCATTCATTATATTTATCCATTTTTACAGCACAGTCATATTATATTACAGTCATGTACCACAATCGATTTAGTCATTCTCCAATCCATGGGTCTCTACTTTACTTCCAGTTCTTTCTTACCAGAAAAGAAGTACTATAAATATTTTTGTGTAGATGGAGATTTTTTTAAAATCAATAATCTTCTTGGGGTATATGCGTATCAGTGCAATCCCTGGATCAAAGGATATGAACATTTTATCCTCTTTATTTGTATAACATAAATGCTCTGACTTTCTTTCCAAGAATCAGCCAGGCTACATCTTCTTTTGGCATTCCAGAGTACTCTGAAGGGTTGGGATATCTATTTTCTCCATTGTCATCTGCTTGAGCCGCCACCATTTCTCTTCCTGCATCAGGGGCTAACTGCATTAGCAGTCAAAATTATCTACTTTATCTTCTGTAAATTGTTTCTGTCTAATTTTTGTTCAAGAATCAGTTTCTTACTCAAAGCTGTAAAAGCCATATGATCTGCTTCTTTTCCAATTTTAATTTTTATTCAAGCTGTGTATCAATTTAGATTGTACTGTAGAGTATGTTATAAGATGCTTGTCTAAGACTAATTTCTGCCAGACTGCTTTCCAGTTTTCCCAGCAGTACTTATCACATAGAGAGTTCTTTCCTAAGCAATTCATGGGTTCAGGTTTATCAAGCACTGCATTACTGAGATCCCTTGGTTTTGATTCTCCCTTGTCCAGTCTGTTCTAGTCTTTTTTAAATTTTTTAACCAGTACTAAATGTTTTGATAATTGCTGCTTTATAATATAGTTTGAGCCTGGAAAACTCTTTATAAAGTGTTCTTGAAATACTTAGCTTTCAGAAAACCAGAGTTGTTGTTATATACCACAATTTATTTAGCTGTTTAATTATAATAGGGAACACTGACCTTATTAAAATCCAAGGAAAGAAGGATCTAAGAATCAGCCAATTAAAATTGTCCTCTCAGTTTCCCATATCCACTCATCCCTGTCTTCCTCTTAATGGGCCAGTACCTTGGATGTAGAGATAAAAGGAGGAGAGAAAAACAGATTCAATTCAATTCAACAAGCATATATTTATCCTCAGCTGTGCTAAGGTCCTGGGAACATAACCCCCCCTGAAACATAACAGCCCCCTTGCCCTCAGAGAACAGACGTTCTACTGAGAGGGGGATAAAAAATATACACAGGTAAGTAAATATAAAGATTAATTTCAAAAGAAAACAGCCAGGGAACTCAGGGAAAGCCTCAGGAGGTGTGCCACCTGGGATGGACTTGGAAAGAAGCTAGAGATTCTACAAGGCAGATAGATGAAAAATAAAAAGCGGGACAAAGAAGGAAACAAATAGAAAAATACTCCTTTGCTCAGAATCTCTAAAAAGGGATTATCAAAGAGGAAAGGATCTCAAAGTCCTTAAACTATTGCTTCCACTCAGGGGGAAAGAGAAGAGAGAAAAGATAGAAGGAGAAAAAAGATGCTCAAAGATCAGATGACAACATGTTCAGTTGTTTTCAATTGTGTCTGATTGTTTGTGACCCCACTTGGAGTTCTCTTGGCAAAGATACTGGAGTGATTTGCCACTTCCTTCTCCAGCTCATTTTACAGATGAGGAAACTGAGGCAAAAGGGTGAAGTGACTTGCCTAGGGTCACCCTGCTAGGAAGTGTCTGAGGTCAGATTTGAACTCAGGAAGATAAATCCTGAGTCCAGACTTGATAACTTTATTCTCTGTGCCATCTAGTGGTCCATCAGAAAATAACATATTCTAAATTTAATATGCCTGTACCTAAGTGTACATTAGTGTATATAGGTTTGTGCATGTATGTATATATACACACAACATACATATTTACCTATATACATATATTTATAGATGAAACACATAAATATACACATAGATACATTTATCTATAAAAATCAAACCTCAGTTAATCAAATAACCCAAACACTGGGGTTGAACAGGGGTCAGGATCCAAACAGATCTTGGCAACTAGAACGATGGATTAAATCCAATAAAATGAAATGTAATAAGCATGTCAATTCTTTCATGTGGGTTCAAAGAATTCACTGGAAAAGTATAAGACAGGAGATAGATGGCTCGATAGTAGTACATGTAAAAAAATATCTTGGGGTTTTTAATAGACTGCAAAGTCAATTTAAGTCAATACTGTGGTAGGACAGGAACTGGACAAAAAGTTTCTACGTGAGCAAACTCCAAAGAAAAGGCAATGGATAAAGACCTGAACCTGGAGTAGGGAAGACCTGAGGTCAAAGGCTTTTTCAGATATTTACTAATTGTATGACCCTGCACAAGTCACTTCACCTCTGCCTGCCTTGGTGTCCTCATGTCTAAAATGAGAATAAGAATGACATTATCTCCTAAGATTATCATGAGGATTAAATGAGATAATATTTGTAAAACTAGGAAAGTTTTAATCTGGAGAAGAGAAAACTTAGGAAAGGACACATGACAACTTTTAAAAAAATTTATAATTTTAAAATTTAATAATTTTATTTAGTTCTTTTGTCATATGACTGTCATTTACTGATAACTCCCCCACCCCATCACCATTAGAACCTTCCTTGGTAGCTAATGGGCCATTAGGCAAAATAAATTAACTTATTGTCCAAGAATAAGAATACATGCCTTATTCTATATCTATCTCTTCACCAAGAGGCAGGAGGCGTGCTATGTGACAACTGAGTATTTGAAAGATTGTCATTTAGAAGAGACTTAATTTGTTCTATTTGACTTCCGAGGGGAGAATCGGGAATGATGCATGAAAGATGTAGAAGAAACTAGGGTGAATGCTAAGGAAAACTCCCTAATAATTAGAGCAGTCCCAAGTGGGACTAGGTTGCCTTGGGAGGTAATGGACTCTTCAAGCAGAAGGATTTGAGCTCTTGGAGGAGTTGTAGAGGGAACTCTTGGGCAGGTGTGGTCTAGAGTGGGTGGCTGCTGAGGTCCCTTCTGATGTTCAGACTTTCTGATTTCATGGGTTTAGAATGAACTTTTTTTTTAAACTTTGAAAATAAAAAATACCTTAACCATGCTCCTGCCTTAGCTGGTCTAATCCTGTGATTATTACTCATGATTCTTTGATGACTGTCTTGCAATCTTGAGTATCAAGAGTCAATGTTGTGAATTGCAATTCTTGGGTTGCAGGACAGACAATGGAGATCTAGGAGCATAGGACATCAGGCTGAAAAGAATTAAGTTCATAGTATGCCCAGGGTATTTTGCCCCCGTTTTAGCTCATTTTATAAATTTCTAATGGTTGTGTGAGCACATACCTGCCTACCACAATGATCGAGGGAACAAAGGGTTGAGTTTCTGAACATTTTGATTTTTTAAACATTGCATAGCAATTGCCTAACAAACCAGGCTTAGGTCTGGACCCTAAATACAGGAGGGAGAGATTTTTATATATTAAAAGCAATTAATCAAATAAGGCTAATTAATTAAAAAAACAATTAACCAGCATACATTAGGTAATTTGATTTTTAATTAGAGGAAAGACAAGGGACTTTCTACATTGGGAGGGGGAGAATGAACATGTGCAGTTCCCTGAAATCAGAAAAAGAGGAGTCCCACTTCCCCTAAGTGTCTGTAAACAATCAAGGAAACATGAAAACAATAACTGAGTGCTCAATACGGGGCCAGTTTTCGGATATGGATTGCTTGAGATATATAATCGTGAGAAATTCCTTGCCTCAATCTTTGGGTCTGACTGGGTTTCTGGTCAGCGTAACTGAGCTCCTTAGTTAATGGTCTCTAAGCAGCAGGTAGAAGGGGTCCAGCTTCCCAGCCATGCAGAGTTGGGTTAAAACAATACAATAAAGTTTGCTCCTAATTCCCACAATTGAATAAAGTTTTCTCGTAAGACAGAAGTTGGGCTGGACCATAATTGGATAGAAAGGGAACTGAGTTAGCTCCCGAATGTCACAAGATGAAGTCAGTGTGGTTCACTCAATTTTTACCATTAACCACTTGCTGTCCTAATTCCATCAATTTCCTCACTTCCCAGGATAAGCGGGCCCCAAGGGACCCCAGTAAAGACTTAGAGGTTGCCAGGGATAGCCTTCCTGGAGTCCATCTCCCCAAGCCTGCTATATTAATTTTCTACCCTTTCCAGGGAGGACCCATGGCGTGTGGCAAAGATGGTCAAATCCTACCTTCAACAGCACAACATTCCCCAGAGGGAGGTTGTGGACACCACTGGCCTCAACCAGTCCCACCTATCCCAGCACCTCAACAAAGGCACCCCCATGAAGACTCAAAAGCGGGCTGCCCTGTATACCTGGTATGTCCGCAAGCAGCGGGAGGTGGCCCAGCGTAAGTAACAACCACTGGCATCTTCATGTTTGTATGATGCCCTGAACTTTTTGCTTACATTATGTATGTGTGTGAGGGGGGCAGAGGGGAGAAAGTAGAGAGAGATAATATCCAACATTAACCAAATCAATGAGTGTTTATTAAGTACCTACTATGTGCCAGAAATTGTGTTAGGTGTTGAGGATATGACCAAAAGGAAGCAGTCCCTGCTTTCAAGGAGATTTTATTTGATGGGAGTGGGGTGGTGGTGAGGAGACAACATGTATACATATAATTATAGTTATCCCTTCCACACATAGGGATTAGGGGGTACAGTGCCCCCATGACCTGGAAAATCTGCATAAAATTTTTTGGCTCTCCTTTCGTACCAGAGAAGGAGTCTGAATTATTATGGTATTAAAAGATAAAATATGCTGATATTATACAGTACTATACATATATTTTATGCATTTCTGAGTTTCTAAACTTTTTTGGTTATCTGCTGGCCTTCACATGTCATCTGTGCCTTCTACAAAACTCCTCCCAAATTTCCGTTTAATTTCTTATGCTGACCTGTGATATATTGAATCCACGATGGAAAAGTTATGATATGGAAGAGATAACTATATATAATAATACCAGGTAGCACTTATAATAGAGCTTTAAGATTCACAAAGTGCTTTAATATGTTTTTCAATTTGATCCTCACAACAATCTTATGAGGCAGGTGCTATTATTATCTTCATTTTACAGATGAGGAAACTGAGACTGAGATGTTTAATGACCCGTCCAGGGTCACATAGCTAAATGTCTGAGGCAGGATCTGAACTCAGATGTTCCTGACTCCAAGCCCAGAGTTCTATCTACTATGCCACCTAGTTGCCTGGCACATGGTACAAATAAATGTGAAGTACTTGGCCGGAGAGGCCAGCAAATGAAACAATGGGGAGTGGAGGGGCAGGATATTTGGAGACTGGGAGCTCTTTCTTGTCCTTCAAGTGAATATTGCCCATTCTCTTTCCCTAGGGCAGTTTGGGAGATAGGGGCTAAGAATCAATAGGCCTCAGGGCATGGCTCTGTGTCCCTACAGCCCAAACCCACTGTCCAGAAACTATTTATAGTACTCTTAACTGGTGGTTGCTTATCCCTCTTCTAGGGGGGAGCAGAAGAGTTAGGTCCTCTCTCTAGAGGTGGCCTATCCAGTCTCCTGGGCTTTCAGGAAAAGGGTGGGCAGATATCCACTTTATTCAAATGACCACAGGTAGTGGAGGGCAAATAGAGACCCAGGGCCCATGGTCTAGGGTCTGCTCCATATACCCACAGAATTCACTCATGCGGGACAAGGCGTACTAGCTGAAGAGCCCATGGGAGATGAGCTGCCCACCAAGAAGGGGAGGAGAAATCGTTTCAAGTGGGGTCCGGCCTCTCAGCAGATCCTGTTCCAGGCATATGAGAGGCAGAAGAACCCTAGCAAAGAGGAGAGGGAAGCTCTGGTGGAGGAGTGTAACAGGTAAAGCATTGGGTGGCTCAAGGACCTGAAAGCCCTCCCTCTATCTCCTTTCCTGTCCCTGTCCCTGGTGCTGACCCAGATATCATCTGAGCCCTAGGAAGGAACATTTTTCCAGAACATGCCAGGTACAGATTCAAATGAAGTTAATTTCTAATCTTGGGATCTCTCTAGCTTTGTTCCTGTCTCTCCCTGTCTCCTTTTCCCCACCCCCAAACTCAGCATGGAGTATTGACACTGTTTGATAGCCTGCCTGTTTGTCTTCTGGGGAGAAAGCAGGGCTTCCTCCTACTCCTCTGAGGGGTACCCTGGAGTTAGCCAACAATTTTCCTGTCCCTGGATGGGAACTTGTTGGTGGATAGTCCTAGGCTGTAGCTGCCCTGATGATCTAAGGTTAAGACTGCTCTGTTTGGCCCCAGAGACAGAACCTGGAGCATTGGGAGGAAGTTATTAAAATATAGTTGTTGTCTTACTATAAAAGAAAACTTCCTGACCATGAGAGCAATCCTGGTCTTCCTTAGGAAGCAATGGATTTTCCTCCTCACTCTGGATTTTCTTCCCAAGGCTACACATTTTGTGTGTGTGTGTGTGTGTGTGGGTAGGGGGGGGCGGGGCACTTCCTGATTGGATTAGGGTTAGATGAGATGACCTCTGAGGTTCTCTCCCATGCTAAACTTTGACGATTCTGAGAATCTCCAGAAGTGAAAGGAGTGAGGGGCTCCAGCAATGAGGCTTCTATCTAAGGACAGCTTGGTGGGGGGGGATGACCCCTCTTCTCCTGCCCTTCCCTCCTGCCAAGCTCACCAAAGTCTGGGTGATGACCCCACAGGGCTGAGTGTATCCAGAGAGGGGTCTCTCCATCACAGGCCCAGGGCTTGGGCTCTAACCTGGTCACTGAGGTGCGTGTCTACAACTGGTTTGCCAATCGTCGGAAGGAAGAGGCCTTCCGCCATAAATTAGCCATGGACACGTTTAGTGGGCCCCAGCCTGGTCCTGGTCCTTCACTGTCAGCACACGGCTCCCCTGGCCTCCCCCCACCTTCTATCTCCCCCAGCAAAGTCCATGGTAAGTGCTGACTGGTGGTGATGCAGGGGTGGGGTGTCGGGGGACTTACCTTTGTATAGAGGAAGTGGGCACGAGTGGGGGGAAGGATGAATGAATTGGGAAAGGACATAGGGAAGGGTGGTGACGAAGGGGGTTTTATCTTCACCCTTTCTGCCCCAGCTCCAGGTGTACGCTACAGCCAACAGCCAACTAGCGAGGCAGAATCATCAGGGGGCAGTGGCCACGGAGGGGGCAGCATGGTAACAGCTCCCACAGTCCTGCACCAGATATCCCCCCCAGGCCTGGAGCCCAGCCACAGCCTGCTCAGCACTGATGCTAAGCTGGTGAGTCCCGGCTCATCTGGGGCCCTTTTTCTAGCCTCTCTGGTCGCCAGGACCACTGCCTTCCCCTTCCCCTCCTCCAGGAATAAATAAGGTCAGTTGGTGTGCCCATGATACTGCTTTGAGGTAGGTTTCATCATTTTACAGATGAGAAAACTGAGGCTCAGAGAGGGGAGCTGGCGCAGTTCTGTGCCAGTATCTCATTCTTTCCCTTAGATCATGATGATCCTTATGGAAGGAAGCCTTTTTCCAGTCCTGGATAACCTCCTTGGCAGATTATCAGTTCAATTCAATTGGACAAACATTTAAGAGCCTAGTGTGTGCAAGTCACTATGTGTGCAATCCAGTACTTACTCTTAAGGAACTTCCATTCTACTGGGGTCTGTAGATCCAGTTATCAACAGCAACAATCAATCATTCATTTACTTAGTCATTCAATGAATCAACAAGCTTTGTTAAGTGGTATTCTAGCTGTGCTAAGGGAAAAAAAGATAACAAATGAAACAGTACAAGCCCAAAGAGCTTACTCGAATCTATTGGCTTGTGCCCAGGTGGGACCATTCCTATGTTCGGCAACCTGTTCCTGCTCTCTGAAAGAAGCAAAGAGGCTGGGGGCTGAGTCTCCTCAGCTGCCCTACATGGGGGCTGCCACCAAAGCAATAATAATTATGGAAGACAAATTTAAAAATTATAATTTTTAATATAAGTATAAATATATAAACATAAAAACAAATAAATGATAGAATAGAAATAGCTTCAAGAGAAGCAGATTATCTGACTGGTGAATGCATCCCCATAGAGAGCTTCTGGTGAGGGCTTCCCTCCGGTAACACAGACTGAGCACCTACGCTGCAACATAGCAGCACGGAGAGTGACTGATCCGGTGTCACATGGGCAGTATGCGGCAGAAGTGGGACTTGAACACACACTGTGTCTCCCAAAAATGTCCTTTCTAATTTGAAAGAGCACCTTCCTCCCAACGGCCCTGGGAAGGGTGAGGTGAAAAGGATGATCATTCTCATATTAGAGATAATGACACAGAAGTCCAGAGAACTGAAATGACTTGGCTACAGTCGCAAAGCTAGTGAGCGTCAACAACAGGAATCAGGACGAAGCAAGTCATTGTTTCATAAGGTTGTGAGATAGAAGGGATTCTAAGGTACACAGAGGGCAACTAGGGGGCACCATAGTGCACAGAGCACTGGAACTGGAGTCAGAAAGACTCATCTTTGTGAGTTCAAATCCAGTCTTGCTAGCTGTGTGACCCTGGGCAAGTCATTTGACTGTTTGCCTCAGTTTCCTCACCTGTAAAATGAGCTGGAGAAGGAAATGACAAACCACTCTAGTATCTCTGTCAAGAAAACCTCAGATGGGGTCATTGAGAGGCAGTATGACTGAACAACAAGAACACAGAATCTAACTCCTCACAGATAAGGAAACTGAGGCCTAGAGGGGAGTGATTCATCCAGCGTCACATGGGTAGTTAGCATTTAGGGTTAGGAGTTTGAACTCAAGTCTCATGACTCCAAATCTAGTGCTCTTTCTACTGGACCCTTCTTCCCTTCAAGAGAAACCCCATTAAAGGGTGGGGTAGACCCAGACTAGGGCTAGAGACCTGCATTGAGCCAGCGCCCCTGGGAGAAACCACACTCTTGTAGGCACACTGTCTTCCAAATGAAGGAGGAAGGGATGATGGGGAGATGGTGGCAGGTGTACCTCCTTGGGGTTTTCTGAGCTGGCCCCTCCCAGCTCCCATCTTGGTGGTTCCCCATATTGATTGTAATGCTGACTCTTTCTCCTCCTGTGCAGGTCTCAGCATCTGGGGGGACCCTTCCCCCTGTCAGCACCCTGACTGCCCTGCACAATTTAGAATCAATGCCCCCAGGGATCAATCAGCAGCCCCAGAACCTGATCATGGCCTCACTCCCTGGGGTCATGGCCATTGGGGCAGGCGAGCCTTCTTCCTTGGGACCCACCTTCACCAACACAGGAGCTTCTACTTTGGTCATTGGTAAGCTGGGGTCAGGGTGAGCGGAATGGAGCAGGAGAGACATGGTCTCAAGGGTCTAGCTAGCTAAATGTAGACTATCATAACTGGGGGGCCCTTAGAACAGGGAAATGCCAGAGTTGGGAGGGGACTTAGAACAGGAGATGTCAGTGCTGGGAGGGGTTGTAGAGACCAAGTTCTCTTCTTAAAGATGATGCAATGGAAGCCCATGGATTAGAAGTGACTTTTCCCAAGTCACACAGGAAGCTAACAGAAGAGCTGGGACCCCTCATTCCCAGGCCAATGTGCTTTCCATTACTCCATAAAAACTCTCGTTTCTGATACCTGGGAGGAAGGAAATGCTTGGAAAGGGTGATTTCCTCAAATAGGGAATCCACCATTGTCCTCCCCAGTCTTCCAGAGGTCCTAGGACACAAGGTTCCGATGTAAATTCTCAGAAAACAGGGATGGTGGAGTACTGTGGGTCAGACGTTAGTGGGCCTGAGTTAGAATCCTGACTCTGTTTCCCCATCTGTAAAATGAGGGAGTCCTTGGAGGCCTTTGAGCAAAGGTTGGATGATGATTTGTTGGGAAGCTGAGGTTCTTACTCAAATCTGGACTGGACTCAATGGACACAAATTCTGTAATTATCCATGAGAAATCTAGATAAAGGGCCTTAGAGACATCTTGAGAGAGGAGACTCCCAGCAGACTTCAGGGAAGAGCTTTTCATGCTGACCTCGGTAGAGAAGGACAGCCAGGTGTGATATGGGCCAGCCAAGCTGGTGAGAACTTGAGCTGCATCCAAAATGTCCTGGTGTCCAAGAATGAAGAGGTACCTATTCTTCTGGATGCTGCCTGGACCAGCTTGTATATGGAGGACCATTGAGTCCTGGTCTTCATGGTTTAGGGAGAAAGGAGTCAAAAGGCCTTGAATTTCTCATGTCACGTGGGGGTCAGTTAGAGAATCTGTAGAAGAAGGCAGTCTTCCAGGATCCGAAAAGCTGCCATGTCCTTGTTGGGTATGAGGCAGATGATACTCTTCCTCAGGTGGGCATCAGGCTGTCGTAAGTGGTCTCGGAGGTTGTCTCCAAACTCTAAAATTCTATGATTTCAATAGGCAGAGATGAAAGAGGATGCCTTCAAGGAGCGCTGCCTCAGCAAACTACTCTAAGGACAGTTGAGGGACAGCAATGAAAGGGGGTAATGAGAGAAAAGACTGGAAAAAAAAGAGGTTGTGTCTGTACTGTGGAGTGTCTTACATGTCAGACTAGAGCGTTTGGATTTATCCTAGGAGACATAGGGAGCCATTTCAGATAGTTAAGCAGGGGAGTGACCTAGTCTGGTTTATGCCTTACGAAAACAATTTTGGCAGCTATATGAAGGACAATTTGGAAAGTGGAGAGAGTGGAGGGAGACTAGTACTGATGCCTAAATTTTATAGATGATATTAGATTATATTACCTAAATTAACAAGAGTCGAGCCCCAAACCCTGCAGGGCCCCTTGGGTTCTAGCCTCTGACCCAGAGTGCTTGGATGCACCTGGACCTCCTGCTGGACATGAGGGCAGAAGGGGAATGGGGAAACGGGTTCTAGTTTCTTCCCATCTGTGTTCTAGGCTTAGCCTCCAGCCAGGCCCAGAGCGTACCTGTCATCAACAGTATGGGCAGCAGCTTGACCACTCTGCAGCCTGTCCAGTTCTCCCAGCCATTGCATCCCTCCTATCAACAGCCACTCATGCAACAGGTGCAGGGCCACATGGCCCAGAGCCCTTTCATGGCTACCATGGCTCAGCTGCAGAGTCCTCATGGTAAGGGGCCTGGTCCTGTCCCTCCACCCTGCAGAGTCCACTCCACTTCCTTTCTACACTCCCCAGCTTGAGCCCCATAGTGATGGTTGTGGGAGAGGGTTGGACAATCCCAGCCCTCATGAGTCTCAGGGATGAGAGGTGCCCTTTCCCACTTAGGTCAGTCCTCTGCTCTGACACTGGGATACTGGACTCTTAGTTGCAGACCAAGTTTGAAGCACTACAAATGACCACATTGCTAATTTACTTTAGGCATGGTCATTCACACATCAAAGCATCGTGCTTTGCAGTTTATCTACACCTCCATCTCTCTGTAAGCAGAAACCTCTTTGGGCCATTGCTTGGATCTGCTCAGAAAAGACACGGAGTCTCCAGCTAAGTGTGGCCCAGATAAATTAGGGTCCCTGGTTCCTGTGTTTTATGTAACTTCTCTTTTCACTTATATTCTTCCACAGCCCTCTACAGTCACAAACCTGATGTTACTCAGTACACACACACTGGCCTCCTCCCCCAGACCATGCTCATCACTGATACTGCCAATCTCAGTGCACTTGCCAGCCTGACGCCCACCAAGCAGGTAAAGCTGAGAGGGGAGGGCAGCCTATGGTCACTGTCCAAAGTTCTCCGGCCTTAGCTGCCCTCAAACTCCTATGACTCGGTGTCTCTTCTGCCTTAGGTCTTCAGCTCAGACTCTGAGACCCCTAGCGAGTCCGGGTTACACACGCCAGTATCTCAGGCTTCGACCATCCACATCCCCAGCCAGGACCCAGGTATCCAGGACCTGCAGCAGGGACATTGCCTCAGCACCAGTCCAGCTAGAGGGGGCTGGCCCACCTCTCCACCCTAGTCCCTGTGGTGGGATCACCTAGTGTGCAGATGTTTGCTGGGAAGGAAGAGGCAGTCTAGGGTTGGGGAGAGTCAGAAGACCTGGATTCAGATTCTTACTCTGATTTCCTTCCCAACAAGATAACGTTGGGCAAGTCAGTTATTCATCCATAAAAGGAGAAGGCTGGACTGGTGGTCTCTCAGGTCCAGTCTGGCTCCAAATCCCAGGAAACCTAGAGAAGAAAGGGAAAAAAACAGGAATTAGGAGGGATCTCAGAGACCACAGGCCAAACTGTCCATTTTACAGATGGGGAAACTGAGGCTGGGAGAGGTCATATGATTTGTGTAGGGTCACACAGCTAGTCTTTTGACTCCAGCCCTCTATCTACTGAGCCACCTCAGGTAGGGGCGGGGGAAGGGGAGCAGAGGAGAGAACAACCTTCCCCAAATGGGGGTCTAAGCGGGGGCAGGCTGGGTCACAGATTCTGAGCTAGAAGGGACCCTAGACATCATCTAATTTAACCCATTGATACTGCAGACGTGCAAACTGAGGCCCTGGGAGACTGTCCTAGCATTTGCTAGGTGCTATTCACATAGTGCTTAAAGGTTTATAAAGCACCTTTCACAATCACCCTGGGAGGTACGTGTCATTATTATTCATCTCCTCATTTTGCAGATGAGAAACTGGGGCCGACAAGCATTAGGTGACTTGTGCAAGGTCACGTTGCTAGTTAGTGTCCGTGGCTGGATTTGAACTGAGATCCTCCTGTTTCCCACTCCAGCACTCTATCCACTGCCCCACTGGGCTGCCTACCTCAGGAAGTACTTCATAGCCCATCAGGCAAATGGTTGCCCTCAGAGGAAGTGGATTCTGGGCTTGGCATCAGAAGCTCCGAGTTCAAATCCAGCCTCAGATATTTAATAACTGTGTGACCTTGGACAAGTCAGTTCCCTCATCTGTAAAATAAGGATAATCATACCTATTTCCCAGGGTTATTGTGAGGATCAAACAGTATACAAGTGCCTGGCTCTATATAAGGTGTTATCACCTTCCCCATCAGTGCCATCATTAAGTTCTGGCGCTGTCATTTATACTGTGTCCCTTTGGGGAGGTTGCTTCACTGGGTATCAGTCTCCCCATCTGTGTGATGGGGGAGGGGCCGTACTAGATCCTGCCTGGGAGGCCCAGCTCACTGGCCTTCTCCTCTCCTCCGCAGTCTCCTCCAGCAGCCTGGTGCTGTACCAGGGCTCAGAGTCCACCAGCAGTCATAGCCAGCTCCTGTCCTCCAACCATGGCGTCATAGAGACCTTCATCTCCACACACATGGCATCTTCCTCTCAGTAACCATGGCAACCAGCCTCTGGGGCCAGGGCTCTGTCGGGTAGGGGCACTGCCTGCTGAAAGGAGTGAGGGGAGCCAGAGCCCTCTTGGCCTCCTCAGACCTCTGCTGCCACAGCAGGACAAGGACCCTTGGGAAAACTCCAATCCCAGAAGGAATCCTGGGGACCTCAACTCCCCAACTCTCCTCTGCCAGCTTCGAAGGGTGACCAGGGCCTTGAGACAACACCTAAGTCATAGAATGTTAGTGCTAGAAGGGACCTGGAAGTCATCATTTTACAGAGGAGGAAACTGAGGCCCAGGGGATGAAGATGTCAGTGCTCCTTGGGCCACTGTGGACGGCAGAGCTGGGACCCCAGCAAGACCCCCTGCCTCAGCCTGGAGCTCTCCTTTCCCCTTGCCCCACTACCTGAATCTAGGGTTCTCGGGGCTCACCCAATTTCCCCAAGCTCAGCCTCACTGGCCAGCATCAGTCAAACCAAAGGCATGGGGAAGGGCAGGATGCAGCTCTCACGCATCACAGGTGCCCTCCTGTTCACCCCTTGGCCAGTAAACTTTGCTCTGGCCCCTCTAGGGAGAGTTCCCAGCAGCAAGCAAAAGGATGGCCATTCAGGACCCCCTCCTCAGCCCCATTGCTTGGCCATCTTGTCTGCTGTAACTGAGCTGCCAGTGGTTGGTCTGGTAGCAGGCTTTTGGAGGGCTTCTCTTCCAGCTGAGTTTTCCTCTCTCCTTTGGGCCACAGTATTTTGTACTGGGCACTTCTGTAGATGTCAACCTGCTGACCTGGCTCACCTGGGGGAGGGTGGCCCTGCTTCCCCATCTCCCCCATCCACTATCTGTAGCTCTGCCAGATGCCCTGGGGCCCTGGTGACATCCTATGGGGGAGACCTCTGGGGGTTCCTAAGGGTGGGGGGTAGCGATGGTGGTGGTGGAAACCGGACTGGCCTGGGGAGGCAGCGCCAGTCAGGCAGAGTGGGCACCAGTCCAGAGACTTCAGCTGTCCATCCTCTCCAGGCAGAGGGCTCTGCTGGTAGGGATGCCTGGGTCTCTGACTCCTGAACAGGACATAAATCTGCTGCTTGCTCCCAAGCAGGGGGTGAGCCTATAAATACATATATATTTAACTTTCAGCCAAATGCTTTGCTCCTTCACCTGGCCTTGTGGTGGGGGTAGGAGGCAGGGCTGCAAGGGGTTTCTGGGGGTGAGGGCCAGACTCAGAGGGAGACCATCTCAGGTCTTAGTAAAGACAACATCCTGATTTCTGGTTTCCCAGGTACCTGGGAAGGAAACAAGAATTTATTAACCACCTACTAGGTGCCAGGCACTACGCTGGGCGCTTTACAAATACAATAACCCTGGAAAGTAGAGAAGTGACTTGCCCAGGGTCACACAGCTAGCAAGGATCAGGCTGGATTTGAACTCAGACTTTCCCTACCCTGGGCCTAGCATTCCTTATAGTACACTGTCTCTCCAGGCTGAACATTCCCACCCCCTCACCCGGCCCTCCCAGAGCATAAGCCCACAGGGTTCTTCACTAACACCTGCTGCTTGCTTCCGAATGTCTCTGGGGGGCTAAAATGCACCACACAGTGCCTTCGATGCTGCCTGCTGGGGCACAGGACAGGGGGACAGAGTCCTCCCTAGCTGGGCACTCGATGCCTCTCTCAATGCAGCTTAAAGGTTTATCAACATTTCTTTTGTCTCCCTAGGGATGCTACATTTCCACAAGTTCTAAGTCACAGAAACAACTCTTTAAACGTTTTTTAAGGTGGGGGAAAAGGAGGGCCACTGAGAGAATAAGGGAAATAGAAGGAAAACCAGAAGCAGACTCCCAGACCAGGAGGGGGGTTCAGAGGTCAGCAGGGGCCAGCCCCCCACAATGTCCATGTGAAGTGCTCAGCAGAGCACAGTGGAGAGAACACACGTAAAAGGAGGGGCCTGGACTGGACCCCTCGCCTCTCTTCCCAGCGATCCTTTGCTCTAATAGTTAGGGTGACAGGGAACTCACCACTTTAAGGGCAGCTGTTACTTTGCAATATTTCTAGTCTTTACAGTATTAAACATCGCAAGAAATGAAAAGCTGAAAGTTTTCAGGAAAATATGATATTTTGTTTTCAGAAAACAAATAAAGCCCTCAGGGGCTCATGGGGCCGGGGAGTGGAGAGGGAAAGGGGACAAGGGGGGAAGGGAATGCACATGAAGGACCTCCCCAGGGGTTCAGAGGGTCCTGTCCCAGGCCCAGCGGGGTCTCTCCAGCTGCTAGACCAGGGACAGCTTCAGGGACAAAAAGGGCTCCCAGTCAGGTCCCCTGCCCGATGGAACGGGGGCCAGTGGAGGGGTCGTTTTGGGGTCATAGCACCAGGGCTCCACCGGCCACGAGCTTTATTAGGTTCCCACCCTCAAGTGGCTAGGGCTCCCCAGGAGCCCAGTCTGCCTTCCAGGCCATGCCCAAGGCATGGGCACAACGGGAGGCCAGAGGGCATGGGGGAAGGGCCCCCATGGCTCCCAGGAACCCACAGCTCTGGCTCATCTGGGTGTGGGCGGCCATCCCTCTGCTCCTGGGAGGGTTGTCCTCCTCCTTTCACAGACCCAGGGCTGGGGGTGGCAGTGGCCACTGGAAGCAGGTGCTGGCCCCACTGATGGAGTCACACAGTGGCACTGGTCACTCGGCCTTTCTGCGTTGGGGATGGTGGGGCCTCGTTTTTCTCTGTCCGTTTTTTCTTCCTTCTTTTCTTTCTCTTTGCAGTGAGCGGTGCGTGGTCCCCATTGTACTGGGTCCCTCCCGCTTCTAGCTCCTTGTGAAGGGACAGGGGCCGAGCCTGCTTCTCCGGGCTCCCTCTGGGACCAGCTTCCTTCCCCTGTCCAACCTGTGACTGCGCCTTCTTCTTCTTCTTTTTCTTGGGTACCTGCTGCTCTATGGGGGCCTCCTGGGCAGGCAGGGCTCCAGGCTGCAGAATGTCTGTCGCAGACACAGCTGCCTCCTGGCATCTTCTCCACTGCTCATCGCTGTCTGAGTCACTGCTATGAGACAAATGAAGTTGGTCTTCCCAGACCCTGGCCCACCACCCCCTTGGACCAAGCTGTACCTTCTCAAATTCCTGACAGGGCAGGGCAGATCAGTGGGCAGAGTGCTGAATTTGAACAGAGCAGCAGTTGGGATGGAAGCTGGGTTCACTAGCTGGGTGAACCTGGGCCAATCACCTAACCCCTCTGACCCTCCATTTCTTCATCTGGGACATGGAGATGCCACCTGTCACCCATCCTATACAAGTCTGTGTGAGGATCCCAGTGTCACACAAATGGGGACTGTCAGGATGACAGATCTGGGTAGGGTCTGCTGTGGGGGCCATGGAGGGGACTGGTCAAGGCAGTAAGCCAGGAGCACATGGCTCTGGGTCCAGCTGCTCCCTTACCTGGAACTGGGCGGAAGCCGCTTTCTGGTCCTGGCGGGAGGCGCTGCATCCTTTGGGCTGCCTGGGATGGACGTGAAGAAGAGGCGGAAGCCTGGGACATTAAAGAGCCAAACACAGGAGTGTGAGCCCCAGGGCGGGCTGGACCCCCTGCACCCAGAGGGGCCGAGCTCAGAAAAGGGGGGATGGACACTCACCATCATCCTCTTCGGGGCCTGTCTGCACAGGAGCCTGCACGGGTGTGGAGCTGGAGTCCGAAAGGGTGATACAGCTAAAGGGGAGACAACAGCAGCGACTGAGCTGGATGTTGTCAGCTAAGGCCCAGACTGCCGGAAAGGATGGGGTTAGACAGAGGCCAGACGGAGCAGGAAGAACGATGATGACGATGACGATGATGACGATGATGATGATGATGATGAGCTAATCTGTCTCAGGCTGGGGCTGAGTCCTTCCTCTGACACAGTCTGTGACCCCGGGCAGGGCCCCTCCCTGCTTGAGGACATGGGGGACTGCTAAGACTAGGAGCTCTGGACACACTGCCTTATACTGATGAGATGACAGTTCCAATATGACCATTGATGCACCCACTGTAGAACACAGCTGAGTTCTCGGCGGGGTGAAGTACAGGGAAAGCAGCTGAGGGAATTGGCTGGGACTTCCCCCAAGCTGATCAACACATATCCTGCCACCTACAATCCTGGAGAGTTTATAGTCTCTGAAGTTCAGTGACTTGTCCAGGATCACGCAGTCGGTGAGCGTCAGAGACTGGGCCTTAGCCTAGGTCACCCTTGCCTCGCAGCCTG
This sequence comes from Notamacropus eugenii, assembly GCF_028372415.1. Taxonomy (NCBI): domain Eukaryota; kingdom Metazoa; phylum Chordata; class Mammalia; order Diprotodontia; family Macropodidae; genus Notamacropus; species Notamacropus eugenii. Next base: position 24,286,952 of record NC_092875.1, on the reverse strand, counting down.
CTCTTTACCCACTACGTCATGGACATCCACCAGGAAACATTTGTCAAGAGCCTACTATGTGCCAGGTGCCATGATAAGTGTCACCTTTTGTGAAACTGCTTCCATTCTACGGCACTGTGCCTGCGCACAGTTGGGGCTTTATAAACACTGCCTGACTGCTCTTATCTGGCTTTCTTCCTCACCCACTCTGGAGTTGGGGGCTCAGGGGGTATGGTTTTCCTTACCTGTCCAATAAGGCTCCCAGTTTTTTTGCTACATGAACCCGGAACTCCGGAGTGGTCTGCAGCTCATTCCCATCCTGCTCATGCTCATCCACCTTGTGTCTGCAACGAAAACAAAGGCACTAACTCACCCAGGGGCTCGGGAGACCCTTGTCCCAGACAGCGCAGAAAACCCTGGGCTGACCCACCACATTGTGGATTCTGCTTCTTGGAGCTGGAGACCCCAGGCTGAAAATGCCAAAGTACCTGAGGCTTGGACGGGCAGCTGGCCGATTGTCCTTAGCTGTGACCTCTGCAGAAAGAAAGGGAAATGGAGGCTTTGGGGACAAGATCTTACTGGAGTCATTTCCTGTCTGGGTAAAACTTTCTCATTTTCAAGAGGAAGAGTTTGGACCAAGTGTCCACTGAGGCCCCTCCTAGCCCTGACATCCCCTGTTCTAAGGCTCCTCCCAGCCCTGACATCCCCTGTTCTAAGAGCCCTCCCAGCCCTGACATCCCCTATTCTAAAGCCCCTCCCAGCCCTGACATCCCCTGTTCTAAGGCTCCTCTCAGTCCTGACACTCCCTGTTCTAAGGCTCCTCCTAGGTCTGACATCCCCTGTTCTAAGAGCCCTCCTAGCCCTGACATCCCCTGTTCTAAGGCTCCTCCCAGCCCTGACATCCTCTGTTCTAAGAGCCCTCCTAGCCCTGACATCCCCTGTTCTGAGGCCCCTCCCAGCTCTGACATCCCCTATTCTCAGGCCCCTCCCAGCCCTGACATCCCCTGTTCTCAGGCCCCTCCCAGCCCTGACATCCCCTGTTCTCAGGCCCCTCCCAGCCCTGACATCCCCTGTTCTAAGGCTCCTCCCAGCCTCGACATCCCCTGTTCTGAGGTCCCTCCCAGCTCTGACATCCCCTGTTCTGAGGTCCCTCCCAGCTCTGACATCCCCTGTTCTGAGGTCCCTCCCAGCTCTGACACTCCCTGTTCTAAGGTCCCTCCCAGCCCTGACATCCCCTGTTCTCAGGCCCCTCCCAGACCAGACATCCCCTGTTCTAAGGCTCCTCCCAGCCTTGATATCCTCTGTTCTAAGGCTCCTCCCAGCCCTGACATCCCCTGTTCTAAGGCTCCTCCCAGCTCTGACATCCCCTGTTTTAAGAGCCCTCTTAGACCTCACATCCCCTGTCCTAAGGCTCCTCCCAGCCCTGACATCCCCTGTTCTAAGGCCCCTCCCAGCTCTGACATCCTAAGTTCTAAGCTCTGATGTTCTAGGACCTGCGAACCATCTATTTTCTCCTCTAACAAGGACTACTTCCTGAAGGCCTATTTCAGGTCTGGCTGTGCACTAGACTGTAGCAGGACACGCAAGCACAAGATAAGGTTCTTGCCCCTGAAAAGGTTATGATCCTGTGACCTACAGAGACTTGGAAAGTGTCTGCTGTTGTGGGAGGACAAGACCCGTAGAGATCACCCTGGGGGGCTGAGAGGATGTGGGTGCTGGGGGGGGGGTTTCCAAGGTTTTGCAGTTGGGGGGGCAGAGCTGCCCCCAAGGGGTCCGACCATGACAGCCCAGAATCTTAGGATTGTTAAGAGCTTTGGAGTCCCATGGATCCACGCTGCACCTCGGGGGGAAGATACAAGCCACCTTGGCTGGGCTCGGGGCGTGGGTTCCAATCCTGCCCTGGCTGCTCAAGCACGTCCCTTCACCTCCCGAGGCTCCAGGCACTGAGACCACGTGGTCTCAACGTTAAAAGAGGTTAGAACCAGGTGGTCTCTATGTAAAAAGAGGTCTGGGACCACGCGGTCTCTACGTAAAAAGAGGTTCGAACCAGGTGGTCTCTACGTAAAAAGAGGTCTGGGACCACGCGGTCTCTACGTAAAAAGAGGTTCGAACCAGGTGGTCTCTACGTAAAAAGGGGTGTGGGACCACGTGGTCTCTACGTAAAAAGAAGTTCGAACCAGGTGGTCTCTACGTAAAAAGAGGTCTGGGACCACGTGGTCTCTACGTAAAAAGAGGTTCGAACCAGGTGGTCTCTACGTAAAAAGAGGTCTGGGACCACGCGGTCTCAACGTTAAAAGAGGTTCGAACCAGGTGGTCTCTACGTCAAATGAGGTCTGGGACCACGTGGTCTCTACGTAAAAAGAGGTTCGAACCAGGTGGTCTCTACGTAAAAAGGGGTGTGGGACCACGTGGTCTCTACGTAAAAAGAGGTTCGAACCAGGTGGTCTCTACGTCAAAAGAGGTCTGGGACCACGCGGTCTCAACACAGAATGAGGAGCGGGGACCCTCTTCCAGCTCTGGAGCTTTGATCTCCCGAAGGACTCGGGGCAGTCCTGGGTTCGAGTCTTGCCTCTGCTGGGGGTCAAGTTCCTTCCAAGAGGCTTCCCTGCCCCCAGGTCTGTTACCGCCCTCGGTAACCCCCGGGGTCCCAATTCCGCCTCCCCCTCCCCTCTGACGTGACTCATCCTGCGCAGGCGCACCGGGCCCCTACTCCTCTTCCTTCCCCCGCCCGTCCTTGGGGCTCCCTACCTTGTCCCCCCTCAGGGCGCGACCCCCAGCCCCAGGCCGGCACGGCCGCCTCCCGGCAGCGCTGCAGTTCCTCGGCGTCGTTATCCTCGCTGCTCTCGCCGTCGCTCACGCTACCCCTGGGCGCGGCCATCTTGGTCCGCGACGGTGCATTGTGGGTCGTCCTTCCGCTTCCCTTCATTCCCTCCCAGGGGCCGCACGTGAGCGGGGCGCAGCGCAGGGTATTGTGGGGCTTGTAGTTCCGCGATCAGCAGAGCATCCCAGAGGCTGGCTCAGCCCTGAATCAGAACCTCCTCCCTGACATGCGCGTCCAGCCTCTTCTCAAAGACCTCCACTTAGGGAGAGAGCACCCCCTCCCAAGGGGGACCCCGCCTCCCTTTGGTTCAGCTCCCCACGCGAGCGAGTGTTTGCAGAGCTCCCAGTGCTCCCTTACGTCTTGGGGGGCCAAGAGGATGTGGCTTACCCTCCCCCACCTGAAAACCCCCAAACGCTTCGAGTTAGCCACGAGGTTCCGCTGAGTCATGTCATTTTCTAGGCTAAGTGTAACCACTTCCTTTGACCAGGGCAGGAGGTTTTCCCCTTAATTTAATTTATTATTATTTTTTAAATGCGAATCCTGCCCCTGGTTCTTCCCCCTGGGGTCAGGCAGAGAGTTTAATTTGCTGTAGAGACGATGGAACAAGCAGCAGCCTTTCCTTGGTGTTCAAGGTCCCTGCAGAGCTTGCAGAAATAAGTGGAGAACATAGTGATCATTTTTAGGGAGTGGGATGAAATGACTTTCCCAGAGTCTCCTAGCTGGCCAGATTCGCACTCAGGTCCTTCTGAGTGGATACAAAAAAAGGCAAAAGACAGTCCCTGTCCTCAGTGAGCTTATGGTGTAATATATATATACGTATAAATATATATAGAAAGGCTGGATAAAGGAGAAATAATTGACAGAGAGAAGTCCCTAGAATTAAAAGAGGCTTCCTGGAGAAGGTAGGATCTTCGTTGGGATTCAAAGGAAGCCAGGCAGGTGTAGCTAAGTCATTCTTGTCACAATGTTGCTGTTACGTGTACAATGTTCTCCTATGTTTGCCCATTTCGTTTTGTATCAGTTCATATCCAGGTTTTTCTGAAATCATCCTGTTCCTCATTTCATATATCATAATAACATTCCACACACTCACATATCACAACTTGTTCAGTCATTCCTCAACGGATGAGCTTTCCTTCAGTTTTCAGTTCTTTGCCAACACAAAAAGAGCTGCTGTAAATATTTTTGTACAAAAAGGCTCTATTCCCTTTTTCTTGATTTCTTTGGGATACAATCCTTAGTATGGAAATTGCTAGGGTAAAGGGTATACCCCATTTTATAGGCCTTTGGGTATTGTTTCAAACTGTTCTCCAAAAAGACTGGACCAGTTTACAACTCCACCAGCAGTGTATTAGTGGCCCTATTTTCTACATTCCCTCCAGTATTTGCCATTTTCCTTTTCTGTCATGTTAACCAACCTGATAGGTGTGAGGTTTTAATTTGCATTTCTCTAATCAATAATGATTTAGAGCATTTTTATATAACCATAAATAGCTTTGATTTCTTCATCTGCAAACTGCCTGTTCATATCTTTTGACAATTTATCAATTGGGAAATGGCTCTTATTTTTGTAATTAGACTCAGTTCCCAAATATTTGAGAAATGAGGTCTTTATCAGAGAAACTTGTGTAAATTGTCCTTCTTCGCTCAGTTTCTTGATTTCTGAAGGATGCTTTAATCCTCCTCTTGGAAGGGCTTATCATCAAGGATTCTGTGACTGACATACTTTTCAATATGATATGCTATTCCATTTGATCTGGGTGACCCTGGTAAAGTAAGTGAACAGGTATTATCATCCCCATTTCACAGATGAGGAAACTGAGGCTCAGAGAAGGGAAGAGACTTGATCATGATCATACAACTAGCAGTTGGCAAAGCCAGGATTCAAATCCAGGTCCACTACCCTGAACTACCTTCCTGATAGAAATGAGGAAGGGCCATTGCCTTTGTGGTTATGTGAACTGAGTGTGGATCAGTCAGTTAGGCAGTTGAAAATCATTTATTAATTGCTTACTATGTACTGTTTAAAGGAAAATTCTTCATTTGGGCTTTCACCCTGATTAATTAGGGAAAATTCAGGATAAAGAGAATTAAAAGAATTTTATTATATGTACGTATTGATGGCTGATCATCATGACTTCAAGATGGGGACAACTTTTATTGGTAACTTTAAGACAATCCAGATAGGCCTACCTCAGCCAAAGAGGTTGGGCCCTTGAATCTCAGTCCTTCCCCACGGTAGTAGGAACGTGACAATTTGCAGGCAAGGATATGTACCAGTGAATTTGTAAATTATATTAACTACCTCAGCTTGCTTGAACTTCCCAACTATTCAGGTAATTGAGAAGAGCTGTATGAGGACTGGATGTATTAACTAAGACACAGAGTAGCTTGACATACCCACAATCCTTTGTGGTGATCAAGAGTAAATCTCCCTGCACATGAAGAAAATCAGCCTCTCTGAAAGCCAATGAAATTCATACCAGTCTTGAAGCAGACCTTGAGCCATTTGGTGATTTATGGGCCTTCAAGAAACTTTCCTATCTTCAGAGACTGTCTTAACTATGGGTTATGAGGCTCTCAGACACATCTTGTTCTATGGTTTTTGGAGACATTCGCTTTTCTTATTGTTTACGCTCAAGTCTTGAACTGCCAGGCTTGCTTTATCACCAAGAATGTCTTGTGATTTGTGTATCAAAAGGCTATGGCTCTGACACCTGGAATTTCTCGTTTTCCAGATCTCCCCATCTCCTTGGGAGTGGGGCTCCCTGTCTCATTGCTTTCTAGGATTTACCTGATTCCCACCTTTCTCCCCAGTTCTCTACTTTCCCTTGTTTGAAAAGTATCTATACACTCCATATCCATCAGTTAGTTGAGCTGGTCAGTATTAGGCTAACTGTTCCCATGTGCATATTTTAGTTCCCTGCTTAATAAAAATCTTCTTCAATCTCACAGGTATTATCTTCCTCTGATATTCTTCCCTTTAGGGAAAAGGGGGATTAGGATCTTTAGAACTAGCCTTTATGTTCTTCAGGTATTTTCCTGCTTTGGGAGAAATGGAGATCCAGATTCTCTAGAGAGAGCGTCTGCCTTGGTTTACAGGTGCAGACAGAGTATGTAATACAAAAAGCTGTGGACATAGTATCTCCTTCCCCACTAAAGCCTTCCCCAACTCTGATTGATAAACAGGCCTAGGAACAATGAAATGTTGAGTCAACAGTGCCAGGTGCTGTGTTTTGAGCCCAGGGTATCCAAAGAAAGGCCCAGAGTGCTTATGCCCTAACAGGGGAGAGAAACTCGGATTGTAGGGATTTGAGTTTCAGAGTTAGTTTTTTTTTCCATACCAAGTTGAGGAAGGTCTCCCTCTTTGTGTGTCTCCCCACATCTCTCTACCAGCTGCTTCCATGAATCCCTGCTCCTTTGCCAGCCATTGCAAGTAGCCCGGCCCTTACCCAAATTTAGGAGTCAATAAGATTGCTCCAATTTGCCAGCTGCACTCTGCTTTGGTGAGAAGAGTGAAAATTATGAATTGAATCAGTAGGCAGATTTTCCCTGCTCCCTGCTCAGGTAATATCCAAAGCACCAGAGAAAAGTGGGGTTGATGATGAACTGTGTTTGGGAAATGCTGAGTATGGGATACCTACATGATGCACAGTTACAAAAACAAAAGTGAAACAATCTGGAAGCCTCCGCTGTAGTTCCAACCTTCATCACCTCTATTGTAGCCTCCTCATTGGCTTCCTTTCCAGTGGTCTTTCTCCTTTTCAGTCCATCCTCCATATAAGCTGCCAGTGTGGAAACATAAGTATCTCATGCCTCTGCTCAAAGAAGGAGGGGCAAATAGATCTGGTCTGGCATCTTCTCTCTGAGGACAGCAGAGTGGGCCAGCCTTGTGACCTTAATCCCCTGCTTTGCTGCAGGGAGGAATCAATCTTTCTTGGAGAACAGCAGAGAAACAGAAATAATCTATTCATGTTTTCCTTGCCATCACATCTAGATAAACACATGTAGATAGCATACATGCTCTGCTTATATGTATATGTACATACCATGCATATTTGTACATGCTGCTCCTCTTTCCCTGCCTCCAGCCCCTAACCTCACTCCATATGAGGGACCTGAAGGCGAGGATTTTTTATTCCCAGTACTTAGCAGAGGGCCTGGTAGTATTAGGTGCTTAATACGTGTTTGTTGGTTAACTGTCTGATGTTTGATGATAGGAAGAAAGCACAGGATAAACAGACCATGAGTAAGGGACCATGATAGCAGAGGGCATTACACTGGGTAATGGGAGAAGGAGATCAAAATCCTGCCTCTGGCATTTATTTCTTTGGGTTCATCATTACTCCTTTTCCAGTCTTCTTTCTTTGAAATGCACATTCCTTTGAGAGGGCAGGAAGGAAGGAAGCAAGTATTTATTAAGCACCTACTATGTGCCAAGCATTTTACAAATATTATCTCCTTTGATCCTCACAACAACCTTGTCAAGGAAGGAGCATCAAGTCCTTCACATTTCCAGTGTGAATGAATTCAACAAATCCCCAATATTCTCCTTATAAAAGCAGGTGGTTACTGAGAGGGCCACAGGCATGGAGAAGTGAGGTCAAGGTACTGAAGACATATGTTACAGTTATCCCTTCTACATCACAGGAGTTAGGGGTGCCATGATCTGGAAAACCTGCATAAAAGTTTTTGAGTCTCCCTTTGTACCAGAGAAGAAGTCTGAATTTTTCTTTTTTTTTATGGAGTGTTTACAATACCTTGTTAGGAAATTTGGGTTAACTATTTGGTAATAGGCTTTATGTAGGTTGATAGTAAGTAGAAATAATGTCTGAAAAAGAACTTTTTCCCTGTTGTTTGTTGGCCTTTGCATGTTGTCTGTGACTTCCGCAAAACTCCCCCCCAAATTCCCATTTAATTTCTTATGCTGACCCATGATATATTGAAATCTCAATGGGAAAAGTCGCAATGTGGAAAGATAACTCTATTGACTTCTCAGTTTTGCTCAGAATAGGCAGCTGGGTCAGAGCCACACCTAGGCTGCTGTGACTTAGGGCTTTATCGCTGGACATTGAAATTTAAAGCTTCCCCAAATTTAACACATTCCCTTCTTCAGGAGTGTAGAAACCACTCTAGTAACTAACTCTCTCCTCCTGCTCAATTGAATTTGTTGCAATAATTTTCAGCTTTTTCACAGGATGATTTTCAAAGTGGATTTGGAGGCAGTTTATGTGACTTTACCCCATAATCATTAGTTATAGCTCTGAATGAAGCCAATGCAAGACTGAATGGATTCCTATGAAAGGCAATGGAAAATAAAAACAATCTCTGTCTGCTGGTCCCCAGGCTTACCTCAAGCTGAGCTACTCTTACTTGCATGACCATGTGTTCACTCAACCTCTTTAGTTCAGCGTGTGTAACTTGAAAGCTAATTTGTACTACAGGATATCTGACTGGAGTCACAGATACAGAATCTGTATTCCTACCAAAGCAGCATGGAATTAACATTAAACTTAAATAAAACAGAGAGAGAGAGAAAGAGAGAGAGAGAGAGAGAGAGAGAGAGAGAGAGAGAGAGAGAGAGAGAGAGAGAGAGAGAGAGAGAGAGATATTGAGGGAGAGACAGGGAGGGAGAGACAGGGAGGGAGAGACAGACAGAGACAAAGACAGAGAGAGACAGAGATAGAGAGCCAGCATGGGGGGAGTCCCTTTTTCCAGCAGAGAATTGTTATAATTTATATGGAACAACAAAGATTTAAGGTTAGATCATTGTTAAAATGGCTGGAGTATACTGGGAAAATATTTTTATTTTTAAAATTTTTTCCAATTATTTTTAGTTTTCAACATTCATTTCCACAAGATTTTGAGTTTCAAATTTTCTCCCCATCTCTCCCCTCCCCCCACCTCCAATCTACCCTCCCTTCTATCACATCCCCTCCTTCCCTTATCCCCATCTTCTCTCTTTTCTTGTAGGGCAAGATAGATTTCTATACCCCATTACCCATTCCCCAGTTACGTGCAAAAACAGTTCTCAACAGGTGTTCCTAAAACTTTGAGTTCCACCTTCTTTCCCGTCCTCTCTCCCCACCCATCCCCACTGAGAAGGCAAGCAATTCAATATAGACTATACATCTGTAGTTTTGCTAAAGACTTCTATAATAGTCATGTTGTGTAAGACTAACTACATTTCCCTACATCCTATCCTGCTACCCATTTATTCTATTCTCTCTTTTGACCTTATCCCTCCCCAAAAGTGTTTACTTCTAATTACCCCCCTCCGCTCATTTGCCCTCCCTTCTATCATCCCCCCCACCTCACTTATCCCCTTTTCCCCTACTTTTCTGTACTGTAAGATAGATTTTCATACCAAATTGAGTGTGCATGTTATTCCCTCCTTAAGCCAGATGTGATGAGAGTAAGCTTCACTTTTTCCCTTTCACTTCCTCCTTTTCCCCTCCGTTGAAAAAGCTTTTATTTGCCTTTTTTATGAGATGTAATTTGTCCCATTCCATTTCTCCCTTTCTCCTCCCAATATATTCCTCTCTCACTCCTTAATTTTATTTTTTCAGATATCATCCCTTCCTATTCAACTCCCACTCCAGTACTGTCCTTGCCACAGTGCGGCCAAGGCCAAATCTCTTTCCTCTGTCGTTTTGTGACTTTTGCTGCTCTAGAATTTGATTAGAATCATTTTTACAGGTATTTTATGGGCTTTGTGGGGAGAGCTTCTAGAGATGTGTCCTTCTACTCTGCCATCTTGGCTCCATCCCTGGGGAAAATATTTTTAAAATAATATTTTATTTCCCCACCAATTACATGTAAAAAACAATTTTTAGCATTCGCTGTTTTTTTAAAAATTTTGAAATCCAAATTCTTTCCCTCCCTCCCTCCCTTCCTCTCCTCCCTTCTCCCCTCACTGGAAAAAAAATCTCATGTGTTTTCTAACCTCTTTTCTGTGGGAGAATGAATAGGATTCTCTCTCTGAGAGAACAAGGATGTCATCCTCTTGTATATCGTAATATGCCAGGGGAAGCTCCATCTGCAGGTGCTGTCCCTGGAACATCAGAATATGCTGTCCAGGGAGTAGCCCTCCTCTTTCCTCAATCATACACATCAGTTTTCCTATGAGGTCATTGGAGCCCATGGAGTAATACTCAGGAATCCTGTTTCTGGGGTGCTTCACGCAGAGGCGGATCTTGGAGCTGACTCTTTCCACCAGAGAGATGCTGACATCGGAGAAGATCCCATAATCTGCTAAGGAGTAGTGGCACCTGAGTACGTATTGCCCACTGCCAGATTCTCCACAGAACAGATAGTGCTGGTTGTAGAAGAGAGGGGCCAGCTTTGGCTGCATCTTCATTTGCTGGATGGGCTCAAAGGGATCTGCCCAGATGGTGAGGTTCTTTCCTCTTTGTCTTTTCACTGCCACTTGGATAGATCTTACTCTCTGGGAGAGGGAGAGGAAGGGAAATTAAGTTTAAACTCTGTTAGTTGGCTCTTTGGTCCCTCCATACATTATCTGCCTCTACTTTGCCTGTTCACCCTTATTTACTGCTGTTCCAGGTTGGTATAGACAGGTATAGAGGTATAGACAGTTGGCTTGGGGGAACTGGTCAGTCATGCTTGAGGAAAGGGGGAAAAGGGGAGGAGAAGGGAGAAGACAGGAAGGGAGGAAGAGAGGAAAGGAGAAAGGAGAAAGGAGGGGAAAGAGGAGGAAAGAAACAGAAGGAATGAAAGGTGAAGGGAGAGAAAAGGAGAGAGGAGGGGAAGAAACAGAGGAGAAGAGGAGAAGAGGTGAGGGGAGAGGAGAGAATGGAAGGGGTGCCTAGTTTCAAAGTCAACTCAGAAAAGGACAGAATAAAGGTGCATTGCAGAGTCAGCTTTCCTATTTCCTCATTTTATCCAGATGTGATTTATCTAGAAGAGGGGTTAATAACTCGTGTGTGTGTGTGTGTGTGTGTGTGTGTGTGTGTGTGTGTGTGTGTGTGATGGACTCCTTTGGCAATCTTATAAAGTCTGTGAATGCATTTTTTCAAAATAAGGTTTTGTTGCCTACATTAATTGAAGGAATGCTAAACTTCAGTTAGAGATTAGTGAAAATAAAGATTTCCCACCCAAATTCATGAACCCTTTGCAATTTATTGACAGATGCCTGATTTAGGAGGTGGGTGGATCACATAGGGAGAATGGAATTATCTACCCAATGTCAAGGGATCTAGAGGGAGGTCTCTACTCTCAAGAAAACACCCCCCTCTTCCCCCCACAAGGACTTAGGGAAAGGCCTGGACTGGAAGGGTCCAGGATGGGAGGATCTGAATGCAGGGAGGAAGGGAATAACAACGTGAAAAACCCATCTACCCAGAAGTGCTGACTCAACAGATATCTGGATTTCAAGTCCAGGGGCAGATTTGAGGGGCATGATCAGTACCTTTACATTCCAGGCTGGGATCGGGCAGTTGTACTTGTCCAGACAACATATCTTTTTCAGGCACTGGGCAGCTCTCTGGGCCACCAGGTCCCATCGCTTTCCCTCTCCTACATTGTGGGTGGGATCCACCGGGTCCAAGATGACAGGTCTGTAGGAAAAAAAGGGGTTTGTTCTCTGAGTCCTCTATGTAAAACAAAACAAACCACCACTATCCTGCAGTTGGGAACCACAAGAGAGAAAAGGGTTCTTGATGAAGTCTAAAATCCTGGTACCAGTCTTTCAGCCCCTTTCCTATAGTTCTCTTCCTTTCCCTCTTTCCTCTTTTCTCTCCTTCCCTTCTTTATCCCCTTCTCTCATTTCTTTCAACTCCTATTTCCTCCTTATTTCTCTTCCCCTCAACCCTTCCCATTTCTCCTCCCTTTTCTTTAACCCCTTTTCTTCCCTCTTCTTTCCTCTCCCCTTTTTACTTTTACCTCTCTCCTAATCTTCTTTCTCCCCCCTTCCTTTCTCTTCTTCTCTTTTCTCCCTCCTTTTCCCTTCCCTGGTTCCCTTTCATCTTTATTCCACTCTATTCTGCTCCCCACTTTAAAAAAATACCGAGTCTGTCTTGTCCAATGGCAGTGGACATTCAGTGGCAGCCCCTGCTGCTGATAGGCACCAAAGCTTTGATGTGGTCTGTTTTTCACACCCTCGTAAGCATCCTGGTGGGATTTGCCATATTGGTGCAGACACCAGATTGACTTTAGCCCAGCTGTAGCTCAGGACTCCTGAGCTCATACAATCCACCAGCTTCAGACCCGCTGGAAGCAAGGATAGTAAGATATGCACCACCATGTCTGATTCTCCTCCATTGCTAAAGGTGCTTTAGACATGGGAGCTGTTGCCATGAGCAGACCTCCCTCTTCATCCTTCCTCCCATTGCCTTTCTGTGCCTCTCATTGGTGCAGGGAGAGGTCTACTACCTTTTCCTCTTCAGCTGCTGCTTCACAGAGTTCCTGATGACATGATCTTGGAGGCTGTAGTATTTAGTCCAGTAGATGCAGATATCTTTGTGGTCCTGGAGGAGTGCCATAACACTCACAAAGCCACTGGCCATGTTGAAGTTTTGTGCTTGAGAGGTCCCTGTCTCCCAGGCATAGATGGTCAGCAGTTCCAGGGCATACACTGCGGGGAGAGCAGCTTTGGGGCAACTGAATTTCAGGTGCTATGGGGAAAGGCAGAGGGAGGGAGAGGATGAGTGGGATAGAGTGATCTGAACAACAGTGGGTATCTTTTTTCTCATCAGAACCTCACATATTTCTCTATTAATTACCTTCCTGGATTGTAAGGAATGTTTTGTAAGCCACAGAGTACTTGGAGCTCATGTTCCCTCTCTGACACTAACTAGCTCTATGGCCTTTACCAATTTTCTTAATCTCTGTAAATCTCAGTTTCTTCATTTGTAAAATGGGATGAGAGATGGGCCAGTCTTGGAGTCAGAAAGACTTGGATTCAAGATTAGTCTTTGACATATGTAAGCTATGTAACCAGGGGTAAGTCATTTAACTGTGGAGTGGTCCAGATACCACTCTCTGGCTGTTTTCATACCAGACTGCCTGCTCTCTGGCCTCTTCTTTTACTTCTCATCCTCCTCCTAACAGAACCTTGAACTTTGGGACACTGGGATCTGAGAGATGATCTTTTGCCTAATTTTTTTTCTGCCAAATATAGGGCCTCCTTTTCCTTCTCTCTTTTCTCCTTCATTTTCTACCTATGGCATTCCTTGGAATTGGACTCCCCCATCATCATATTTCCAGGACACCTCTCCACCACTAAACTTATTGTTCTGTGTCCTTGCATCAACTTTGATACATCCCTCTTCAGTCCCTTCTTCCCCCTCCGATGGGAGGATGGAGCAAAGAACTCCCAAAGCTTCCATTTAAACAGGGCTCACAGAGCATCCCACTCTTCATTTCCCATCAGCCTCCACCATGACTAGCTGGATACCTTCTTAACACTCCCCCCCCTCCCGGGTTCCTTTCCTGTGTTTTCTTTCCCCATGAGAGGGTAAGCTCCCTGAAGGCAGAGACTAGCTTTCTTTTGAAAATTACAACCTTAGCACTGTGCTTGGCCTCAGTAGGTGCTTCATAAGTATTTATTGCCTGACTGATTCCCTTTATTTCTCCTCCCTTTGTCCCCCTTTCTTTCTCTTCTATTTCCCTCCTCCCTTTTTTTGAGACAGACTATCTCGATCTCCCTCAGGCTCGAAGTTCAGTGGCTGCTCACGGACTCCCTTGCTGGCTTGTCTTTTCTACGTACTGGACTCCTTGGACTTGGACTCAACCATCATCATGCTCCCAGGAAACCTCTTCATGTCAGCCCTGATGCATTGGGCATGCTTAATAAAAGTTTTGTCCTTCGTTCATCATAAATGGCAGCATGACTATATAAGAACAAGGAAAATTTCAGATTTGCCTCCATTCTCTCTTCTCTCAGCATCCTCCTTGGCCCCAGTGATGATGCCCATCTAAGATGGTTGGGAGGAAAGTATTTTGTTCACCTTAAAGCAGTTACATGAAGGAATGAAGAAAGCATTTGTTAAGTACTTATGTGCCAGGTACTGGGCTAGATACTGGAGATACAAATACAAAAATGTGGGTAAGCTATTAGAATTATTTATTCTTCTTGGATCAGTCTGGGTCTACATAGTCCAGCTTCCCTGTCCCCTGAGGAGATCAGTAGAGTAGGCTGGAATGTTTCTCTCTTTCCAGCATCTTTCTGCCTCTCTCCTTGTTCCTCTCCTTCTTCTTCCCTTCTTTCTCTTTCCTTCCTTCCTTCCTTCCTTCCTTCCTTCCTTCCTTCCTTCCTTCCTTCCTTCCTTCCTTCCTTCCTTCCTTCCTTCCTTCCTTCCACCCTCCCTTCTCTCTCTCTTTCTCTTTCTCTCACCCCATCCCATTCCCAATTACTCTACATTAATTTGTTGGTGATTATGTTATGTTCCTCCAAAAAAGTGACTGTTTCCATTTTGTTATCACCACCTAACATCTTTCAGTCTGGCTTTTGAACCCATCATTCTATTGAAATTATTCTCTGAGAGCTCACCATTGATATATTAATTGGTAAGTCTGATGGCTTTCTTCCATTCTCCATCTTCCTAGATGTCTGCAACTTTGAACCCTGTCAGACAGCTTCTTCTGGATGTGCTTTTTGCACTTGGAGACAAGAAGACCTGGGTTTAAATTCTGCTTCAGATACTGATTAGCAGTGTGACCCTGGGTATGTTACTTAACCTCTCTGGACCTCGCTGTTTCCTCACTTATCCCATGAGAGGATTGGCCCTAATAGGTTTTTCCAAGATTTTTTTCCAGCTCTGAATCTTTGTTCTTCTGATTCTCTCATGGCTTCTATGACAGCCCCCTCTTCTCTCTGTCTGGCTGATCACTCTTAGTTTCTTTTTCTGGATTATCATAGCTCTTCTGACCCTTGTTCCACAAGACTGTAACCTGCCTTCCTCTTAGTGATCTGAAATAACCTTCTAGGTTCAATTGCCTTCTCCATGAAAATGATAACCAAATTTACATTCTTAATCTTAGTTTTTTTTCTGAATTCTAATTCCAGTCACACACGGTCCCAAAGAATGACAGCTCCTTGAAAAAAGGGACACGGTACCTCTTAACAAATGTTTGTTAAACTGAATTGGATTGATTAACTTCCTGCTTGATGTGTCCTCAAGGTCCCATTGGCATCTAAAACTCAACATGTCAGAAATGTAACTCATTTTTTTCCCCCAAGCCCACCCTTTTTTCTGATTTCCCTATTGCTGTTGAGGGCACCACCATCGTCCCAGTCACCAAGGTTCTCATATCCAGTTAATGCCAAGTCCCATTCCCTCTGTCTCCACAATGTCTTTGGAATCCCTCCAGTGCTCCTTTCTGGTGCTCACCCTGGTTATTAGCCCAGTCTCTCTTTGTATTCTTTGTATTTATTTATCTGTGCATATGTTGTATTCCCCCAGTAGATTGGAATCCCTTTGTGGGCAGGAACTTTTTCTTTGTCTTTGTACGTTCAACACCTGAGACAGCTCCTTTCACACAGTATGAGATAAATCAATGTGTGGTGAACTGACTTGACTTGCCCATCTCTATCTGTTTTTTTGGGTCTTTTCCTACTTGTTTGTCTCTTTCTATCTGCCTGTATCTTTCTCCTTGTTGCTTTTCTATCTCTCTGATTGTTTCCATCTCAATTTGTCTCTCTGTCTCTTTGCTTGTCTTTGTCTCTATAGCTCTTTCTGTCTCCTTGCCTATTTCTATGTCTCTGCCTACCTGTCCTCCTGTCTAGAGTCCTTCTTGTCTGACTCTCTCTTTCCTTGTTCTGGCAGCCTCTCTGTCTCTGCCTCTCTGTCTGTCTTTCTCTCTATCTCTGTGTCTTTCTCTATCTCTCCACAACTCTCCATTTTAGCTTGGTTCAGTTGGCTCCCTCCCTGTTCCTGTCCCTCAGGAGCTCCACTTGCCCCTTACCTGCAGGTACCAATGCTTCACCAGCCTCAGAAGATTTTTCAGCTTAGTGGGAAGACTTTTTATAAAACTTTTCTGAAGTTTTATGAAGGTCGATGAGAATTGCCCAGGGAGGCGTTTGGCCTTAATTAGTTCCACGTAGGTCTCAGGGGGTGGTGGACAAGTAGGATGAAAAGATCCTGGGAAGAAAAGAATTGAGGGAGAGATTCTTGAGGTAGTTCTAGGAGGAGGGAAGCAATATAGTCCAGGAGGAGGAGCATGGGATTAGAAGTCAGAGAGCCTGGGTTCAGATCCTAGTTGTGATCTTGGGGGTCTGTGCTGGTTTGGGGACTGGATGCTCACGTTATGCTCACTCTACAACCCCCTGTTTTATCTGTCAGCATGAGAAAAATGAAGGACAAAACTGTAGATTGGCACAATCTACTATTAAAATGTGACACTCTCAATAATATGGAGCTTTCTGTTGCAAACAAAAGGGCAGCAAGGTGGTACCATGGTTAGAATGTTGGGCCTGGAGTCAGGAAGATCCAAGTTCAAATCTGGCCTCAGACACTTACTAGCTATGTGACCCTGGACAAGTCACAACCCTGTTTGCCTCAGTTTCTCATGTGTAAAATGATCTGGAGAAGGAAATGGCAAATTGCTCCAGTACCTTGGCCAAGAAAACTCCCAGTGGGGTCACAAAGAGTCAGACAGGACTCAACAACAACACCAATTACACAATCAAAGAAGGCAAGAACATTGCCATGAGCTGTCATTCTCAAAAAGCGCATCCAGAACATAATGAGGAGCCTGAGATGCTGGTCAAGGCACAGCATGACACCTTGGGAAACTTGGCCAAGGTAAGGGAACAGTGGAAAAGTTAACATCGGCCACCAGAAGAATTTGGAACCTAGAAAATCACCATCGTGGAAATGGAAATTACATAGATATAATTATATACATGTACAAAATTATATGTAATATGTCACACAATTGCCATGATGTGTAAAATATAATATGAAACATGTATGATACATATGTATTCTACATAGTAGTATAATACGGAGAAAATATGTATGAATATGTACACATATGCCAACACAACACACATGCAATTATATACAGGTACATATATGCATATATGATGCACATGTACACATGTACAAAACATACTGATTTTCTGCCAAGCAGCACAATTTTTCAAATCAGAAGGGTCATGGTTTTAACAGTAATTATGAATGAATTATTAGTATCAACTTAAAAAGTTAACATGTTAAGACACATAACATATAATATGATATATGTAATATACTATTTGTTATATCTAATATGTAATATAATAAATATATGTATTATATACTGTGCATAACATATAGTGTAACAATGTATTGTTTGTGTTGTATATAACATTATTAGAGATAATACATTCATCTTATGATACATCTTATGTAATGTATAACAATATATTATGTTATATATACTATATACTATGTTATATATACACGTATACCAGAATGAATCTTTCTCTCCCATCAAAACTAATCCTCAGTATTCTCAGCTTCTAATATCTGTCCATTGCTATGTTGAACATTATACTCCATGGTCAAAACTATTCCTTTCTCCATTTGTAGACTGAATTGATTCAAATCCACCATCTGAATCTTTTAATAGCCCTCTTTTATTAACTTTTAAAGTTGATGATAGTTATTCACTTAATTCTGGCTGATAAAACCATTATCTTTCATATCTGATAAAAATATAACTGCTAGGAAAACTGGTAGTCTGTACACATTTCATCATTAAGTTCCAAATGAAAACTTAATATAAATCTAAATCTAAATCATGAAAAAAAAATCAGGAGAATGGAAGGAGGGTACCTTTCACAATTATGGTTAGGAGGAGAATTCTGGACCAAAGGACAGATATGCTCATGGAAGATAAAACAGATGATTTGAATTGTACAAAATTGAAAAGCATTCGTGTGAACTATAGTGAAAGAAGAATTGAGATAACATAAAGTAAAAATAGGATGTGCAAATATGGAGTATCCACTCCCAAAATTCATATGGACTATCTGTGCCCGACCTGTGGTAGAGCATTCCGAGCTTGTATTAGTCTGATCCGCCACAGCTGGACTCACTGAAACTTCACTTTATCATGGTGATGTCATTTTGGTTCTCTTTGAAAATAAAGGACAACAGCCAACCAAGTGAAGTGACCTTGGGCAAGTCATTTTAACTCTAGGAACCTTAATTTTTTTTCCAGAAACAGAGGTTGGATTGATGGCCCCTAGATCTTTGCTCCAAAGAGGGGAGACAGGAATCTATTATCTAAGGCATCTCCTCTTGGCTATGGTCTTCCTGGTGAGATCTTCCACTACCATGGGATGCTGTTAGCATTTATGAAAGGTCTGCTATGTTCCAGGAACTATGCTAAGTGCTAGTAAGCTCCCAGATACACCTTAGGGCCTTTCTCCACTGAAGTCAAAGGTTTGATTTCTCTTCTGTGATTCAGGCTCTTAGACAAACCAACTTCATGAGTATAGTGCATTAGAAATATTGCCAATTAGCCTCGTGCTTTTTTGTGGCCAAAATTAGAATTTTTATGCTTAGGATAAGTTGTATTTATGCTTTGTACTTGAAGAGGACCATGACATCAAGATGGTGGTGACATGACTTGCAGTTGACTTTGTTTTGAGTGAGGGAGGGCTGTGCAAGGTCACCAGCCTCACTTTCTCCTCCAGAGCCATCTGGGTCCAGTGGCTAGATATTCATGAGGACAACTGGAGATGGCCCAGGATGCAGTGTGAGACTCTAACCATATTAGGCTACGGTTTTATCACATTTTCACTTTGAATGAGATACAACCATTCAATGAATAGGCCTCTTTAAGTAGTTACTCAAGGGATGACTCTTTTAATAAAAAAAATTTTTTTAAATTTAAAAATTTTAAAAAATCAAACCTGAGTTCCTGGGTAAAAGAGAAACAGTTACCATTTAGTATTTACTATTTGACATGGCTCAGGAGAAGAAAGTGAGGCTGGTGCCCTTACACAGTCCTCCCTCACTCAAAACAAAGTCAAGTATAAGTCATGTCATCATTTCTCTGATGTTAGGATCCTCTTTGAAAACGAAGGACAAACATATCCTGTGAGTAGACAGCCTGAATGGGGACCCAGCTGGTTGGGGAACTCAGTTCATCCTCTCCCATCTGTCCCCCCCTCCCCTTCCTTTTCCCCTCCAAAGAAAGGTAAATTTGGATGGCCAGACATACCCCGTTAACTTGGGGCTTCCTGGCCAGCTTTGCTTTGCTTTCCTCTCTGGTCCTCTCCTGCCCTCTCCTACCCTCTCCTGTCCTGTCCTCTCCTGTCATCTCCTCAACTGTCCTTTCCCCTCCTACCCTTAAACCTACTGCTCTCTGAAACCCATAGACTGGGTCTCTGCCCAAACTCCACTTAAGGGGTATTTCCTGGACCCCTCCTGGCTAAAGAGTGATTATCAATTGTAACTGTTTCCCTTCCCTTCCAGCTTGATTTAGTTATTTTTCTTTTGCTTATTAAAGGGGCCACTCGCTGACAACTTCTTAAATCAGCATATTCACTGTATGGGTATTACCTCACCCTAAGTGAGTACCTGAATGGGCCCAAGGCCAAAGAGGCCAAGGTCTCCTAGTGCATCCTGGGCCATCTCCAGTCATCCTGATGAATATCTGGTCACTGGATGCAGATGGTTCAGGAGAAGAAAGTGAGGCTGGTGACCTGCACAGCCCTCCCTCACTCAAATCAAAGTCAAGTGCAAGTCATGTCATCATACGTCTGATGTCATGGTCCTCTTTGAAAATGAAGGACAAACCAAATAACAAGTATTTACTATTTAGTATTTTTAAAAATTAATTAATTAATAATTCTTGTTAAATTGGTCCTAAATTCTGTTGTTTCTACCATGCATATGAACTCCAAGTATGTTCAAGGGCCCTAGTGGGCCACAGGCCTTCTCTCTTCATCTGGTCCAGAACTCTTTGCCTGATGGGAATACTGCAGGACCATTGGTGATCTGGTTGTCCTTCCTGAGGTAGTACTCAGTATATTAGGTAGAGGTCTCAGATATTACTAATTTTTATGAATAAATATTATGAATCTATCATCCATGTCAGTGGATAGAGCACTGGACCTAGAATCAGAAAAACCTCAGTTCAAATTTGGCCTCAGACACTTGCTAGCTGTGTGACCCTGGACAAGTCACTTAATCTCTGTTTGCCATAATCCACTGGAGAAGGAAATGGCAAGCCACTCCAGTATCTTTGCCATGAAAACCCCACGGGTCACGAAGAGTCAGACGTGATTGAAAATCATCCATGAATTTATCCAAAGTATTCCTCAGTCAGTGCAGGGGAAATTTCCTTGTAATTGTATAATGCTATTGCTCAAGCTCTCTAGTGACTGAGGGGACCCTGGAAATGAATATCTAAGAAGAGGCCATGGGATAGAGAGTTCCCTCAGCTAGCTAGCTAGCACTTACAGAGACAGCATTTAGCAATTGCAAAGTGCTTCATAATTCAAGAAGTAGACGTTATGACCCCAATTTTACATTTGAGGAAATTGAGGTAAACAGAGATTCAGTGACTTGCTTAGCATTTCACAGCCAGTAAGTGTCTGCGGCTAGATTTAAACTCAAATTTTCCACTCTAGGCTCAGTGTTCCACCTATTGCCCCACCCTCAGAAGTACAATCAGGAAACCAAGGTGTCTGGAATGGGGAATCCATGTCTACTTTACCCAGATCATCGTGGGCAGTCAAGATGACCACATCGATGGGCTCTGATGTCATCGTGGATTGAATTGTAAAGAAGAGTGAGCTGGGGACTTCAGGATCCACACAGATGTCACTGATATAGGCCAGGTTCTTCCAGTAGTGGTGCAGTCTCTCCTTTATGAGCATTAGCATGTCATGGTGGTGTGAGACTTCCATACTATAGTTGTAGCAGCTAAGGAACACAACAACATGGACTTCTCCTTTGTGCTTAAGCATTGTTCCATCCATCACAGACCCTGCCTGCCAAGCATAGAATAACAGTCATGGAGCTGGGATGGGCCTCAGAGACTATCTGATCCAAGTATTATGTGTACAACATTCCCACTGAAATGTCCCCAGTGGGATATGTGTGTGTGTGTGTGTGTGTGTTTACAGTACCTGATACATAGTAGGTTCTCAAAATTTCTTTTTCCTACAAACCATTCTCCAATGAATAAGTGGTCAAAGAACATGAAAAGTCAGTTTTCAGATGAAGAAATCAAAGTTATCTATAATCATATGAAGTTCTCTAAGTAATTTTTGATGAAAGAAATGCAAATTAAAACAACTTTGAGGTATCACCTCACACCTATCAGATTGGCTAATATGACAGAAAAGGAATGTGATAAATGTAGGAGAGGATGTGGGAAAATTGTGACACCAATGCATGGTTGGTAGAGTTGTGAACTGATCCAACAATTTGGAAAGCAATTTGGAACTGTATCCAAAGGGCAATCAAACTGTGTGTACCCTTTGATTCAGAAATACCACAACTAGGTCTATATTCCAAAGAAATCATTAAAAAAGGGAAAAGGACCTACATGCACAAAAATATTTATACCAACTCTTTTTGTGATGGCAAAAAAGTTGGAAATTGAGGGAATGCCCATTAATCAGGGAATGGTTGAACAAGTTGTGGTCTATGAATGTAATGGGAATACTATTGTTCTATAAGAAATGATTAGCAGGTGGATTTCAGAAAAACCTGATTATATGAACTGATGCAGAGTGAAGTGAGCAGGTTCAGGAGAACATTGTGCACAGTAACAGTCACATTGTGTGATGACCTGCTATAATGAACTTAGCTCCTCTCAGTAATATAATGATCCAAGACAATTCCAAAAGACTCATGAGGGAAATCCAGAGAGAGAACTATGGTGTCTGAGTGCAGATTAAAGCAGACTATTTTCTTTTTCATTTTGTGTGTGTGTTTTCCTTTTAGTTTATTTCTTCTTTCATAGCATGACTAACATGGAAATATATTTTACAAGATCACACATGTATAACCTGTGTCAAATTGCTTACTATTTTAGGAAGAGGGGAGGGAGAAAAATTTAGAGCTCAAAATTTTATAAAAATGACTACTAAAAATTGTATTTACATATAATTGGAAAAAATACTATAAAAATGGCAGGATAAAAAAAGTAAATGCCTGTTCCATCTGTCCCCCAAAATATTTTTTTCCTTTCTCTTTTCATCCTCTTCTGAGCCTCAATTTCCTCATCTGTAGCATGGAATGAGAGGCAGAATGGTCCAGTGTTTTCAGAGCTGGCCTTGGAATCAGGAGGACTTAGATTCCATTGACTTCTGACACATACTAGCTACTTAACTCCTTACTGTTCATTTTTGTGACCTTCCTCTGTAAAATTCAGACATTGAACTAGATGACTCTGAAGGCGACCCTAAGTTTGTGAACCTGTGATTCTCTCATCGCTGTCCAGCAGCTGAGCTGGGATTGCAAGCAGCTCTCCTGACTCCTTGGGTCAAAATAACCCTATGGATTGGGTGATTTTTTGTTGTTATTGTTTTATATTTTGTATTCACTTATATGTGTCT
This sequence comes from Notamacropus eugenii, assembly GCF_028372415.1. Classification (NCBI taxonomy): domain Eukaryota; kingdom Metazoa; phylum Chordata; class Mammalia; order Diprotodontia; family Macropodidae; genus Notamacropus; species Notamacropus eugenii. Next base: position 24,264,624 of record NC_092875.1, on the reverse strand, counting down.
GTGTTGTTTCTTTGTGATAGAGCAGAAACTTTTTAGGGCAGGGATTGTTCATTTTGTATCTCTTTTCCTAGCCTAGAATAGTGTCTGGCACAAAGTAGATCCAATCATCACCTTTTGAAGGACTTAGTAAAGAGAGCAGGGAGTGTGCTTCTGTCTCTATGGTCAAGAACCATAGATTTGGAACAGAAAGGCTCTGACTCGGTTATTTAGTGCAACCCTCTCATCTTCCAGAGAACAGAACAGATACCTATGGAGGTTGAAGACTTGACCAAAGACTTGACCATTTGTTTACTTAAACAAATTGGCACAGTTATGTAAATTGGTGTTGCTTATTTAGCTAGTCAGGAGCCTATTAATGAGCTGGGTACATGTTTGCTGTGAACAAACTGAGTGCATAAAAGTTTAATATGTTGGGCACACAGTAGCTTAGTAAGTTGGTGCCAATTAGATTAGAAAGTTAGGGGCTTGGGGTTAAAGAGCCATTTATCAAAGAAACCAGATAATCACGGGTTGGGATGGGGAGGTAGGAAGAGGCAGTTGGTGTAGCAAATGGACCAAGGCTTGACTATGACAGGACATAAAGAATCAATCACTCTTAAGATTTGATTTTGCCCAAGTCCTAGAAGGCAGGAGGGCAAGTAGAGCCCAGAGATGTTGATGAAGACAAGTGGGGAATAGGGAGTTTGGGACAAAAGAGACCTGTGTTCTTACAAAATCCTAAGCCAGATGCGCCCCCTATTCCTCCTCATTTCTGCCCTGTGGAATCACTGCTTTCTTCTTTCAGACCTCAGATAAGATCCCACCTTCTGAAATAAGCCTTTCCAAATCCCCTTTCTTCTGTGATGTCTCCATTCTGGATATCTCTTGTTTGTATGTGTTGTTTGCATGTCGTTTCTCCTACTAGATTGTAAAATCCTTTAGGAAAAGGATTTCTTTTTGCTCTTCTGTATTATCTCTATCCCTTAGCACAATGCCCAGCACATAGTAGGCACTTAATAAATGCTTGTTGACTTGATTTGACCAACTGACTACTGGGCTATATTTGTGGCTCTCTTGGCAGGGAGAGCAAGAGAAGAGGCATTGATTCCTGAGCACATCACTATAGACCACCACACCCCTGGGTAGGCTCTCACCTTCAGCACCTTCATCACCCTGGCCTCTTGGTCCGTGAAACAGGAACCTCGAAGGAATCTCTGGATCATGTGGAAGGCGTCATGGACCTCCTTTTTGCATTCTTTGTTAGGCAAGAGTTCATTTGCTATAAAGGCGTCCAACCTCTCTGAAGGAGTATCAAACAGGCTCAGAGGTGGCTCCATCTGTGCTTAGAGCTGGATATGGCTACAGATAAATAGTTGTCCAGCCTCTCCCTGCCCTCCTTCTTAAGGTGGATCTGCTTCTTCTTACTCTGCTTTGACAGGATAAGAGCCAAGAAAGTGAGGAGATTTTATGTGATCAGGTCACAGGCAGGGCTTCTCTTCTCAGAATCAAAGGCTAGAGCAAAGGGTGTCTTCCAAGTCAGGGCCCCTGGCTGGATGTCCTCTGCACCGCCTTATGGGTGTGGCCTCTTACTAATCCCCAAACAGTTTAGTTTCATTTCTCTGCTTTCTCAGTTTCCTTTCTCTCATGTTTGGAAACAAGCTATTTGAATTTTGACCCTTTTCTTCCTAGGTTGGCTGCTAAAGATACTTTCTCTTTGGAAATGTCCTTGATGCTCCAGTTTCTTCAAGCACCTTCTCTGGGTTGAATCAAACATTTCGAGTTTTTATGATTCCCATTTTACAGTTGAGGAGACTGAGGCAGACAGAAATTAAGTGACTTGCCAGGGGTCAAATATCTCTGTGTACCCAATCTTGTTCTCCTTTCACAACCCTCTCATTCTTGCCTCAATTCTTCTCTATTTCCTCTATCCCTTCCTTTGTTTTTCTTTCCACCCAGTCTAAATCTGTCTTGTTACCCATGTTCATTCATTGCTTCAAGTTCTACCCTTTGAGATCAAGCTGAGAAAGCACTCCAGCAGAGGTTTGGATAACAGAAGTCCTCCATCACTACTATATCAGTCTTTGGATATGGGTTTCCCAACTCCTCAGTGGTCTGTGGTATACTCTCAATTTAAAAAAACACACCACATTTTTCCTGTGATCTTTACCCAAATGCTCCCCACCTTTCTCCATTTCCCCCACCCTCTCCTCCCAACCCCTACTGCTTAATTCTCAGAATTCTTTATGCTAGTAAGCCTTCTTAACATAAGTTTCTCTCTCTCTCTGTCTCTCTGTCTCTGTCTCTGTCTCTGTCTCTCTGTCTCTCTGTCTCTCTCCTTTGCTTCTTAATTCTTTTGAATGAGGTATATCCTGCCAGCGTTCCCATGCCCGGGGCAGTCTGGGTCTCATTTTTACCAAGTCAATGTGCTACTTATGAGTTCAAATTTGAATTTTCCTGTTGGGAATTCTGGTCTGTACTGCTATTGTCTAGAGTTTGTGCATTGCACTTAAATGTTGGAGACCATGAATTTTTACTGCTTTTTTCTTTTGTGATATTTTTAGCCTCAGTGTTTCTGGGTGTCTCAATAGCTATTTGCTCTTAGTCTCATTTTTCTCTGTATTATCTAGATTGGGGATGGATCCATTGACAGTTTTCTCCCTCCTCAATCCAATGATCTCTGCTGAAAACTTTCCAGCTTATCAATGTCCTTTCTAAAAATGGGACATCCAGAAGTTTCTATAATACTCTGGCTGCAGCTCATGTTATGGTTCATCTTCAATGTTTCAAAGAGGACCTATGACATCATGGGATAACATCTTAATGTGAGCATGAATAGGATTCTAGTGAGGCAGAGCTGAACAAAGTTATCAGCCTCACTTTCTCTCCCAGAGTCATTACAGTCCAGTGACAGAAAAAGTCAAGATGACTGAGATGCAGTGGATGACTTTGGTGTCTTCCATATCTGACCAAACTCTAAGTGCTCCATTGGAATGAATTGTTCTCATCTGCCCATTCCAATGAGGGAAGTCTTCATATGCTTGGGGTAGACTTCCCCTTCACTCACTGACAACTCTGAGGCCTGCTGGTTACCCTCAACCTGGTTTAGCCTGCCTGCTGAGATGATTTTCCCCAGGTGTGTCTGCTGAGCATTCTAAAACTTCTTGGAGCCACGGGTAGGAGTTGGGTGACAAGTGGATACCAAGGGTGGATGATCAGTCCTGAAAAGGGCTCCCCATCCCTCACACCAGAGATGCTGGTCCTCCTGAACACCCCATGCAAGGTAGAGAACAACAGGGCCCTAGTCATGGACACCATATTTCTTTTAATTCATTTTCAGATTACCCTAGTTTTGCATTGGGCTATTGGGAGGAGAAATGATAGAGAATTTCAATTGTTGCTTCTTCACTAGCTGGAGGCTGATCCCTGGATCTGGACAAATTGATTCCATAGGAGTAACCTTTTATCAGTTTCCCATTCCCATGGAGGTGACTTCCTATCAATCAATCATTCAAAAATCATTTATTAAAGTCTATCACATGCTACACTCTGGGGACACAGATTCAAGGAATGAAAACAATCTTACTTCCAAGGTGTTTATACTCTAATGGGGGAGACAACAAAGATATGTATCAGTGCACGTAGAATAAGTATACAAGAACAGGACACGGATAGGGACTGGGCTGGAGATTTCTCTGGCATAGGGAATTCCCAGGTGAGAAAATTCCATATACTGATGTAGGTCAGCACCAGCTCTGCAATTTACTTTCTTAAAGTGTTTCAGTGATTCAATGACTTGCCCAGGGTCACATAAACAGTCCATAGGAGCAGGCTCCAATTCATCCCTTTGAGAAAACACTGGAGTTTATGGAATGGCCAGAGGGGAGGAAAATAGGGAGGGGAAGAGTTGATATGAACAGATCTGTGCTTTGACAGTAGAGTGGGGGACGAATTGGAGTGAAGAGAGACTTGTGGCAGGGAGATCAACCAGCATAGTTGATATTGTTACAGTAGTCCAGGCATCCAGGGATGCTCATATTACTTGAATTAGCAGGGAGTCACCAACCATAACCTCTTCAGTAAGATGGAGGGCAGATAGGCTTTGCTGTCTGCCCTGCTATAGCATCTTCTTGACCTCTAGGCACTGCCATCTGACTGGTTGATAAACCTCAAAGACCCATGGGTCTTGTCCTCCACCCCTTTGATGCACCTTTAAGACTTCTGGGGCTTTCTGTCAGCATTGTAATTAACTCTCTGATGTGTTTTCTCCTCCAATTAGAGTGTGAGCCCTGGAAGGCAGGGACTGTGGCTACTCAGTGCTTACTATATAGTAAGCATTTAATAGATGCTTATTCATTCATTCACGCATCACAACCCTCTTGAATCTTCCCCAAGAATTCATCATGGAGTGAAGTGTGTATACATCAAGCTATATATGGTCCTGTGGATCAGAGATCTCCCACATGCGAGCCTATCTGTTCCCTGGGTCTGTAACGCATCCTCCCTGCTTGATGCCTTCTGTAATACACAAGGAACCAGAGACACCCATAGGAAGGCAAGTCTGAAACAAGACAATTTTTATTGATCTGTAGAATTTACAATTGTCTGGGACCACTCGGAAGACAAAGAACAGCCTATCAATCCAGGTCCTCCCTAGAGGCATCCCTTCCTTGTGTAAGATCAGGGTGGAAAAGGATGACAAAGATGGAGAGAAGAGGCACTGAAGGACTTCCTGGAGGGGCAGCCTAAGAGGGAAGGTCCAGGCCCACCATCCCTGGCTCCTTTCCCTGTATTCTGAGCCAGGCCTAAGTGAGTTCCTTTTAGGAATTTCAGGCTTGAGGATAAAAATGCAATAAAAAGTATTTATGAAGTATAAAATGCAATTAAAAACTCAATTTAAGAAGAGGACAAGAATCAGTTTGAAAAGATACCAGGTCAAAATTGAACACACCTCCTTTCCTCTGCTCCTCCAGAATCATCACAGCAGCTAGGCAGGTACTTCCTGGAGGGCATTGAGATCCCAGGGTGTTGCTGCTAACACAAATTCTCTCTTAGCTGGGCATTTTGATACTTTTGAGTGGCAAAGCAATGACATAGTCTCCCCATCCCTTTAAAGAATGATCCCCATCCAACACTCGGTGGAGCCACTGTCTGGCCCACTTCTGATATGAAAGGGAGAGTGAGAGGGTGGAGCAGGAAGATGAAGAGTTGGAGTCAGGGCTTGCTTCAGTGATGGGAGCATGAGGATGTTCCCATGACTGCTAAGCTCTTACCAACACCTCCTTTTTTTTCTTTTTCTCTGACTTGCGTTTTTGTTTCCTGGTCAACTGGAACTCCAGGGTGTCACCATCTTTAATGCCATAGTCTTTGAGATTTTTTCCCTCTGAAAGGAGTTGACCTTGGAATCTCAGGAGCTGCCCCATCACGGGAAGCCCTTTGTGATCTTCAATCTGTTGTTTCACCATCAGGATGGTGTCTTTGCTTTCATAGGGGTAAGTGTGGTATGTATCATCAGGAAATTTCACATGGATTTTGCATCTAGCAGAATTGATGTCCAGCACTTGGATTTGTATTTGGTAGGAGACACGATACTTTGCCAGGTTTTTGTGTCCCATCAATACCTTGGGTTTTCTCCTGGGTTCCTCAAAGGAGAGGCGCTGATCAGCTATGGGGATCTTTTTAACCCTTTCAATTTCCTTTTTCATCTGTTGGATGGGATCATAGGCATTCACATAGAATTTCAACTCCCATAAACCAGGATATGTGAGAATCACCCATATATTTCTTGCTCCCTGCAGGGAAAAAGAGAGTGACAGGGAGAGAGAGAGAGATGGGGTGGGGGGAGAAGGAGAGAGAATCATTTGTTATCTGTGGGTCTCTACTGTCCCTCTACTCACCCATACCATTTTACTATTATGACTCAAACTCCTGCAGCAACATGCAAGTGATAAAGCAGCAGGAGCAGATACACTGGGAGCTGTAGTCTTAACCTGTACATAGGTGGGCCAGGCCATAGGGTCGTTTCTCACTGGAAGCAGTGGTGGGACTTGGCAGTCTCCTGGGTGTCTGAGAAACCTTTTAAGGGTCACACTGTTCACCTCTTGGTGAGAGGAAGGGGGCTAGAAAAGGAGCCCTCAAAACTGTCTGCTTACCCAGCCCTGGCCTGATTACTGCAGGAGGCAGGGAATCCCACTCTGTGGTCAAAACACACAAAAAAATATACGAAATATACAAAAACATCTGCAAAGATGATTCCACTCACCATCGGCACATGGAACATGTGCACACTTATAGAAAACACAAAATCCAGTAGACCTGAAAGAAGAACTGCTCTTGTTGCCAGAGAACTCAACAGGTATTGCATCCAAATAGCAGCCCTGAGTGAAACAAGGCTGGCAAATAAAAGCCAACTTACTGAAGTTGGAGCTGGATACACATTTTTCAGGAGTGACTGCAGTGAACGGAAGTGCTGTGAAGCTGGCGTAGGTTTCACAATCAAAACTAATCTAGTCAGCAATCTTTTATGCTTGCCAAAAGGAGTGAATGACAGTCTTATAACAATGTGATTGTCATCTGCAAGAAAACTCCATGCCACCCTCATCAGTGTCTATGCTCCCATCATGATGAGCCATGATAAGGTCAAAGAAAACTTTTATGAAGACCTAGAGACCCTTATCATCAATGTGCCAAAAGAGGACAAGCTTATAATTCTGGGTGACTTTAATGCTACAGTAGGCTGAGACTGCTAGGCTTGGCATGGAGTCCCAGGGAGAAATGAAGTTGGAAATAGCAACAGCCATGGTCATTTACTGCTGAAGACTTGGGCATGGCATGACCTTCTCATCACTAACACTGTTTTCCATTTACCTAAATGCAATAAAACTTCATGGATGCACCCTTGCAGGAAACATTGGCATCTAACAGTCTATGTGATTGTAAGGAGAAGAGACAGACAATATGTGAGAGTGACAAAGGCAATGTGTGATGTAGAGTGCTGGACTGATCATAGACTTATCCTTTCAAAGCTAAATATTCGCATTAATCAAAAGCATTGTTCCCAAGGCAAAATGACTACCAGGAGAATCAATGTCAACAAATTAGAGCTCTTCTCTGAGTGTGAACAATTTGTTGCTAAGTTGTAGGGAAAGTTGAGGCAACACAGAGTTGGCAACGGTGGAAGAGAAAAGGAGTGGGCAGCTTTCAGAGATTTGCTGTACAGCACTGCATTTGCTCATCTGGGTCAGAACACTCGCAAACACCAAGACTGGTTTGATGAAAATGATGGGGAAATCCAGAAGCTGCTAAATGAAAAATGAGAACTCCACAGGATTTACCCGCAGGATAGTTCATCCACCTCTAAGAAGGCAGCATTTAATTCCATCAAAAGTAAAGTACAAGTAAAGCTTAGAGAGATGCAGGATTCCTGGCTCAGTAAGAAGGCAGATGAAATTCAGTTTTATGCTGATGGTAACAATCCAAAGTGCTTTTATGATTCCATAAAAGCTATTTATGGACCAAAAACCTATGGTGCATCGCAGTTACTCAGTGCTGATGGAGCCACATTGATTAGTGATAAGGGCTGATCCTAGAGAGATGGGCTGAACACTTCCATAGTGTTCTCAACAGACCATCATCAATCAATGCTGAGACCACTAGCCATTTACCTCAGATGGAAGTCAATCCCTCCTTAGCTAAACTTCCAGCTGAAAAAGAAGTTTTGAGTGTCATTAGGCTCCTTTCAGGCAAAGCACCTGGTGGTGATTCTGTTCCAGCTGAGATTTATAAGGTAGGGGGACCATTGTTCATATAAAAGCTGACTGAAATTTTCCAGGTTATATGTCAAGAGGAGGTTATCCCCCAGGAGTTCAAGGATGCCCCCACTGTCCATCTTTATAAAAGGAATAGATTGTTCTGAAGCAATTATGGTTGGGGCAGCGGAGTCTCTCTCTTAGTCATTGTTGGAAAGGTTCTTGCCAGAATCCTCCTTAATAGGCTGCTCCTTCAAAAGTTGGTCATATACCTGAGAGCCAGTGTGGCTTTAGAAAGGGCCGAGGGACAGTCTGTATGATGTTTGCTGCCCGACAACTTCAGGAGAAATGCCAGGAGCAGAACAGAGGTCTGTACACAACGTTTGTAGATCTGACCAAGGCCTTTGACACTGTTAGTCGTGAGGGATTATGGAAAACTATGTCAAAATTTGTTGGCCTAGAGAAATTCATCAGCATTGTATGTCAATTTCATGATGGTATGTTTGTCCAGATTCTGGATAGTGGACAATGTTCCTGTGCCTTCCCAGTCATCAATGGAGTGAAACAGGGCTGTGTCCTTTCTCTCATGCTTTTTAGCATGATGTTTTCAGCCATGTTGTCAAATGCTTTCAATGAGGATAAACACGGCATCAAGGTCAACTACTGTATTGATGAGAAGTTCTTCAATTTGAAAAGGGTACAAGACAAGACCAAAGTGGAGGGAGTGTTGGTGCATGATTTTCTGTTTGCAGATGATTGTGCACTCAATGCAGCCTCTGAAGCTGAGTTGCAACAAAGTATGGATCAATTTTCTGTTGCCTGTGCTGATTTTGGCATAATAGTCACAGGTGTGCCATCAACCTTTACCACATCATCCATACATGGAGCCATCGGTTACAACAAATGTAGAAGTTTTGAATGCTATGGAGAAGTTCACTTACCTTAGTAGTGTACTTTCCAGGGATGTACACATTGACAATGAGGTTGATGCTTGGATTGGCAGAGCTAGCTTAGTGTTTGGGAGGCACTGAAGAAAAGTTTAGGAAAGAAGAGGCCTTAGGCTGACTACCAAACTGAAGGTCTACAGGGCCGTTGTGCTGACCTCATTGTTATATGCCTGTGAAACATGGATAGTCTACCAGCGCCATACCAGGAAACTGAATCACTCCCATCTGAAGTGTCTTAGGAAAATTCTGAGGATCACCTGGCAGGATAAGGTACCAGACACTGAGGACCTTGCTCAAACTAAACTGCCAGGCATACAAACTATGGTTCAGAGAGTGCAACTCCGATGGACTGACCATGTTGCTTGAATGCAGAGATGTACATTTGCCAAAAAGACTATTTTATGGAGAACTTACATGGGTCAGACAGTTACATGGTGGTCAGAAGAAGAGATACAAGAGCACTTTCAAGGGCTTTCTCAAGAACTTTGGGTTTGATTGTGGGACATGGGAGACACTGGCACAGGACCACTCACCGTGGCATGCCTACATCAGAGAAGGTGCTGTGCTCTAAGAGCAAAGCAGAATTGAAACAGCACAAAGGAAACATAGGATGCACAAATTTGCAGTACCATCGCAAATGTTCACACGGACTATCTGTGCCCAATCTGTGGTAGAGCATTCTGAGTTTGTATTGGTCTGATCAGCTATACTCATACACATTGAAACTTCACTTTATCATGGTGATGTCATTTTGGTCCTGTTTGAGAACGAAGGGCAACAACCACCTGCCCTAGGTCACAAGAGCCCCCTCCCCTCCTGAGAAGTGCACTTGAGTATTCTTTGTTACCAGTTTCTGTTCCCTTGACTACAGAGACCCTGTACTTAGAGAAGAATGACTCCAGTCCCAGGAAGAGTCAATTCTGGGCATGGAATAGTTCCTCTAGGCCGAATCTCATTCAAAGGGAGAATTTATTGGACGTAAAAGATCCCACAGTCACATTAGAGGCTATGAGGGGGGCAGAAAATAGATAGAGTTCTCTGGATCCCAAAGGAAGGGTCATTACCTTTTTTCTCCAGCTTGAGATGTGCCTTCCATCTTTCATTTGAGAGCAGGTCTGTCTAAGGCAATAGGAAGCCTCCTTGGCTACCATGTACCACTCACACTTATATCCTACTTTGTTGGTAGGGTCTGCTGGGTCCAAGATCACTGGCCTATAAAATCAAAGAAGATTGTCACTTTTGTTCAGGCTCCTCAACCATTCTGGTGGAACCATTTGGGCTAGGCTAGAGAATTCTTCCTCTCCTAGCTCAGGATCACAGAATTTAAAAGTGAAAAATAATTATAATATCATAGGATCATAGATTTTGAGCTGAAAGAGACCTTGGAGGTCATCTAAGTAGCTAGGTGACACAGAATGCGAGGTCTGAAGTTAGGAAGACCTGAGTTCAAATCCAGCATCAGACACTTACTAGCTGTGTGACCCTGGGCAAGTCACTTAACTTCTGTTTTGTTTCAATTTCCCCAACGATAAGGTTGGGATGATAGCTCCTACCTTCCATCGTCATTGTGAGGATCAAATAAGGTAATAAATGTACATAGTAAGTGCAATAGAAATGATGACTGTTATTATCATCATCATTATATCCAACCCCTTCATTTTATAGATAAGGAAATGGAAGCTGTTGGGCAGCCTGTCAGCCTCTTGAGTGAGGCATACCTATCAGTGGGGGTCCACTGACCATGGGTCAAAAACAGGAGGCCAAATTAAAAGCAAAGAGATTTATTAGCATGATGAGGAATCTTCTCTTGATAAGAGCAAATTGGGATTTCAGAAAATCTTGTTTTTTACAACCTTTTAGGCCCACTTAGACTACACAGGCAATCAGCAACATTCTGTAGCAATTTAGGATAGTAAAGCATTTCCCAGGTAAGAGAGAAGTAGAGAAATATGGGGATCAGTCAAGAGAGAAAAAAGGAGGCCATTTAGATTGTGACAGGATATACTTCAGAGTAAGAAAATATTACACGTTCAAGGGCAAGGGGAAAGGGGAAATGACCCAAATACTTTTACAATCGTGAAAGAAATCCTTTTAGACAAAACGGCAATCTCTTATCCAAGGACAGCAAGTAGTTGTTACAACAGTGGATGAGCCCATCCAGTTTACTATGTATTTTATGAGGGTTCTCATATTAGGTGATTAGGTGGTTGGGTAATTACTACATTGTTAGTCCGTGAAGATGTTGAAAAAACAGTTGTGATTCTCATTTTCCTCCCCACAAGACTCAGAGAGGGAAATGACTTGCTTGATTATTATTTTCATCAAAAAGCATTCCATTAAATTGAGGGGATGCCTGTCAATTGGGGAGTGAGTGAACAAGTTCTGGATGGAATACTATTGTGCTAAAAGAAATGGTGAGCAAAATGGTTTCCGAAAAACCTGGGAAGGTTTTTTGAACTGATGCAAAATGAAGTGAGCAGAATGAGGAGAACATTGTATACAGTAAAAACAATATTGTAATAATGATCAGATATGAAAGACTTAGCTATTCTCAGCAATACAAATGACCCAAGACAATTCCAAAGGACTCTTGATGAAAAATGCTTTCCACCTCAGGAGAAAGAACTCATGAATTCTGAATGCAGATTGAAGCATATTCTTTTCCCTTTCTTCATTTTTCTTGTGTTTTCTTTTGCAATATGGCTAATATGGAAATGTTTTGCAAGACTATCATAATTAATTTCTTTCTTAATCATTAAGGGAGAGACTGGAGGGAGAAAGAGAATTTGGAACTCAAAATTTAAAAAAAGTGAATATTAAAAATGGCTTACAATGTAATTGGAAAATATTTAATGAAATAAATAAATATCATTTTAAAAAGTATTTCATCTCTTGTCTCTCCGTTTTCACAGGATGTCTCCCATTACTGGAATATAACTTCTCATTTCCATCTATTTGGAGCTTTATCTAACTTGGATGAGCTTGTGGGTTCTGGAGTACTATAGCTACTTTTCATTCTTTACCCAGTTATGTAGTTTGGACCAAATTCAGTGCTGGAGAGGCTGGTCTCTATTGAAATGTGGCAAGGTTCCCTATTCTAACAGCCCTCAGCTCACTAGATTCTAGTTCTCCAGGACAACTTTGCTTATAAGAAGGGCAATGATTCACATGTATGATTTCCTCAAAAAGGGAAAATAAAAAGATACTCAATAATATATAATATAAACAGAGGTGATAATTGATTTCTATATTCCAAAGAAATGCTAAACATTCCTGATTTGCAAGTTTTCATTTGACCAAAATTGAACTTAAAACAGAATGCAACAATTTGGCTTATAATTGTTGCTACAATCCTCTGGAAGGCTGATACTGTTACGAGAATGTAACATGGTCTATAGGATTATTCATTAAGTATTTTATATTTCACCTCGACTTTGTACCGTTCAAACAACTCTTGGCATGTAGCAGCTGATTCAGCAGCCAGGCTTTGGCCAGTTCTCTTGTCTTTGATGCTAATTAAGTCACTTAACCTCTTGGTGGTCCAGGCAAGTCCCTAACATCATGAGTTTCAGAGAAAATGCTGATCTGTGCTGGTAGAAGGAGTTTTTCATAAGAAGTTCCATTCAGAGATGGAATCAAAGACCTGGTCCACCCCAAAATGTACATACTTTTTTTGGGTAGGGGAAGTTCTTATTTATGTCTGTGTTTACCCTTGGGAGAATGAAAGGTCCTTGAGGAAAACTTATTTGGCTTTGTCTTTGTATTCTTTGCATCTAAAGCATGCCTGGCCCATAACAGGTGTTCACACAATGCTTGCTCCATTGAGTTGATTCAGCCTACCAAAATATAATACAGCTAGTGAACGCCAGAGCTGGTATTTGAAGACAGAGCTTTTGGTCTGGACATGGAGTTGTGTCCACTAAGTGATGCTTCCACTGCCCACATTGTTATTATTCTTTGGTCCTTTCAGTTGTGTCTGACTCTCTGTGACCCCATTTGGGGTTTTCTTGGCAAAAACACTGGAGTGGTTTGCCATTTCTTCTCCAGCTCATTTTAGAGATGAAGAAAGTCAGGCAAACAGGGCTAAATGGTTTGTCCAGGGTCACACAACTAGGAAGTGTCTAAAGCCAGATTTGAACTCAGGAAGATAAGTCTTCTTGATTCCAAGTCTGACAGTTTATCTACTGCACAACTCAGCTGTCCTTGAACCCTGAACACCTTCTGCAATATCTTTGACCAGTGTTTATCTAGCCTCTTGGAGAGTTCCATTCAGAGAGAATTCACTACCTCCTGAAACAACCCTTGGGGGTATGAAGAAGGGAGAAAAAGAGGAAATTTTCAGTCAGAAAGTGAGGTCTTCTCCAAACCTTATGTCCCTGATACCTAGAGGTGATAGGGCTTTTGGGGGTGAGATATTTGATGCAATTGACTCATTCCTTGGTCATCCCAACCCTTTTCTCCCTTTTAACCTACAAGAGCCTTCTACTATCATAGCTCTTCTTATGTTAGAGACAACATGGTACAATGTAGCTTCTTAGAGACAGCATTGGGCACTGGACTTTGAATCAGGAAGACCTGGGATCCCACCTACCTCAGATACTCCCTGTATTACCCTGGACAAGTTACCTAATCTCTCTGGGCCTCAGTTTCCTCATCTATAAAATGAAGGGGTCTGACTTGTTGGCAGCTCTAAGGTTCCGTCTAGCTCTAAGTCAGTGATCTCAGGATTAGTAACAGGGTCACAGATTTTTGAATTAATAAAGACTGTAGAGGTACTAGGTCGAGCTTCCATCTGACATTGGCATGATGTGTCATGGCTGCTGTTGTGGAGATGAGAGACTGTAGCAGACGTCATCCCAGGGTAGTGATAGGTTTTGGACTTGGCTCTCTGTAACAATGTTTTGGAGGGAGGGAGGGAGAGAGAGAGAGAGAGAGAGAGAGAAAGAGAGAGAGAGAGAGAGAGAGAGAGACAGCGACAGAGAGAGAGAGAGAGAGAGAGAGAGAGAGAGAGAGAGAGAGAGAGAGAGAGAGAGAGAAAAGAAGAAGAAGAAGAAGAAGAAGAAGAAGAAGAAGAAGAAGAGGCACTATCCCTCTTGGGGCTTCTGTCTGCCAACTTCTTGATGTGTGCTGCTCTCCTTCCCATTTTTCCCCTTCCTCCAGGACCTTGTGAATTTCTGAGGTAGAGGCTGAGGATTGGCCAAATGACCCTCTTGCTCAGAAATGATGGATTGTGCTGATGAAACTGTAGAGTAGTTGTAGATGGAGGGAATGCTACTTTTGTCCTCACTTGATTATTAAAGAGAGGCCAGCTTAAACTTTGGAGCACCATTAAGTGGGACAATTTTAGTAGATTTAAGGGGTGGCGACACTCACTTATAAAGAGTACAAGGAAATTTTGTGGTACCCTCATGTGATGGCACTGACTGCTGCTTTCTATAAGGATTCTCCCATCAGGATAGAATTGAACTGAGGGGAAGGTCATCCAATTTCCCATTGAAACCAGTTCAAGGAACTGTTTCCTTGTATATTTAGTGGTTGGAGAACAGATTGGTTCCTGGGGTTTTCAGTTCAGAGGAACATGCATTCTTTCTCCACCCTTTAAGCAATCCTGTGCTATCAGAATCTATGAGCCAGAAGATGTACTGGAGTCATACCCAGACATTCTTAAAGAGAGCCACACAATTTGCCAGAGATCAGACTGAAAAGAGTGGGGAGCCCATCAGTTGAGCAGTGGCAAGGGTAGATGGCAAGTCCCACCTGGCTCTTACCAAGCTGTTCTGGAAAGAATGAGCAACACAAAGGGGTGATTAGAAGGAGAGCTGAGCCCTGGCAGAGAAGGGAGAGGCTGAGGGAGGTCATGAGACCCTTGAAACCATCTTGGAACACAGAACTCAGACAGAATCTCCTAGTTGTTATCACCTCTTGGAGCATCAAAATCAGTTCTCTGAGTTCTACCCTTTCCCTGGTTTCCCTTCCAAATTCAGACACAAATACTCCAATATACTTACATACTCTTGTCTAAGAGTTTCCCATGCCCTGATTTTGCCCCAAATTCAAGAACCCCAGGTCTTAGCTGGAAAATTAAGTTCTTAGAATCTCTATTTCCTCATCTGTAAAAATGCCGTAAATAATCATAACACTTTACAAGGTTGTTGTATGAGAGAGAGAGCACTTTTATAGAACACCTACTGTGTGCCAGGCCCTGTGCTAAGCACTTTCTAAATACTGTCTCATTGGATCCTCACTACACCCCCAGGGGACAAGTGCTATCATTATCCCCATTTTACAGTTTAGGAAACTGAGGCAGACAAAAGTTGAGTGCCTTGCTCAAGGTCACAGAGTCATTAAGTGCCTGAGGCTGGATTTGAACTCGGGTCTTTTGGACTCCAGGTCCAGAACTCTATGTGCTACATCACCCAGCATGTAAAGTGCTTTTTAAATCTTAAAGCATTACACAATGGCCAGCTCTTGCTATGTGACTGTTCATTCTTAGTCTCCACTGACAATCACCCATAGAGAGCAGTGGCAAGGAGAGGAAGCTACTCACCTCTTTTTCCTCCCGGTCGTCAGCTGCCTTTTCACAAAGTGTCCAACCACATGGTTTTCGAAATTATAATAGTCGGTCCAGCAGATACAGATTCTTCTGTAATACATTAGCAACTTCATCACAGTCACAAATCCTTTAGCTAGACTGAAGTCTTCTGCTTTTTGGGTTCCTGTCTCCCAGGCATAGATAGTCAGCAGCTCCAGGGCATATTTGGGAGGGCAACGTTTTCCTGGGTATTTGTTTTTCACATACTATTAAAAGAGATAGAAATATTTGAAGATCGAGGAGTTTTAGGATTTCACATTGGGAATGCTGCTCGGTAAAATCCAAGGTCTTCTCCATCTTGCTTTTCTCTATGTTTATCACCCACCTGAATTCTCCAAGACAGCCAGGCCCTTAAGCACATTTTAGAGACTTAACCAGTCCTATAATTTCAAGGCTCCCAAGAATTTCAATTTCAATCTTTTCCAAGACCTCTGAGTATTGACAAGAAATCTGAATCTCACTTTCACCATGGCCTACCTTTATCTATACCTCACCTTACACTGAAAAGGGAGAAGATGAGAAGGGAGGAAACATTTAGTAGGCTCTTACTCTGTGTCAGGTCCGTTAAGCATTTTACAAATATCTCATTTGATAATAACATTGTCCTTACATCATGGTGTAGCAAGAATGGTTTTAATGTCCAAAGATCCATTAGGTCATAGAAGCAGCATGTGGTAAGGTCTTCATCTTGCTCTTGGGTCATCAGTGGGGGGCAGAATTTAGGCTTGGAAAGGCTTGCTGAGATATGAAAGACAGTCCTGTAGAAATGGCCTGAGGGAAATACTTCATACCTTTTCTGGGTTTTAGGGAATACTGTGAAGGCAACCTCTTGTAAGCAACAAGTATATTTTAGTTACAATGCGATTCCAACTTAATTTTCTTATACATTGGTTAGCTCCTTTTGTGTGTTTGTTGGTCCAGCCAAACTGGTCTTCTTATGCCTTACACATGGCTCTATCTCCCATCTCTGTGCTTTTGTACAGAATGTTTCCCATGCCTGGAATGGTCTTCCATCTCACTTATGTCTTTTAGAATCTCTACTGTTCTTCATAAACTTAGCACAGACACCCACCTTCTACATGAAGCCTTTCCATTTTGCCCTGTTCACTTTATTTAATTCAAGGACATCACCAGCCTCCTAATTACTTAGGTTTGTAATTTCAGCATTATCCTCAACTGTTCACTCTCACCTGAACCACATATCCAATCATATCTTACAGTTTCTATCTGGAACACTTCTCACCTATATCCCATCCTTTCCACTCACATAGCCATTCCCCTAAGTCAGGACCCTATCATCTCACATCTAGGTTATAGAAATAGACTTTAATTGGTCTTCTTGCCTCAAATCTCCTCCACTTACCTGCTAAGGTGATTTCTTCCCCTAAAACACAGGACTGACCATATCATTCTCTTAATAAACTTCAGGGCCTCCTTACTACTTCTAGGATGAATTACAAACTCCTTTACTTGACATTTGTAGACCTAGCTCTTCACAGCTGAGCTCTTCTCTACATTTCCAGCTTTTTTTCCATTTCATGGTCCAACCAACCCAACACTTCTTGCTGCCCTCAAACACAATGTTCCATTTGCTGTCTCTCCACTGGCTGTTCCCCTTGCCTGGTACATGCTTCCTCCTCGCTTCTGTCTCTCAGAACCTCTTCAAAATTTAGAGCTCCAATGCCACATTCTGAAGGAGACATTTTGCTCTCACCACCCAGCTCCTAGGGCCTTTGTCTCTCAAGCGACCTTGTATCTACTCTATGTATCTTGAATAGACCAATCTATCTATGTGCACGTCCTCCCCTCAAAATTGTCTATTCAGATTTATAAAACCTTTTACAGAGATCTCATCTTAACAATGATTCTAGGAGATTGCTAGGTAATAGTTATCCCCATTTTACGAAGGAGGAAACTGGGATAATTTCACGAGAAATTAAATGATGTCCCCAGGACCTCAGAGCCAGGAAATGTCTGAGGCTAGATCTGAATTCAGGTCTGCCTGATTCCAGGTCTAGTACTTCATCTACTATGCTACCTAACTGTCATTTTGAAGCCAAGCACTCCCACTTTGTATCTTCATTGTGGACACAGTTCTTGGTATATGGCAGGCACTTAAAAATGCTTATTGATTGTTTAATATAGACCTTATACCAGGGGTTCTTCATTCTTTTTGTGTCCTGGACCCCTTTGGGAGCCCATTGAAGCCTATGGAGTTTTCTAATGCATAAAATAAAATACATAGAATTACAAAGGAAACTAGTTGTAAAGAAATATGATTATAAAATTATTTTCCATATCCAAACTCACAGACCACCACAAATCTTTCCCAAGACCCACAGATTAAGAACCCCTGTTCTATATTTACTTTATTTCTACTTAATAGCAAATATCTTGCTATTTTGGGCATACATTTGAATATGTACATGTTATCTCCCCTGAGAGAATGCCAGCTTCTTGAGGTCAGGGACTATTTCATTTGTAAATCATTCTTTCTCCAGCACTCAGGACAGCACCTACCAAGTATTTGCTAATTGCTTTAGCAATGGGACCTAGCAGTGTTGATATCTGTGTGGATATCTCGCAAGACCATAAGATTTATGGTTGGAAGGGACCTTGGAGATTCTCTAGTCCACCCCTATCATTTTGGAAATGAGGAACCAGCAATTTGGAGAAATGAAGTGCTTTGCCCAATGTCTCCCTAGTCATAAATAGGAGAGCCAGCATTCAAACCTGGAAGAAAACACCCAATGATCTTGTCAGAGGAATGTTGTAAGTCTTCCAAAGGCATCTTTACAGTCACATGCTTCTCTTTGTCACAAACACACTTCCCTTTCCCTTGGTCACACTAGTTCTTCTAGACTGTCTGTCCCCTGACCCCTTGGAGCCAAGGTGAAGCTTGTGGATGCCCCACCCATCTTACCTCTCTGTACCAGTACTTCACTAGCCGAAGAAGACTTTTCAGCTTGGTAGGACGATGTTTCACAAAACTTCTTTGTAGTTCACTGAAGGATGGAGTGAACTCTCCATGCCTCCTTCCACTCTTTAGTAGTTTTTCATAAACCTCTTGCTGTACAGTAAGTCTTGGATTCAGAGCTGGGTAATTCTCTTGCCTCAAGGGTGGATTTTCTTCCCCTGACAATGGGAGAGACATTGTCTGGAGATAATAACCATCTTCAAGCAAAATCTAGCTAGATCACTCCTTTGCTCATGAATACTCAGTGGCTCTCTCTTGTCTCTGGGATAAAATGACTTGACATTGATAACCTGGCTCCAATCTATCTTTTCAGACTTATTAGTCTTATTGATATCCATTTATTGTATTATCATTACTTTAAACTTATTTTTAATGTAATTTTTATTGATGTTTTCTCTTTCTTATATCACCATGGTATCCCATGCACCTTCCTCTTCCCTGAGAGCCATCCCATATGAGAAATAGTCCAAGTATTTTTTTAGAGAGGAAAACATCAGAATAACTGATTGATACACTGAGGAAGTTCAAAATATGTGCAATGTGTAACACCTGTGCATTTCCCACCTCCACCAAAGGGTGGGTTGGGGTATCTTCTTATATCTTTCCATTCACATCATTCTCTGTAACATAAGATGTGTTCTAGCCAAACTGACCATTCTATTGATGCTCACATCCAACCCTCCATGTGCCATCTCTGTTTTTACACCAAGCTGTCCCTTATCCCTTGTCACCTCTACCTCTATAGTCAAGGGTCTCTTCTTTCAAGCTCAACTCACTTGGTAGCTTCCTTGGAATGCTTTTCCTGATCCACCTCGTAGTCATTCAGTCAAAAAATATTTTTTGAGACCTTTCAGGTGTCAGGTACTTGTGCTCAGCATGAAGTTGTTACTCCTCTTTCCCTCGTCCTCAATTTTCCTGTGTATGCTTATCTTATTAGATGTTGCATCCTCCAAAGGAAAATGTAAGCTCACTGGGGGCAGGAACACTTTTTCATTTTGTCTTTTTGTCTATCCTTAGCACCAAGCTGATAGTAGTTGCACAATACTTGTTTACTGAATTGGAACTTAGAACTCATAAACAATTAATTCATCATACTTCAACCCACCAGATAAACCTCAGGCTCCTTCTCCCTGACAAACAGGAACTCTCAGCAATATAGACAAGGAGACAAAAAGACCAGGAAAGAGAAGGTACAAATGAACTTTAAAAATAAGCTTCAATGGATGACTCTCTCTCCACCATGTTTTGCCAAATCATCCTCCATATGCTTCCCAGAAGGATCTGCATCTCGGACAATTACCCTTACACAAGAGTTCTTATGCTTTCTTTCCCATGTCCTGGAGCCCTTTGGCAGTCTGGGAAAGCCTACAGAACCCTTCTCAAAATATAATTTTTAAATGCATAGAATAAAACACGTAGGATTACCATGTTGAGCTCTGAATTCTATAAACTCCAGATTTTTTTCTATTTCTATTTCCTATTACCGCTAAGATGAAATTTTAAAGTCCTCTGGATGTGAAAGCCCTTCAGAACTCAGACTCTTTATTGCCAGTCTTGTACCTTGCTTCCCTCCAGGAGTGCTTTGATCCATGACACTGGAGCCCTGGCTGTTCCTCACACAAGTCATCCCATCTCCCGACTCTGGTCATTTTCACTGACTGTCCCCAAGATTCAAACTCTCTCTTTTCTTGTCACCTCTTCTTGGTTTCCCTGGCTTCCTTTAAATAGAAACTGAAATCTTAGCTTCTGAAAGAAGCCTTCCTCAGTTCCCTTTAAAGCTAATGCCCTCTTTCTGATATTACTCTCAATTTATCCTGTCTTTATCTTATTTGTACGTACTTGTTTGTATTTTGTCTCCCCCATTAGAACGTGAGCTCTTTGAAAGGACTAGGCTTTGCCTTTCTTTATATTCCCAGGGTTTAACAAAGTGCTGGGCATATAGTGGCCAAAATGTTTGTTGACTTCATTGGTCTGATATGAAATAAAGATGTAATTTTTGTGTGGAAACCAACCCACAGCTCTCTACCCCCTATGAAAACTGTCCAGTCCCTTTGTGGACCTCAGGTTAAGACCTTTGGTCCTAGAAAGACTGTCCTCTCATGTAGGCATTAGTGTGTTTTTACCTAGAGCATTGAAGACTGGTAGTACATCCAGATGGATTGGTTTCTTCCACTTCCTTGACTGGACAGTGAAGTTGAAGGATCGAGGGGGCACAGACTTTTTTGAGGACTCTTGTTTTGAG
The DNA here is from genome assembly GCF_028372415.1 of Notamacropus eugenii. Classification (NCBI taxonomy): domain Eukaryota; kingdom Metazoa; phylum Chordata; class Mammalia; order Diprotodontia; family Macropodidae; genus Notamacropus; species Notamacropus eugenii. The sequence goes on along the minus strand of NC_092875.1, from coordinate 24,244,142 downwards.
ATGTTGGTAATGTCATAAGCTAGGCTTTTTTGGCACTTCTCAAGTTTCTCCATCATGAATTCAATGATGGGATCTCGGAGTTTGTACTGGTCTTCATAGCTGGAGAAACAACTCAGGAAAACGAGCACATCCACATCAGAAGTGTGTTTTAGGTCTACACCCTTGGAACAGGAGCCTCCCTGCCAAAGACAGACAAAATTCATTATCACGCAGGGTGGGATTGACATAGAGTTGCCTTTGTTACCAAAGTGAAACTCTCTAAGACTTGTAAGCTGGAACATTTATAACTCACAGCAGATTCAGAACTCAAAGGGATGTTGGAAGTCATTGAGTCCAACACCATAATTTTACAAATAAAGAAACTGAGGCCCAAGAGAGAAGACAAAGCTTTTTCCAAGAAATTGCTGTTTAGGACTTTTTTTCACTGAGGACAGTCAAAGTGCATTCTGATGGGAACAAAAGATGTGTTGTCTACAACGTTGTCACAAAGTTGAATGCAAAGGAAAGTCGCTAATTACCTTAGGTTTTTTAAAAGCCATGCACAAGAAATGGAAGTAAGTATAGGCAACAGAAGAAAAGTGCAAAAGTATAGCACAGTCCTAAGAGAACTGTGTGGAAGAGAGTCCAGTGAAAAGTGAGAACTGAGGATATGAGAGGGAGAAAGAAGGAGGATTTTTATCAAAGAGCCAGAGGAGTTGGCACTAGAGGAGAGAGTGGAAAACCTTAGCTTGTTCCATAAGATTCAGATAGTCTGCTCAAACTTTTCTGAAGGTGTTCCCATTTTCCCACAGAGGAAACTGAGTGGCTGGGCAGGGGGAGAGAATGGATCATGGGTTCTGGCCTTCATTTATCAAGCATCTCTGTGCTACTTGATGGAGAGGAATCAGAAAGTGGCCCTAGGGTAGTTCCTCGACAGACCTCTCCTTGTTACCTAGATCCAGCAGGAGTGGATAGAGGAGAGAGGGAATATGGACAGAACTGGCCATAGTGGCCATGTCCTATTGGGGAAAATAGTGGCTGGCCTGAGAGTTCAGGATAATATCTACCTGTGAAGTAAAGAGCTTGTGAACTTAGGTCTTCATGTCTCTTCTCTCTCCTCCCACCCAAGGTGAACCTCAAACACTTTTCTTCTTCCTGCTTCCCTCCCTGGCCATCACTGATTCTCATGTTCTTTGAAAAGTCTAAGTGACTTTAGGATCATTGATCTGTAATGGAAGGGACCTCAGAGACCATCTACTCCAACCCTCTAATTTTATGGAGAAAGAAACAGAAGTCTAGGAGACTGACTTGTCCAAAATCACACAGCCAGTCATCCTCAAAGATGAGATTTGAACCCAGGGTCTCTGACTTTAGAGCCCGGGTTCTTTTTCCCGGAAGCATCACACTTCCTCCTGTTCCTAGGTGAGGTTGAGTTCCTTTGCTCTAAAGAAATTAATTTGTCCTTACCTTCAGCACCTTTATCACCTTGACCTTTTTGCCTCTCATAGTATAGTCCTGGAAGCATTGCTCTCGAAAGAATCCTGCAGTCCTCTCAAAGACATCTTTGACCTCATCCTTCCACTCCTTGTCTGGCTGTAACATATGAGCCACAAAGACATCGAGCTCCTCCGCAGAGGTGGTGTACAAATCCTTGCATGTCTCCATGTCTACCAGGCTGGGGGAGAAACTCCAGCAGAATGCTCACAGACCTCTCCCTGCCTGAGCTCACTGTTTACTGGTGGCTCCACCTTGCCTGCCCCGCCCTCCTTCTCCACCCTCTTAGATTGTTGGCCAGGATGACTACTTTCACTTTCCTTCTCAGTTTCCAGTTTGCTGGGAACTTGAAACTGTTGTGGTTTTTCTCAATATAGCCCTGTCTCAGAACCTCAGGATTGCCCCTCCCAGCACACAGTTGTCCTGGAAAGACTTAACCCCTTTTCCTCAACTGAAGGATAGGGACGATGGCTTTGGTAAGATCTTTTGACACTTGAATGAAAGCATGAAGTGAATAAGAAAAAAAAAAACACATTTAAGGGCTTCTATGTACCAAGCACTGAATAACTGAGGATCCAAAAAGAAAAAAAATCCTGACAACTTTTGCTCTCTAGGAGTTCACACTGCCTGAGTGCATGTAATGGTTGAACTTTAGGGTGAATGATAGTGCCCTGAGGTCCTAAGGGTGCAGAGAGAGGGTAGAGAGCAAGACCCAGGAGAACTACTGCATGCATTGGCAGATCAGTTGATGGTGCCCAGGTGTGACAGGGCAGATGGTAAGGGCCTTAGGACAAAATGGCCTTGTAGATGGTGTCTGGATGGTTCTCCAAGTTAGTAGAAGGAGTTGATGACTTCCAGTTCATCCAGGCAGAATGGGTATACATGTCTATTCTGCATGTTAGAAAGCCTTGATGGGCCTGGCCCACCACCATGGAGCAGCAGAGAGCAGGACTAAGAGGGACATGAAATGGGTATTCTGCATTCTGTTCTTTTGGCATGTGGATGGGATGTTTAGTGTCCATCTATAAGGGTTGAGGCAGTCATTGGCAGGAAGGTTTGGGGAAAGAGATCCTTTTGCCAGCAGACCCATGGGTCCCTGATGGTCTGGGATCAGACAGGTGGGGTGGGAGAGGCAGAGAAGGCATCCCCATTCATGACTGTCCCTGCCTAGTCATTACCAAGAAGTTCCTCTCTTCTCCAAACTATTCATCCCTTTTTAATGAAGGGAAACCCTACAGTTCCTTGTTAATTTTCTCCTAAGACATATTACAGTAGTGAACGGGATTTATCAGGGCCGTTCACCCCGAGTCGACAGGTTTACCTGACCAGCAGGGCCTGTCGACCCTGAAGGAGCTCGCTGTGAGTAACGGATGAGGCGGGAGGCAAAGATGTGAGGCAACTCTGTTTATTCAAACTAGCTCAGGCACTTATATAGTATCATGTACACCTTAGTTACGTAAGCAGCACAAGCAAGATTAAACCAGTTTAAGCAGGTTTTGCTACTACTTTCCAGCCATGTTTCAGGAAGTATCTGGTGGTAAACCGGGGTGGAACCCTTCCTCTCAGCGCCATCTTGTTCATGCCTTACCAATCTCCCCTCAGATTACCTGAGCCGTGATTGGTGTACGCCGTCCAAGAGAGCTGAGGGTTGGCAATTCCCTTACACAGTAGTAGCAAGAACTTTGGATTTGAATCTGGGGACCTGGGTTGGAATCCTCCCAAGTATCATCTACTATATGACCCTGTGTGAGTCACTTCTGCCAGGGCCTCAGTCACCTTATCTGTTAAATGGAATTGCATCATATGACTAAAGCTAAATAGATGGTGGTATGATGTGATGAGGTCACCTTGGAGTCAGTTCTATTGGAAGAGCAGTTCAGAAAAAAGGATTAGGCACCCATTTGGTCTAAGATGCCAGGTCCATCATTAGATATCCCACCTGAGGCTGTGGTACTCTCAGCATCAACCTCATTATTCCATGGATGGTCTGGGCAGAGCAGAGCAGAGCACAACATTTCTTCCTTATTTCTGCATGCTCTCTTGTCATTCAACCTAAGGTCACTTCAACATCTGTATTTGCTGTCAATTGCTACATCACACTGGTGACTCATAGTGACCTTGGGGTTCACTGAAACCTCCAGATCTTTTTTTTAGCGGAACTGCCGTTTAGCTATGCCTTGCCCCTCTTGTGTTTGTGAGTCTGATCTATTTTTAACCCAGATGTAAGACTCTAAATTTATTCTTGTTCAATTTCATCTCAGATTCAGATCAATGTCCTACCTTGTCAATGATTTGGCATGTGATGAGATAGTTATTTCTCCTAGTTTTGCATTATCCACACATCTGACTGGCATATCATGTAAACCTTTATTCAACACTAATAACAAACAAACAAAGCAAAGCTGAAACCATGCCAAGCCAAGTACCAGGAACACTCCCCTGGTGACTTACTTTCAAGTTGACATTGAATCAATCAACCAATCCACAAACATTTATTATTCACCTTCTATGTGTCACAGCTAAAAAACAACGTAATAACAAATTGTGCTTGCTTAACTCAAGGTATTCTGCTCACATATGTACAGAATTATTGACCCATCTCTAAATTGGAGGAAGAGACTTTGAACCTTTCTTAGTGTTCTCAGCATTTGGGACAGTGCTTGGTATATAGAAAACTCCTAATTGATGATTGCTAACTGAGTGATGTTTGGAAACGAAAATGACATGAAAGGCAAGTGTTATGAGCATTGTGCTGTTGGGGCCTATGACTTCTGACCCTGAGGATTCATAAATCATGGCATGATGAGAAAAATGCGAATGAAACCTTTGTGTAGCCTTTGAACTTTGAACTGTAGGTTTTGAAGACATTTCCTCATTTGGACTCCCCAACAGATCAGTTTTGTAATTGGTTTTGTTTCTTGTTGAGGTTCCATTTTCTTTTCATGACCACAGCAACCCTGAACCCATTTCTGCCACTTGCTGCCTGTGTGACCTTAGGCAATTCACCATACCTCCCTGGGTCTCAGTTTCCTCATCTATAACAGGAGAGAGTTGGACTAGTGGTCTCTGACATCCCTTCCCATTCTAGAAAGTAAGGGGGAAAGTCTTCCTCTGAAGGCTGTCTACTTCCCTTTAGGATAGCTTTAATTGTGAGGATCAGGCCAAAATTGGACTTTTTGGTAGTTCTATCCATTTCTCCCATTTCTTTCTTCTGGAGCCAAAGAGAACAAACTGAATTTCTCCTTCATACCCATATGAAAGTTCCTCATATAAATCAAAATACTTTACTAGTTATCCCCAGGAAGTCAAGGATGCCTCCATTGTCCATCTCTATAAAGGTAAAGGGAACAGATTGTTCTGAGACAATCACAAGGGGGTCTCTCTCTGCATCATTGCTGGTAAGATTCTTGCTAGAGTCCTCCTTAATAAACTGATCCTTCACCTGGAAGAGCAGGGAAATACATATATCAAGAATGTATCTGGAAAAAACCAAGAGCCAGCATTATATAGCAAGGCAAAAAGCATTTTTAAAAGTGCTAACTACATGCCAGACAGTGTGCTAAGTGGTAGGGTACAGATACAAGCCCTTCATGTGCTTATATTCTAATGGGGGAAGACATAACACTAAAGGAGCTTTAAAAACACATTGGGAGTGGGGGAACTGGGGAATTGTTGAGGGTACCCAGTGTGGGCACGTGTTTTTGAAGTCCAAAAAGTCAGGATCAGATCTGGAAGGGGAATGAATTATATGTGATGGGGATACCTTAGAACCTTTTCAAATAAGATCAAGAGAGAAGCAAAGGTGTCTGTGATCACCACTTCTATTTAACATAATGCTAGAAATACTAGCTATGGCAGTGTCAATAAAAAGAAACTGAGAGAATGAGGATAGACAAAGAAAAAAATAAAATGATCACTTTTTGCACATGATGGTGTGCTTGGAAATATTAGAGAGTAAATGAAACAATTGGACAATGAACAATTTCAGAGAAGTGGCAGCATACAGAATAAGTGTATCTAGGTAATTAATATTTCTGTATAATACCAATAAAACTCAGAAGGAAGAGTTAGAAAGAGAAATTCTATTGACAATGACTAGTATGTATAATAATGTATAATCTACTGGAGTCTACCTATGGAGATATAGACAAGAACTTATAGGACTACAAGAACAAATTACTATTTTCAGAAATAAAGCTGGTTCTAACTTTATAAAAGAATTTATCTGTTAAGCTATTTGGTGCCTATGAATCAATTATTGTTATTTTTTGTTGATTTTATGCTTTTTAATTATTAACTTGTCAGAGATAATGATTACAACTCTTAGTTTTTTGGAATCACATAAAACATGAAAGATTTTGTTTTACTCCTTCATTTTCACTGAGTGTATGTGTCTGTAAATTTAAAATCTTTCTTGTATGCAGCCAATTGTGTGTTTTTCAAAAATCCATTCTTCATCTCTTTTTTTTTATTGGGGAATTTAACCCAGTTTCCCCATTGTTATATATAACTGTCAACTGTTGACCTGAAAGTTTGGTTAAAGGAGGCAAACAGCCTAGATGACATGTAAATTCGTATTGTTTATTCCCTTAAAGCTAGCCAAAGCTAGCAAGTTTGTACATACAAGGAGCCAGAGCCTAAGTTCTGACTGAGTGATAAAAGAACAACCAGGCTTAAATATGTTTTAGGACAATTCCCGATTGTCTGTGTCCCTCAGATTTATGGTCTCTATAGTTTTTATATACAATGAGAAAGGAAGTTTCTTAGCTAAATAAGTTGTAAATACAAAGTGACAAGACAATTGACAGAGTAGCGTCCATTGGAAATTACCATCCTAGGATATCTGTTTTTCCCTGTACAGCATGTGCCTCTGGGATACTAAAATAAGTCCCACCACTCTGCTTGCAGGCATCCTGTTATAAACAGGTCTTTAATTTGCTGACACAGGAAAGGGAATTTTTAGAACAAAGCAAAGCAGTCTGATAGATTAGTTCAGGCTTTGATCCTGATTGGGGGCTCAAAATGGTTTGGGGAGTGGTCTACACAGTGGCTCTTATTTTTCCATTCACTACACTGTATACTCACCTACTCACCTACCTCCACACACACATCTCATAAACTTTCATCCTTTTAAGTCTACATTTGGTCTTTGTTTTGCTTACGTTAATCTGACCCTAGTCTTCCCCATCTAACTTTCCTTCTCTCAAGATATCTTGCTCGATCCCAGATTTCACGAGATTATTTTTATTGTTCTCTCTCTCTGTCTGTCTCTGTCTCTCTTTCTGTCTCTCTTTCTCTGTCTCTCTCTTTTGTTGTTCAACACTTCTCATGCCCAGCTCAGAATGTGGTACATAACCCTCTCTCCTTCTCTCTCTCCACCGCATCCATTCTTTCCTTCCAGTGATATTAATTTATGAAGATCCTTTTTTAAGAAGTGTTATTTTGCATTGACTTGGAATCAAGGGCACATGGGTTCAAACTTGAATTAGTGTTCCAACTCTCCTACATTCTCTCCAACATTTATCATTTTCCTGTTCTATCATGTTTGCCAATCTAATAGGTGTGATGTGGTATCTCAGAGTTGTTTTGATTTGCATTTCTCTAATCAAAAGTGATTTAGAGCATTTTTTCATATGGTTATAGATATCTTTAATTTCTTCCTCTGAAAATTGCCTGTCCATATCTTTTGACCATTTATCAATTGGGGAAATAATTGATTATTAATATGAGAGAAATAACCATTTCTCTCAGTTCTTTGGAGGTCACCATTTACTCATGATGATGGTGTCACTGTCCTGGATCCCATAATGTCTGAGGCTCTTGTAATCTTCAAGTATTTGACCTTGGAACTCTAGGAGCTGAGACTCCACTGGAAGCCCCCTTGCCTCTTCAATCTTCTCCTTCAAGTCCTGGATGTAGTTGTCAGGGTCAGCAGCAAAAGCCTTGGTGTGGTTATTGAGACCCTTCACAAAGATCTGGATCTCAGGACTGAAGGTTTCCAATAGGAAGAGAACAATTCGGTAGAAGATCCCATATTGGGCTAATGTGTCACTACCTCTGAGGAGCTGCCTTTCACCCCTTGAATCCTGGAAGGATAGACGTAGCTGACCTGTGAGTTCTCGATCCTGTCTAATTTTGTTTTTCATCTTCCAACTTGGGTCATAAGGATTCACCCACAATCTCCAGTCTTCCCAGCCAGACTGTCTCAGCACCACCTGAATATTTCTGGTTCCCTGGAAAGGAGGGAGATAAAAGTGATGGGGTGATGGGACTTGGACCCCTAAAAGTAAGAGACCCCCCCAAACTGCATCAAAAGGACATCCATCAATGACTCTTGGTGAGACAGAAAACACCACCATCCTCTGCTTCTAGGGATGGGAACAGGGGCATTTGGTGGTTCACCAAACCAACCACTCTTCATAATGACAGCCTTATAGTAACCACAACTGGCTACAGATCTAATAACAACAACAGTTAGCATTTATATAGCACCTACTATGTGCTAAACACTCTGCTGTCTTTTATATCTCATCTGGTCCTCACAACAAAAGTAGGTGCTATTATTAAATCCATATTACAGTTGAGGAAATTGAGGCAGACAGTGGTTAATTCACTTTGTCTAAGATCACACAGCTAGGAAGTGTCTGAGGCTGGATTTGAACTCAGGACTTTTTGAGTCCAAATCCAGAGCTTCACCGAACTGCCATCTAACAATTCCTCATATTTTCAGAATATTTAGTACTTAGACAAGTGTGTTTCTATCCACAACAGTGGGAATGGGAAGATCTCTGGGACTGAAATTAGAGGATCCAGAGGAGTGGAGTTCAAACCTTGCCTTTGCTGTGTTTAAGCTCTTAAACACTCTTTAGGCTTCAGTTTTGGGCTTGGAGAATCAGATACCTGATGTCTACAGAGAAGCTCAGATATCTACAGTATACATACGCAGTCTCACTAGAAGTTCACCTCAGACCCAGGGAGCAGGTGTTGCAGACATTATTATTATCAGTGACATTTACATATAGATAAACTAAGATTCAGAGAAGATCAGGGACTGATTACGGTAGTACATGGTAGGGACAGGAGTCAGACACTGTTCCTCTTGACTGTATTCCAACATATTGCCTCTCAAAAACTTCTTAGGTAATCTCTTAGTTTCCATTAGCTGTAAAGGATGGGGCCACGAGGGCATTTGCACAGAGTGTTGAGATTTTGGGGGGCATGAGCATCTCTTGGTATAATCCCTTCCCTTCCTCTCCTCCTTCACCCTGTCCCAGACTATAACTATGCACATCCCCTCCCCATTCCCATACCAGAGTCCTGATGCCATCATGGGGCCTCCTTGGACTTTTCACACAGCCACCCAGGAGTGACTCTTCCCAAAGAGGGTAGCTGGGCCTATCCGCACCTCTGGACCCAAATGGGAGCTTAAGATTAGCAGCAAAATTGACCCAGTAGGCTCCACTGGATTTGCCCCTGATGCTGGAATTCCTGCTTATGGGACTGCCCTCCATTCCATACATCCAGTAATTCTAGAATCCTAGCTGACTCTCTGTTCTGAGGGAGTGGCAGACCAGTGGCTGTTACTGGGATTACTGTTGGAGAGTCAGCACAATACAGTGGAAAGAACTCTGACTCTGGATTCAGAGGACTCAAGTTCAAATTCCTACCTTGATCTCTCTGTCAGATTTTTTTGTCCTACTAAGCCCACTCCAGACTGTCCATTTGGGGCATGGAGGTGATCAAATAGCCAATCCTGCTCAGATTCTTCCTTAGGAGGATCCTAGGACCCTGGCGATGTTAGAGGGGCTGAGGAACAGACTGGAGGTAGAGAGGGTGAGGAGGTCCAGCCATGGGCAGTGAGGCTTGTACCTGGACATCCCAGCTTTGGATTTCTTCATCATTTTCATCATAGCAGCAGTCTTGTTTCAGGCAGTGGGCAGCCTCCCGGGCCACCACATCCCATCTCTTTCCCTCTCCCACATTGTTGGTAGGGTCAGCTGGGTCCAAGATAATGGGTCTAGAACAGAGAGGTAGATTCAGGATGGTGCTTTGCCCCATCACCTAGCCCTCTCACCTCTTTTACATTGAGCTTAAATCTGTTGCTTTGCAAGTTCATCCCACTGCTTCCAGTACTGTCTTGTTGGGCAAAGCAGAACTAGTAGAATTCTTGTTCCATAGACAATGAACTAGTACTCTAGAAAAACCACTGTGCCTGGAGTCAGGACGACTTGACTTCAGATCTAGCCTCAGACACTTTCATTTTCTTACCCTTGTTTGCAGCATGGCCTGAGGAGAAGAGAGGACTGCCGGCTAGGTTATGAGCATTGTTTGAAGGAATTGAGGAGGTGGAAGAACAATCTTACTTATTCCACTTGGTCTTAGACAGCAGAAGAAAGGGAGGAGAGGAGAGAGAGAGAGACAGACAGAGACAGAGACAGAGATAGAGACAGAGACACAGAGACAGAGAGAGACAGAGAGATTTCAGTTTTTCCAAAATGGAAGGGGTTCCTTGAATGAAGACTGATGCATTTCCCCTTAATGTAATTCTTTAAGCCAAGGCTGGGTGACCTCTTGTTAGGAATGTCAGAGAGGGAATTCTTTTGGGGTAAGGATTTCCTTTGATGGCTCTTGAGGTCCCTTCTAACCTGAGCTCTCTTTACTCCTCTTTGAAAGAGAAGCAAACATCATTTCTAGGACTGCACAAGATGCTGCTGCCACTTGGGCTCTCCCTACATCTCATGCCATAGAGTCTTTGGGACCTCAGAGTTCATCTAACCTCAGCCCCTTCCAGAAACCTACACTCACCCCACAACCTCTCTGACCTGTGGGCACTCAGATGTTTCCCGTTAGGGTAAGAGGAAAACCAGAGGGTGGGAGAAGGGATGGGGGAAGCAGATGACCATTCAAATGCCTACTATGTGCTGAGTACTTTACCAATATTATGCCATTTGATTCTCACCACAACCCTGGGAAGTAGGTGTTATTATTACAAGTATGGGAGGTGGTACCCATCTTGCCGAAAACTAAAGAGGTCTTCTCTAAACCCCAGGGCCCAGGAGCAGCTGGGTTTGTTGGAGAAGGGGTGGGAGTGAGAGGTGAGGTACTTGATATAAGTAATTCAGTCCTACTCACATCAGTCCCATTTTCCCTGTTCACTTTACAGAAGCCTTCACCTACTCATCTCCTACATGGTTCCCCAATCTTACTCTTTTCCCTATGAGAAAAGAAGCACTCCTTTCCCCTTCCTTCTCATGTTCCCCACCCCAAGAGAGCAGAGGCAGGGAGAAAGGAGCTGGGTACCTATTTTCCTTTAGTTTCTGTTTCACAAAGTCTCGAACGACAGGATTTTCGAAATTGTAATTTGTGGTCCAATAGATGCATATATTATCATAATCCTTGAGCAGTTCCATCACAGTCACGAAGCCTTCTTCAGTGTTGAAATTCTCAGCTTCCTCAGTTCCAGTCTCCCAAGCATAGATGGTCAGCAGTTCCAGGGCATATTTGGAGGGCAGAAAGGTTCGGGGGCACTTAGCTTTCACTTTCTATGAAAAAAAAGCAAGACCATCCTTCATGAGTTAGAGTCAATCAATCATTCGGTCAACACACATTTATTGATGAATGAAAAAGCATCAAGAATTAGCACTTTCTTGATGTCAGGCACTGTGCTAGGTCTCAGGGATGATTTGGCAAAAGTGAAAACAATCTCTGCCCCTGAGGAGATTACATTCTAGTGGAGGAGACAAAATTTACATAGATTTTAGATTCCTAATAAATACAAGTTAATTTTAGGGACAGCAGCACTAGCAACTGGGCGATGGTGCTTGAATTGAGTTTTGAAGGAGATTTCAACAGGTAGAGGAGAAAGTGCAGTCCAGGCACAGGGTACAGCCTATGCAAAGGCATAGAGATTGGAGATGGAGCATCATATGTGTGCAATGACAAGAAGGCTCATTTGGTTGGACTATAGAATATGGGAAAGTGAGTAATATATTACTTGGAAAGGTAGATTGGAGCTAAATTATGAAAGGCTTGCCCCCTGGATATCATTGAGCCTGGGGTTGTCATGATTTGTCCTATCATTTCTACAACTGTATGGAGGATGGAACTGGGAGGGGATAGCCTAAAGATAAGGGAACCAATAGAGAGCTATTGGAATAATTCAGGTGAGAGGTGATAAAGGCCTGAATTAGTGGAGTGCCTATGTGAGAAGAGAGGACGGACAGTGCAGAGATAGAAGCAAGACTTGGTAACTGATTGGACGTGTGGAGTGAGAAAAAGTAAGGGAATGAAGATGATGCTGAGCTAGTGAACACGGGTTAATAGAAAGAACTGATGAAAATCCAGAAAGAACTCCTAGTATCATGGTTTTCAATACTGCTCAGTGTCTAGGGTTTACCAGGTCACCTTGAATGCTCTTGTTTATTTATTTTTTGATTTCGTTCATTGGTCAAAATGTGAGGTTTTAATGATTACAAGGCACTTGACAAATACTATCTTTTTTGAGGCTTTCTAGTATCCCTGACAAAGGGTCAGCCCTGTGAAATAAATGTTATTATCACCCCCATTTCACAACTGAGAAAACTGAGGCTGATAAAAGTTGAGTTGATTTGTCCTGCTAGTGTGTGTTTGAAGCAGCATTTGAACTCAGGTCTTCCTGATTCCAGGTCTAGCACTCTAACCTCTGTACCCCTTAACTGACAATGCACTAAATTGTCTGGCACAAGACCAAAGATTTGGCCAGCAGCAAGTGAGGCTGGCCTTAGGGAAAGCTGCCTCTGCTCTGGGAAATGTAAAAATTTCAATAAAAAGGGAAATCTTTGGTCCAACTGGCCACTCTTGATCAGGTGAGGTGTCCTACTTCTCATGTGGACTTTTCTATGTAGCTAGCATCTCAAGAACTAAGAGGTGGGAGGGATCCAGGGGGCCATCAAGTGAATTCAATCCATACTTGGCCAAGGTTGTCTTCCCTGCTATCCCTGACAAAAGGTTATCTAGCCTCTGCTTAAAGATCTCCCTTGAATCTGTTCCACTTTGGGACACCTGTCATTGATAGGAAATTTCTCCTGGTTCCAAGATGGCTCCTCTACAGCTTCCCTCTTGCATTGTTCTTGGTTCTAGAAAAGTCTCTCCTACCAGGTTAGCCTTTCAAATACTTGAGGATAGCTCTGGTGTCTCTCTGAGCATTCCTTCTTCAGACTAACTATTCTTCACTCTTTCAACCAGTGTCCATGTAGCATGGTCTCTGGTCTTCACACAATCTTGTAAACCTCTTTTGGGCAAACCATAACTTAACTTTCCTGCAATGTCATATTTAGCACTGTGCTCCAGATGTGACTGGACCAGGGAAACCTACAGCATAAATGCCAACTCTGATGTTCTAGGCCCTGTGTCTCAATGCAACCTAGGATGGTTTTAGATTTTGTGGGATACCATGTTATACCACTGGCACACTGACCTTGTAGGATAGGACCATGGATCCTTGAATTCTAGGCTGAAAGGGGCTCCAGGGACCATCTAATCCAATCTCCTCATTTTATAGATGAGGAAACTGAGGCCCAGGGAACCAAAAGTGAGTAATCCAAGGTCACAAAGTTAGTAAGAGGTGAGTCCAAATTCAGCCTCAGACACTAACTAATTGTGGGACCATGGCCAGGTCCTCAACTCTCTGCAATCTGGCTTCTGATCTCATTTCATTTCACTGAAATGGCTCTCTTCAAAGTTACCATTGATCTCTTAGTTGCCAAATCCAGTAGCCTTTTTCTCAATGCTCATTCTCCCTTGCCCTCTCTGCAGCCTTTGACACTGTTGATCACTCTCTCCTCCTCAATACTCTCTTCTTTCTAGGTTTTCAGGACACTCCTTTCTTCTGGTTCTCCTCCTACCTGTTTGACCTCTTTTTCTGTCTCCTTCGCTAGATCTTCCTCCAGGTCAAAGTCTTGTACGTGCCTTCAAGGCTCTGTCCTGGACCCTCTTGTCTTCTATACTACCTTACTTGGTAATCTCATCAGCTCCCATGAAATCAATTACCATCTGTATATCCAAAATGGTACTCATTATCTTTCCCTCTAAACCCTTCCCTCCCTTCCTTATGGAACCACCATCCTCCCAATCCCTTAGGTTCACAATCTAGGTATCATCCTGGATGCTTTAACTCTTTCTCAACCTCCAGATCCAATATGGTGCCAAGATCTGTCAATTTCACCTCTGCATCATCTCTCATCAATTTCAGATCTGTAGCATCTCTGGTTGATTTCATCTCTGCAGCATCTCTTGAATATGACACCACTCCCATCCTGGTACAGACCTTCATCCCCTCACACCTGAACTATTACATTAGATGCTGAGGGGTCTGCCTGCCTCAAGGCTCTCCTCATTTCAGTCCATCCTCCATTCAGTCACTAAAGTGAGCAAGTCTGATCATTTCACCCTCCTCACACCCACCTCCAACTCAGTAAACCCTAGTCTGGAGAAAATACAAAGTCCTCTATTTGTCATTTAAAACCCTTCCTAACCTGCCTCCTCCTACCTTTCCAGTCTCCTTCTACCTTACCTCACACTTTCTTTTTTCCCTTTCTCATATTTTTCCTTCCCTGCCCCCACTCCTATCCCCAGGGTTCTCTAAGATCTGGTGTCACACTGGCCTCTTGGCTGTTCCTCAAACAAGACTCTCCATCTCTTGACTCTGGGCATTTTCTCTGTCTTTCTCAGTTCTGTCCCCTGGCTTCCTTCAAGTCCCAGCTAAAATCCCACCTTCTACAGGAAACCTTTCCCTGAACCCCTTTAGTTTGAGTGTCTCCTCTTTGGTAACTATTTCCAGTTTGTTCTGTCCATAGTTGATTGCACATAGTTGCTTGCATATTTAAATCCCCCATTAGACGGAGCTTCTCTAGAGCAGGGATTGTTTAGACTTTCTTTGCATCTGTAGAGTTTAGTACAGTTCCTGGCACATGGAAGGTTTAGTAAAGGTTTATTGAATGTCTGATTGATCTCTTTCTACTTTAGTTTAAGTGTTAAGATAGCTTCTGTTTGCTTCAGTTTTCACAACTGTAAAGTGAGGATAATTATAACATCTACCTCTCAGGCTTGTTGCGCAAACCAAATGCCACAATCTTTGAGAACTGCTAGCTATTATCCTTCCTGTGATTTACCAGTACAATAACTGTTCAAAAAGGAAGTGGGAGGAGCCTAGAATGACCTGGTCCTTATTCGGTCTGATTGGTTCTTTTGTGATCTCTGTTAACCTTTCTAAGGGTTTACATGCCACTCTTCAATGGAGGAATTAAGGGCGTCTCTTGTGGACTTCTGTGTCAAGATAGGATCTCAAGAACTTCATATGCCATTCCCATGGGTCACCCAGATAGAAGCCAGAGACAGATACTCATTGATATTAGGCCAACATTAGCCTATTCTGCTTAGCATAGTATTCAGTACATTATAGGAATTTAATAAATATTTTATTTATCTCTTTTTCTACATAGATATAAGAAGGGGATAGGAGGAAAAAGGCATTAATTACGTACCCACTAGGTACCAAACACCTTGCCAACATCATTTGATATTCACAACAACTTTGGGAGGTAGGTGCTGTTTTTATTCTTATTTTACAGATGAAGAAACTGAGACTGAGAGAGATAAAGCAACTTGCCTAAAGGTCATAGTTGGTGTCTGAGTCTGGATTTGAACTCAGGTCTTCTTGACTCCAGGTCCTGTGCTCTATCCCATGCACCAGCTACCTACTAAAATGTGTATGTACGTGTAATACTTACATACATATTTCTAGATTTGTTCACTATCTTTTTGTTTATCTATCCATCTGTCTATTTATGCACTCATCTATCCATCTATATCCACCTATCCATCCACCCATCCATCCATTCATTCATCTATCTATGTACTGATCTAGCCATCATCTACTATCTATGCACTCATCCATCTATCCATCCATCATCTATCCATCCGCTCTATCTATCATCTATCTATCTATCTATCTATCTATCTATCTATCTATCTATCTATCTATCATTTATCCACTCATCTATCTGTCTCTCTCTTTGTCTGTCTGTTTTTCTATCTATCTATCTATCATTTATCCACTCATCTATCTGTCTCTCTCTTTGTCTGTCTGTTTTTCTGTCTATCTATCTATCTATCATTTATCCACTCATCTATCTGTCTCTCTCTTTGTCTGTTTATCTATCTATCTATCTATCTATCTATCTATCTATCTATCTATCTATCTATCTATCTATCTATCTACCTATTTATCTGTCTACCCATCCATGTTAGTCTGTCTATCTGTCTGTTTGTTTTCACATCTCTGTTCAGGACATCTTGCTATCATGGGGCTTATTTAATCTGGATTCCTCTGGGTCAGTCACTTTTCCTCTGTGGACCTTTTCCTCATCTTCAAAATAAGAGTGGTCCTGCTAGACTAAATTATCTTTAATGTCCCTTTTCTCTCTAATAAAACAAGCAACTGATGTTCATTCATCTCTCTGAAATTTACAAAGCTCTTAGTGAACATAGTTTTCTTTGAGATTCACAAAAGCTCTGTGAAGTATGTTCTCTTTCTAGCCTTATTTTAAAGATGAAACTGAGGTGTGTAGAAGTTAGATGACTTGATGAGGGTCACACAGCTCATAAGCTATGCCCATGAGGGTTAAAGCTTTGAACCTGGATCTTCCTCAAGCCAAGGAGGACAGGCTATAGCATTTCCTTGTTGACTTTTCATCAACAAGGCCCTGAGAAATGGTGACCTAACACATATTTTTTAACATTGCATTTCTCTTAGGCATAGGGATTTGAGTCAGAAAGTCATTGTGGCCTAATGGGTGGAGCCTGGGCCTCTGAATCAGGACGACTGGTTAAAGTACCCTGTGGGGACCCTATAGGATATATCCTGTTCTTCATTGGTAGAGACCCCTGCCTTACCATGGGTCATACTCTAAAAGTTTAGAGTTGTGTCATGGGTCACCAGAGAGTCTAACAGTGGGCAAGCAGGAGGTCCTGTTGAGACCAGAGAGGGTCCTGTGGATACAACTATCCAGACCTCTTCTAGGAGATAGAAGCTGCAGTCAGGGAAATCTCTTACAAGCAGTGGTGATGTAACAATCCCACCCAGAATTCTGCTTATCTGCATGTACATTTCTAGAAGCCTAGATTTAGAACAGGAAAGGACCTCAGAGGACGTCTAGTCTGACCCCCAAATTTGTAGAGAAGGAAACTGAGGTTCAGAGAACAGCTTGTCTAAAGTCACATAGGCAGTTAGTAGCAGGGGCAGGAGTAGAACCCAGATCCTCTGACTCTAGTCTTTCCAAAGGAGTACTGTGGGGGTGTCCTTTCCCTGTCCCTTGCTCATCTGACCTCCCTGACCCCTGCCAGTGAGGAGCCCCTCACCCACCTTTCTTCTACCATGGTGCTCACCTTCAGGTACCAGTGCTTCACCAGTCGAAGGAGGCTCTTCAGCTTGGCTGGCCTCTGCTTTAAAAAATTCCTCTGTAATTCAGTGAAGGATGTAGAGAACTCACCAGCCTTGCTTCCACTCTTTATGAGATTTTCATAGACTGCTGAAGGTGGCTTCTCATCTGGAGCAAGATTTCCTGTAGGGAGGGGACACAGAGCAAATCCTGGATTTGGGTAAAGGAAGATTTCTCTGGAGAAAAGTTGGAGGATTCCTTTTCTTGGGAAGTGGAGCTGGCATTATCTGGGGGGGATTGGATTCCCCAAAGCCCAGTCCCCCAGATACTCAGAATCATAATATCAGAAGTCGAAGAGACCTCAAATGCCATCTATTTCCACCAGGAGTGAGCTGATAAATATTTAATAACTGGTTCTCTGAAAAAAATGATGCCTGACACTCTTTCAACATTTCCTTTATAACTTATTATTATGTTATTATCATGCTAATCCATGTGAATAATTTCATGTGAGTAACATGAAAATGTTTTTCTCCATCACTTTCTTAAGTCTAGAAAAGCTACAAAACAATAAATCAAACCTTGATTTGTAGCTTGAGATTTCCAAAACATAAATGCTCACCCTGAAAATTTAACAATTGACTTCCCAGAGTGGATTCTAGCTGGCTTTAATCCACCCTTGCATGCCACCCACACCTGAATAAGATGTTTCCCTACAAGCTGTCCACCAAACAGGGGGGCCATTCAACTTCAGTAAAACAGAACTTAACATCTACTCTTCTGTTCTCCAAGTTCATGTCTCCCTAATTACCTTATAGTTGTCCAAATGAAAAAACATGTGTAAACCTTGGGGAGATATGTATGTATGTATATACACACATCTGCACACACAACACACACATGCACACACACATGTAGGTACAGAACACACATGTATATGCACACACATGTGTGTATATGCACACACATCATATGCATGTGCACACACATATACAAACACAATATACACATACACATGTATATATTTATACACACATATCCATGTGCATACAGGCATACACACATGTACACACATATACACAATATATGTGTATGTACATGTGTACACACATGCACAAATACTCATGTTTATATGTATACACACATGTATATGCACACAGACACACATGCACACACAATATGTATACGCATACAATGCACATACACACATTCACATGTATGTGTATATGTGTGTATGTACGTGTGTGTGATGATTGTCATCATTATCATTATTTCCATTCAGGACACTACCATTTCCCCTGGAGTGGTTTACCATTTTCTTCTCCAGCTCATTTTACAGATGAGGAAACTGAGGTAAACAGGGTGAAGTGACTTGTCCAAGGTCACACAGCTAGTAAGTGTCTGGGGTTGGATTTGATCCACGGTCCCTTTCTATGTTGTCTCTCCCCCACCCCCCCACCCCCCATTATACTGTGAGTTCCTTAGGGCAGAAACTTTCTTTGTGTCTCCAGCACTTAGCTCAGTGTCTGGCTAACAAAGGGTTTACTTTGACTTTGCTTAAGAGGTTTTTGAGCACCGCCCCCCAGATCTCTTGTCTCCAGCCTGGCATGGGAGACACCGCTCTTCCCTTACCCAGGGCATCGAAGGCTGGCAGCACATTTATTTCAATAGGCTCGCTCATCCTTCTTGCCTGGATATAGAAGTACAGAGATCGAGGAGTCACCCCTCGATGCAATGGCTGTTTCACAGTAATGTCCTGGATGTCAAAGGCCAGGCTCTCACGACACTTGTTGAGCATCTCCACCACATGTGTGATGATTTGACCTCGGAGCTTGGTCTGCTGTCGGAAGCTGGAGAAGCAACTCAGAAAGATGACCAGGTCCACATCAGAGCCATGGTTTAGGGTTGTCCCTTTCCCAGTGGAGCCTCCCTGACAAAGACAGAAGAGGTTAATTGTCAGCCCAAGCAATGTTGACCTTGAGCTGCCCTTGACCCACGAATGAAACTCCTGAGGGCTCGGAGGTGGAGTATTTGTGGACAGACGCCTTGGACCCTGTCACCTAGTTTATCCATTTGTTGCATTTTGTTTCCCCTTCAATAGAATGGAAGCTTCTGGAGGGCAGGAATTATTTTATTTTTCTTTGTATCCTTAACACCTAGCACGGTACCTGGTACCCAGTAGGTGCTTAATAAGTGTTGAATAAATGAACAATGTAAGATGCTTTTTGAACTACCTCAGTCTTAAGAGTAAGAGAAGTTGGGGGCTAGGTAAAGGCAACCCTTCATGCTGATTTTCAGTAAATGCCTACAATTAGGAGAAATACAAAGCTCCTACATGTTTGATTGGGGAGCCTTTGACTTCAGACCACCCCTGAACATTTGAATATTTAGAACTAACAAGCTGTGTGATCTTGGGCAAGTCACTGGACCTTTCGAAGTCCCAGTTTATTATCTATAAAATAAGGGGATTAGACTGCTTGGGCTTAGAGATCCTTCCTCATTCTACATGTAGCGTCATGTCATTCCAAAGTGGAATGGGCCATCTTGAGTGGCATTCTCTCTTACTGGGGAGTCTTCAAGTTACTTTCCCATTTCAGGCTACTGAAGCACTAAGACTTTTCCGTCTGCTACTGGTTGACCCTGGGCACTGCCATGTCCCAACATCAGTCAGCACAGTTAATAACTCTCCTCAAATCCTCTTTCCCAATTCTGACCACAATATCTCATGGAGCTCCCCACACTGCCACGTCCCAGCCCTGGCTGGGCCTGGGCTGCTCCTCACACTGCCACATTCTGTCTCCTGACTGGGCTCCCAGGGTCTCCTGCCTACACTTCCTCTTGCTTCTACATATTGTAAGGAGGACCTTGATGGCAAATTAGGCCATCTCTTGTATCAATTCTTATCTAGCCCTTATTCATTGAAAGGTATCCTGAAGCCTGGGAAAGACTTTAATTTAGAAAGGCCAAAGTCATCCATTGCATCCTGGGCCATCATTAATCATCCTGACTTTTGTCCTGGACTCTGATGACTCTGAAGGAGAGAGGGAGGCTGATGACTTTGTTCAGCTCTGCCTCACTTAAATACAATTCACTCCCAAGTCAATACACCACCCTCGAGCACAAAGGACCACAACCATTCTATGCCAGTCAATGTGCTAAGCACTTCACAAATTTTATCTCATATGATCCTCACAAAAACCTTGGGAAGTAGGTACTATTGTTATCTTTATTCTAAAGTTAAAGAAACTGAGGCAAGCAGAGGTTAAAGATGTGCTCAGGATCACACAGGTAGTAAAAGTGTCTAAGGTTGAATTTGAACTCAGGTCTTCCTGGTGCCAAGCTCTGCCCTCTATCCAGTGGGCCACATAGCTTCCTCTTATTTGCATGTATTTTGAATATTACTGCTTCCAGAGGAAACTTGTACCACTTCCTCCCCTTCCATCCCCCCTCCCCCACCAAAGTAATGAAAGACTTTGCTTCAAGGATTCTGTCCTCTAGTCAGCCATAGGCCTGAGGAGACAGGGAGGGACCCAGGGTAGTCATGGGGACACTGGCAAAAGCTAGTGACTTGGGTACATCCCATCAGAGAAAACTGAATAGGGGAGAGAACAAGCATTTATTAAATACCTACTATGTGCCAGGCACTTTACAAATTTTATTTCACTTAGAGAACTGGGAACCTCAGATCATCCTCTCTTTATGATAGTATAATAGTTCTAGAACTGGAAGACCTGACACCAAACAGTCAGGGAGAAAGTGAAGACAGGGAGGTGAAATCACTTGTCCAGTCATCCAGGTAGCCCATGACAGAGGGACCATTGGAATCCCTATAATTTCTCCTGCTACAGACTGCCTTCTCCTCCCCACCCCTCCCCCGACTTCCCCACCGAGGGCAGCCTCTGGCCTCTTCTTGGGTCCTCAGGCAGTCCAGCTGGCTCCCCAGCCTCTGACCTTTACCCACACTGGATGGAGAGCAGATGAAAGGCCCCTCCCCAGAACTTCTTTGTTCTTCTCACCTTGACCACCTTTTTCACCCTAATTTCTTCATCCAGGAAGTTCTGGGTGTGGAAGCACCGGTCCCTCAGGAACCTTTCGACCCTCTTAAAGGCATCATCAACCTCTTCCTTCCACTCCACGTCTGGTTGGAGGTTCTGAGTCACAAAAGCATCCAGCCTCTGGGCTGGGGTTTGGTACAGATCAAGAAAGAACTCCATCAAGATCCGTGGCTGCAGGGTGTTGTTGTTGGTGGTTCTTCGTTCTTGGAGGACCAATGACCTCACTAGGGTGATGTTGTCAGCTTTATTCTCTCCTCCAGAATCATTAAAATTCAGTTAGGACTCTGAGGAATGCCCATTCAATGACTAAGGGCTAGGTGAGAGCTGGAACAAACTACCATCGCCAAAAGATCTGTGTGAGTGAGGAGGTGCAGAAATAACCCAGGAGTGGGGTGGATCCTGCCCAGAGGCCCGCCTTCCTCCTTAAGGAGGCTCATCCTCACCTGGTTTCAGGGGACACTGGGAAGGATGATGGTGAAGGTCTGAGGAGCGGGGCAAGCCGGGGCTCTTAGCTGCCTGTTCTGAGGCAAGGTGAGCCCACAGGGTTCTGGGGGGCCGCATAGGGCCCATTTCCTTCCTGTGCCACCTTAAGAAATCTGGTTAGAAACTAACGAGAAGAAACGAAAAGGATCCTAGACTGCCGTTGTTTCCCCATCCCAGTAAGTTTCATTTCTTTCCTTTTTGAGGAAACTGAAACTGCCCTGGTCCTTTCTATTGTGGAACAGTAGGGGTCACTGTTTGACCGGCCACTGTCCCCTTAGGGTGTTGGGAGTGATTGGTCCTGAACTGGGTCTTTTAAATTCATGGGAAAGTAGCTTTATTTATTTATTTATTTATTTATTTATTTATTTATTTATTTTCTCAAACTTTATGGTCCTAGGTGGAGGCAGAGAGAGGAAGGGGAAAGAGAAAGGGTTGGAAGAGAGAGGGATAGGGGAAGAGAGAGAGAGAGAGACAGACAGACAGAGAGAGACAGACAGACAGAGACAGAGACAGACAGAGACAGACAGAGACAGACAGAAAGACAGACAGACAGAGACAGACGGAGGGACAGAGAGAGACAAAGGGACAGGCAGAGAGAGAGAGAGAGAGAGAGAGAGAGAGAGAGAGAGAGAGAGAGAGAGAGAGAGAGAGAGAGATTTCATATTGGACCAGGGATTGGCATCTGGGATGAAAATGACTTTCTATTCAGAATGCCTTTAGCATCAAAGATCTGGAAGATACCTTGGAAGTCCCTTCCAAATCTCTTCATTTTACAGATGAGGAAACTGAGGTACAGAGCAGTTATGAGATTTTTCCAGGGATTCACAGATTAAGTACCTGAGGCAGAATTCCAACTCAGGTCTTTATGTCTAAAACCATGAGAGGCATCCCAGTCTCGGATATGTATACTCAGCCTGTGAACCAAAGGATGAAAGAAATTGTACTCTTCTGGGTTAACAACAAGTGATTGTGAGAAGACAGATTAGGATGGCAAGATACAATTTATAGCAGAATAAAAGAACACATTTAAGGAGGAGTATCAGTCCTGACTCCCTAAAACTGAGAAGTTAAAGTTCATTCCTTCCCATTCTCCGCCACATACCTGTTTTTCACCAATGTCCCAATTCCCTTTGTGGTTCTTATATGTACATGCTTTGTGACTTCCCCCTTTAGCTTCACCTCGCCAGTATCCCAGGACATGTAGAGTTGAAGAGGGGAAACTGCAGAGCTGCTATTACCAAACCTCTCTGCTTTTATTGATGCCTCCATGTGCCTGTGACTGTGGGAGGGATGTCTCTTCTCTCTTCTCTCTCTCTTCCCACCTTTTTTTAACCAGTCCCTGGCACTTAATAAATGCTTGTTGACTTTATTTTTCCTCTCCCTCTCTTTTCTCACACTGAACAAAAAATGAAAAAAATGAAACAACCCCCCCCAGAACAATCATGCATAGTTAAGCACACCCCCTCATTGTCCACTTCCAAAAATGTATGGCTCATCTGTGTCTTGAGTCCTCCCCCTCTCTGTCTGCATGTGGACATGGGGCTTTACCTTTGGTTTTCTAGAATTGTGGCTCATTGCCTTGATCAGAATTTGAAATTTTTTCAGTCACTTTTCTTTATAACGTTTCATTCCATACAAGTTTCATACAAGTCTTCCAGTTTACTCTGAAATTGACCATTCTGTCATTCATCAATGCACAGTTATATTTCATCATATTCATATACCATAATTTGTTTAGTTATTTCCCAATAAAGGGCTAGTTCCTAAGTTTCCTGTTTTTTGCTACTATGAAAAGAGCATCTATAAATATTTTTGTACATGTGTGTTCTTTTTCTTTGTTCTTTTTGGAGCAAAGTAGCGACGTCACTGTCACAGGAAACCCCTTGTGGCAAACTTGTGGGGGAGACATGAACAAGTCAGACAAAATAGATGGACTTATATGTGCTGGGATGTGTCGCATTCATGGAGGCTATGTCTACATCAGTGAGATCATAGATCCATTTGAGCATTCAAGTAAATGTAAAATCTTATACTTAGGTCCCCAAAAAGCAATTTCCCGAGTTCAAGAAAGGGGGAGGCATAATAAAACAGATAACTGTTTGAAAAAGATCTGGGGAGTTTAGTGCTCAGTATGAGTCAATAGGAAGATATGATAGCCAAAAAAAAAAAGAAGAGTTAATTTTGTGTTGCATTGAGTGGCACAAATTTCAGGAATGAGGGAGTCTTACAGTCTTACAGTTCTCTACTCTAGTCAGATCACAGCTGGAGATTCTGTGTTCAGTTCTGGGCACCATAGTTTGAGTAGAATGTTGATAAGTTGGAGAACATTTTGAAGACAAGGAAACCAACATGGTCAATGACCCTGAGCTCATGTCCTATGAGGACAAGCTGAAGAAACTGAGGTGTTTAGCTTACAGAAGAGAAGGTTTAGAAGAGGATAGAGGACTGTCATGTGGAAGAGGGATCAGGCTGATTTTACTTGGATCCACCGGTCAGAACTGGGTGCAGTGTTTGGAGGATATGAAGACTAGTTAGGCTCAAAAACAAACAAACAAACGACAACAAAAATAAAAAACTCCAAACAAACAAAAAGCACTTCACAAAAACTCAGGCTGTCCCATAGTGGACTGACCTGTTTCAGGAGGCAGTGGCTTCCCAAAGAATTCATTCATTACGGGGCTTCAAGAAGAGACTTATCAGATGTGTTGCAATGGAGATTCTTTGTGGGGCTGGCATAGGATTCATGAGGTGGCTGCCAAGGGCTCTTCCAGTTCTGGAATCCTGTGATTTTGTCACAGACAGTTATTAAATCCTGCCCCAAGTGTCCTCTCACTTCTCCCTTCCCATCTCCACCTCTTTCTCCCCCCTCTCTTTTTCTTTCCCTCCTCTCTCCCTCCCTCTTTTTTCCCCTCTCCCTTCTCATTCCCTTTCCCCTTTTTCTCTTTCTCATTTCCTCACCCTCACACTTTCCTTCTCCCTTCCCTTTCTCTCCTCTTCCCTTCCTAATTCCTTTTCCTTCCCTTCCCCTCTCCTCCCCTTCCCCTTCTCTTCACTTTCCTTTTCCAATCCCTTTTCTCTCTCTTCCCCTCCCTATTTCCTTTCTTTCCTTTCTCCCTTCCCTTCCCCACCTCTTTCACTTTCCCACCTTTCCCCCTTTCCTTTGTCTTTCCTTCTCCCTTTACTTTCCATTCCTCTTTCCCTTTCCTTTTCCCGGCCCTGCCTTGCTGTGTACTGGCAAGATCAAACCTCACACCCTGAGTGTTGGCCCTCTCATACCTCTTTCCCTCTCCCTTCACTTTCCCTCTCTTCCTCCTTCCCTTTTGCTTCTCTTCCATTTACTTCTCTTTTCTTCCCCCTTCTCTCTGCCTCTTCTCACCTCCCTCTTTCCTTTCTCTTTCCCTCTCCCTTCCCTTTCCCTTTCCCTTTTTCTTTCTCTTTTTCTCTCCTTTCCCTTCTCCTTTTCTGCCTTACTCTGTGCCAGCAGGATCAATCATCCTGGGTATCTGCCTTCTCATGGCCAACTTCTTTGAGGAAGTAGGATCTCTGCCTCTTCCTCACTGTGTTTCCAAATTCTCCCTTAAGCAGCAATCCCAGTCACTGTAGACTTCATCGGTTCTTCTAGAAGGACATCTCACTCAAAATCTTTCTAGAGGTCAGTGCTAGAGTCCTGACTTGATTTCAGGACAAGCATATCTTTCCTTCATCTCCCATTGGGTCTACCCAATTTCAGCAAAAAAAAAAAAATATTGTCAAGAGCCTCCTCTGTACAGAGCTTTGTATAAGCATTAAGGAGATGCAAAGTTTTAGTCAAGACTTGTTCTCAGGTCTCATGGAGCTTACAGGCCAGTAGAAGGAGACAGATAACTATAATACCTAATATTTCACCAAAAGTGCAAGAGACCTGGATGGGATCTGAGGAAGAATGCAAATATTGACCAGGATGATGAAAGACTTCTTGGAGGAAATGACATTTTAGTTGGTGTCTGATGTCCAGGGAGACTTCCTCAAAAGGGACTTACAGAATATTTTTATAGTATCTCTCTCTCAAATTTTATTTGGGTGTTCCTTGGTCCTAATGTTTGGTGATATGATCAACACCTCCATGTTCACCTTTTCTCTCTCCCTGACCCCAACCCCCATTAGCCTGAATTTTATAGCATTATTTCACTGACAGAGTCTTTAGGAGACAGCTGTTCTTGGGATGGTATGGAGAGGTAGGATAGGCTGAGAACTTGGGGAGTTCCACACCCCAAGTCCACTCAAAGTCCACTCAGTCCACTCAAAAGATTGGAGTGGGAAGGGATGAAGGATGGAAATACGCCACAATGCCCAGAAGAGGGTAGCAGAGGACTGACAAAATATTGACTCATTGCAAAGAACTGAATGTTGAGAGCCAGATGTGCAGCAATGAACAGAGAAATTCTGAGCTTTTGTGCATTAGGCGAAATTCATAGGACTGAGAGTGGAAGAGATGCTTAGAGTGAAGGATGTCAGAGCTGGAAGAGCCTGTTCCAATGTTTACCTTCAGTTGTTTCCATCATATCTGACTCTCCATGACCCCATTTGGGGATTTCTTGGCAGAGATGTTGGAGTGGTTTGCCATTTCCTTCTCCAGCTCTTTTTACCTATGAGCAAACTGAGGGTTAGGTGACTTGCCCAGGAACACACAGCTAGGAAGTGTCTGAGGCTGAATTTGAATTCAGGGAGATGAGTCTTCCTGATTCTAAACCCAGTGTTCTGTCCATTACACCACCACCGCCCAAACAACTGTGGCCCTTATGGGGATCGGACCCTTGACCTTGGTGTTACACCACACTCTAACCAACTGAGCTAACTGGCTCTTATTCCCATAGAAGAGGGAATTTTTGAGCTTGGAGGTACCTTAAAACAGGGGATGCCAGAGCTGAGCGGGCCCTTAGAGATAACTTCTTAAACCCTTTCTTTTTATAGGTTAGGGAATAGAGGCCCATGGAGGGAAAGTAACCTGTTCAAGGTCACAAAATAAGAAGAGACAAACCATCTGGAAGTAAAAAAATCTGCCTCCTCTTCTTTTATCCTCCTCACCTTTCTTCCTCCTCTCCTCTTGAGATAGCACACTGATCTTGTTCTCTCACCGTTTTCCTTTTTCAGAAACTTGTTTTGAGAGCAGTCATTTACATGTTAGTAGGAATACAATCCTCTTTGTCTCTAATTTCAATTGCTTTGTATCTTGTTTAGGGAATTTCAGCATGAGAAAGTAAATAGGAATGATATGTGTGTGACAGGTGTGATGGGGATTTTTGTACCTGGAAGTCTCAGTAGTGTATTGTCTAATATGAGAATTACAGGCCTGATAAAATTCATCTGGAGAATTTTGAGAATGGGGCAGATGCTCCAGGTGAGGTGACTGATTCTTCTTCCCACTGGAGTCTCTGTTGGATGCTAAAAGACAGTAAGGTCCTTCTGAGCTCTCTGTGCTCCCTTCTCACATTTCATAGAAAGTTATACTTCTAGAGCTGGGATGGTTCTTCAAGATTACGTAGTCCAATGCCCTTGTTTCACCAATGAGAGCACGAGACCCAGACTAGAGAAGAGATTTGACCAAGATCATACAACTTGATAGAGTTACACAACTCTAAGCTAGAATTCTAAACCAGATCTCCTGATACTAAGTGTCCAGGTTTCTCTCTGTTAAGCAATTCTCCCTCCATACTCACACCTTCATATTTGGTATGGCTAAATCATACATATTTGTATGAATATCACTTAGTAGTGTCTGCTATCTGCCCAGCTGAGAAAAATCTGAACCGCAGAGTCATTGATTTGTTGGATAACAGAGTTTCATAATCTCAAATGTCAGAAAGGGGAGGGATGTCAGAAGCCAACTTTGCTCAGTACCTGAAAAAGAATCTCCTTGAGAACATAGTCAACAGGTGGTTTTCTGAGGTTCAAAGAACCAGAGGTAGTCCAGTCCTTTTTTGGATAGCTCTAATCATTAGGGATTTTCCTGAAATTAAGCTTAAATCTTATTTAAGATCTGGGTGTTTCCACTGGCTGTCCACCATTCTTGGAATGTTTGCCCTTTTTGTCTCTGTCTCCTGGCTTCCTTCAAGACTTAGCTAAAATTTCTCCTTCTACAGGAAGCTTCCTCTAGAAACCTTCCTTTAGAAGGATAGATAGATAAAGTGACAGATGAATAGATGGATGGATGGATAGATAGATGGAGAGATAGATCCATCTTAATGCTGGGGCTTTTTTCTCTGTTGATTACTTCCAATTTTCCAGTATATAACTCATTTGTTCATAATTATTTGTATATTGTCTTACTCATTAGACTCTGAACTCCTCAAAAGCAAGGGCTGTCTTCTGCCTTTCTTTGTATAGTCAGCAATTAACAAGGTGATTGGAACAGAGTATGCATTTAATAAATGTTTTATTGGCTGCTTGATTGATCACCTCAATGTCTTAGATCTCTTCTCTTGGCCAAGCAGAATAAGTTCAATCTTTCTTTAGCCCTTTAAAATTTTGAATACAACCATTGTACCCCTGCCCTTCTGCCCCAAGTTTTCTCTTTTCCAGCTTAAACATCCCTGGTTCAGTCAATTGATTGTCCATCACATGCCATGGCCTCAGTTGATTTCTTGGTTGCCCTCCAGTAGTTGTTCACTAGCTTATCCAAGTCCTTCCTAAAAGGTGATGCCTCAAATTGAATACAGTAGTCCATTTGTGTTCCAAGAGGGATATCCACTAGGGCATCAACCGCCTAGTCTTTGATACTCCCTTAATGCAACCAAAGATGGTATTAGCTGAATTTCCCTCCCAGCTTGAATTTTTGGGATCTGGTAATTAACATGGTATGTTTCTTCCTCCCATCCCTTTATGGGACCACTCTGGAAACAGAAAAAAACACACGACCTTGCAGACAATCAAGGCCAGCCTCACTATTTGACAGAGGAAGAAAACAAGGCCCTGAGAATAGGGGAGTAACTTGCTCCTATTCACAAGATTAGGATGCAGGACTTGGGGGAGAGGTTGATAGAGTGGGAAGTGCACTGGATAAAATCCTGGACTCACTTCAGGAATTCTTAGATATGAAACATAGATCAAACACTAGCTGTATAACCCTGGGTATATCATTTCAGCTTCCAGGGCCTCAGTTTCCTCATTTGTAAAATGATGATTTGTAAGTTCCCTTCCAGCTCTGAATGTATGAATCTGTGAATTTCTGGCTGTAAATTTAATGTTGTTCCAAGTTGTATCAACTAAGGTCCCATGTGTTTAAAACAATATTACAATAAATAGGTAGGTAGGTAGATAGATAGGTAGATGATTGGATAGATAGATGGATGATAGTTGGATGGGTAGATGATAGGTAGATATAGATGGATAGATGGATGGGTGGATAGATGGATGGATAGATAGGTGGATAGAGATGGATAGATGGATGGATGGTTTAATGGGTGGGTAGGTGGTTGGATGGTTAGATGGGTAGGTAGATGGATGGATGGTTGGATGGATGGATGGATGGAAAGATGGATGGATAAATAGAGCATTTGTGAAGTGTGTGTCATGCTCTGTGATAAGTGGAGGGGATACAAATACTAGAGATTGAAAAGTGGAGCTGGAGGAAAAGTGAGTATAGCTGGGTTCCTTCATGAAGAGACAGTGCAGCCCAGGGACTCAGTTATCACAAGAGAGAGCTGCAGGCTAGAGGAATCTCAAGAATGAGGAAGCTGCTGCTGGTGAGGTGGTAAAACCTGGAGAGTGAGGAGTAGCACCCTTCTCCTGACCCCCTTTCCCTTTCTATGTTTTTAAAAAATTTCCCGTCTCTGCATCAGGATTTCTACTGGAGTCAGGAAGACCGGAGGTCAAATATTACCTCAAACACTGGCTGGCTGTGTAATCATGGACAAGTCACCTTAAAAAAAACAAACACCCCTCTCTTCGCCTGTTTCCCCATCTGTAAAATAACAAAGTTGGACTACATGGCTTCTGAGGTCCCATTTCCCATCTCCATGTCTTTGTAATGGCCATCCCCCATGTACTCCATTCTCATTTCTGTTTCACAGAATCTCTCTCTTTGTTCAAGACTAAGCTTATGTGCCACCTTCTGCATGAAATGCTCTCTGAGCCCCTCAACTGCTAGTGCCTCCCTTACTTCTTTTTATTTATTTATTCATCTGTTGTCTCCCCCAGTGGACTGTAGGCTCCTTGATAATAGGGACGGTTTCATTTTTCTTTGTATTTCCTACACCTAGGACAGTGTCCGACACACAGTAGGTGCTTTAAAAATGCTTGTTAATTGATTGGTTGGTTGGTTGAGTCAGAGGTTCTGGGTTCAAATCCCACTTCTGATATTTACCACGTGGGTGACCTTGGATGCTTAATCTCTCCAGGTCTTGCTTTCTTCCTCTGCAAAAGGAATGGATGGGACCAGAGGGCTTCTCAGGTTGCTGTTGGTTCTAGATCTATGATCCTGTGATTTCTGGACTGTCCCTGGGTGAGTCATTTCTCCCAACCGGGAATCTGAACTAAGGAATGGTCAGGTCCCTGGACTAGCTGACATCTCTGTACTGCTCTTTAGAGAGACATTTCTGCCAATGTCAGATGCACAGATATGAGGCTATGAACAGAGCAGGGAAAGGGGAAAAAAATCAATGCCAATCTCTCACGTCAGGGAGGAAAAAAGAGAAACAGTTAAAGCCTAATTTCAGGTCTGATAGACATCGCCTGGAAATATTTTTTCTGAGGACAAAGGGTTGTATCCATCAGGTGATGGTTTTTTATTTTTCCCCAGCAGAGAGAACCTTATCAGGAAAAGCAAGGAAGCACATGTTTGTATCTGTATTCTTGCTTCCATAAAGGAATTAACTGATCGATTTGTTCCTCTCTTTCTCAGCTGTCACAGGCTGCTCCCTGACTGAACTCTACCTCCTCACCACCAAAGTGAGCAGTGACAGAAACTTCAGATGAAAATGACTCTGCATAGATGTAACAGGGGTGGGGTGATCAGGGCTTTGCCTCAGGAGGTGGAAATTTAGCAAGTGTTGACCAGTTGTCTACTTGGAAATACTTGATTCTGGAGTCAAGGAGTCTGGATTAAAATCTTCCCCTCTGATGCTTACATCTTGTGTAACCTCAGGCAAATAACTTACACACTCTGGGCCTCAGTTTCCTCATCTGTAAAATGTGATAGTTGAACTCAATGGCTGCTGAGACCCTTCTAACTTTAGAACTATAATCCTTCAGCAGAGTAGAAGCCATTGACCTCAGCTCCTCATTAGCAGGAATGTTTAATTAAAATATAAGTCTATTTTAATTAATTTGACAGCTGGAAGGGAGCTCAGCAGCCATATAATCCCAAAAGACTGACCACTATGTTATACCTGACAAATAGTTATCTGGTCTCTGCTTCAAGACTTCCAATGATGATGGAGAGCCTACCAAAGTGGATAGGAAGCTCATTCTACCTGGGCACAGATCTCATTGTTAGACATTTTTGGTTTTTTTCTCTGCTATTGTTTAGTCATCTCAGTCATGGCTGACTTTTCATGATCTTGTTTAGGGTTTTCTTGGCAAAGATACTGGAGTGGTTTGCTTTCTCCAGCTCATTTTACAGATGAGGAAACTGAGGCTAATGGGGTTAAGAACTTGCCTAAAGTCACACAGATAATAAATGTCTAAAGCTGAATTTGAACTCAGGTCTTCCTGACTCCAGGAAGCTCGGTGGTCTATCCATTGCACCACCTTTCCTTTTATCCCTTACATAAACCTAGATTACCTTCTTTTCCACTCCTTTGCTCATTTTGCACAAAATCATTGCTTCTGATTCTTTCCACTGGGGTCAATCAGAACAGAAAGACTAGACAGTTCTTATCCTACATGACAAGTATAACTCCAATTATATAAAGTCAGTTGAGTTGTCTCTTTTCCAGACTAGACATCCCTGGTCCCTTCAACCAGATGCAGCCATCCTTCTTCACATACAGTGGCCAAATCTCAGATAAGCTCCTTCCTAGCCCTTATCCCTTCCTAACACAGAGAGTAACCCTCTCAGGAACACTCAGCAGCCAGGTAGTGTCTTAGAGTCTCTACTAATTAATGCAGGACCTGTTTTATGCCACTTGGCCAAGGTGGGAAAAAAATCCCTAGTTATATACATGATCTTAATATTAAAGATCACACTAAAAAAATTAGAAGAGAAATAAATCATATCCCTCACACAACAATAGGTAGGAGATGTATTCTTAACCAAACAAGAGATAGAAGTAATCACAAAATAAAACACAAAGAACTTTGATTACTTGAAACTGAAAAGATTCTACATAGACAAAATTAATGCACCTAAGATAAGAAGGGAAATGATGGAATGGGAAAAAGTCTTTGTTTCAAATTTCTCTGATAAGAGTTTGGTATCCTAGATATATAAACAATTAATAAATAAGACTTACAGCTATTCCTCAACAGGTATATGACCAAAGCATATGAACAAAGAGTTCTCAGAAGAATTACAAAATGACACATGGGAACAATGCTCCAAATCACTAGTAATGAGAAAAATGTAAATCAAAATAACCCTGAGGTCTCATCTCATGTTTTGAAAATGGGCAAAAATGACAAAAAAGTGGCAGTAGTCAATGTTGGAGGGGTTGTGGAAAGATAGGCATACTAATACATTGTTGGTAGAGCTATAAATGGCACAAACATTTTGGAAAGCAATTTGGAATTATGCAAATAAAGTGACTAAAATGTCTGTACTTTTTGAATCAGAGATACTGTTACTGGGTTTAAATCTCAATGCAGCTATCAATAAGAATTGTTTGTGTTTGTCCTTCATTCTGGAAGAGGACCATGACATCAAGATGATGACATGACTTGCAGTTGACTTTGATTACAGTGAGGGAGGGCTGTGCAAGGTCACCATCCTCACTCTCTCCTCCTGAGTTAATCCCCATATACATCAAAATATTTGTAGCAACATTTTTTTTTGGTGATAACATAAGAAATGGGAATACCATGCCCATCAATTGGAGATGGTTAAATAAATTGTGGTAAATGAATGCAATGGAATATTATCAAGCAGGAATTGATTGAAGAGAAAGGAGAAGATGCCTAACACCTATCCCTTTGTAGAGATGGGAGGTCCATAGGTGTGACACAGTGCACATGTTTTTGGACTTTTTCAATGTATTGATCAGTTGTACTGACTTTTCTTCCTCTCTAAAAAAGTATTTTTTGCCATATGAGATAGCTCTTAGAGACAGATAGAAAGAGGAACATATGAGGTGTTATGGTGATGTAAAAAAGGGAAAACATCAATAAAAATTTATTTGGAAAAGTAAAAAAAATATTCCTACTTATGGTTGTTTCTTTGACACACTACCTCGTCTGGTAACTGGATTCAATCTTCCTAGCCCACTTTAGGGGCTTCATAACAACAAACCATAATAGCAATAATGGTTAACCATAGGCCCCAAGTACTTAAGGTCTTTGGTGGACACTGTGTCTGACCTGGAGTCAAAAAAGGTCCAAGTTTGAATCCAATCTCAGACCCTTACTAGCGATGTGACCCTGGGCAAGTCACTTAACCTCTGCCTGCCTCAATTTCCTCATCTC